>NC_047127.1:8814743-9132296 GCF_009829125.3 Periophthalmus magnuspinnatus | reverse complement strand
AATAATAATAATAATAATAATAAATTGTAAAATGGATAAAATGTACTTTATATATATATATATATATATATATATATATATATATATATATATATATATATATATATATATATATATATATATATATATATATATATATATATATATATATAAATATATTTAAAATCAGGGATAAAAAAAAATTAAAATAAAATAAAGCAAAATTATGATTCCAAAATGAGAAAAGATTCATAGTATTAAAATTTAAAAAATACATTTTAAAAAACAAAAACTGATCACTGTGAATGTAACTTTATTTGCATTATTTAGTTTATTTATTGACAACAACAAAAAAAAAAAAGTTAACTGTTACCCAAGAATGCAATCACAGTGGTAGGGTGTTAAAGTGGGTTTTGAACTAGCAACCCTCTGATTGTCAGACACTTATACTGCACCACTGCTCCCAGCCAAGTGACAAGACTTACACAGAACTTTTTTTTTTTTTTTTTTCCTGCAGTTACTTTGAATTTTTTTTTTTTTTTTTTATGTATATTGTTCTTATATTGTGCTTTGAGCTCCACTGTGGACTGTAATGGACTGACACATGGTGTGTTTGCGTGTATGTTTGAGTGAATTGCTCTGAGAATGCTGCAAATGAATTGCTCTCTGGGATCAATAAAGTTTTCTGAATCTGAATTTCATATCAGAACAATTTACTGACAGAAATATTTAACATGAAAATTAAAAAAAAAAAAAATTGTATTGGTAAACTGTGCTTTGCTGTTTGCACGAATAGTTTTGAGAACTGGATAGAAACAATTCAGCTCAGATCCTCCCAAAAAAAAAAAAAAAAAAAAAAAAGCAACAAAACAAAAAACAAAAACCCTAAAGTGATTAGAAAAAAAACGTTTAAAAATACCAAATAAATGAGAGCAGCTTTATTCACGAACCTCCAGAAGTAAACACACACACTCACACACACTCACACTGGTGGTATCTGTCCCCTAAGTCCCAGTCCTGAGGAGGAGCAGAGGTGCTTAGTGACCCATCGTAGTGATTGATGACTGGGTTTGGAGCACAGGGAGCAGAGTGCAGGGACAAAGATGGAGAACCGATCCACATGTCAGCGAGAGGAGGAGAGACGGAGGTGTGGAGTTTGTGGAGCCTTAAATGTGAAATATGTGAAATCCATCTCTCCTTTAGGGTGATGACTGTGTAAAGAATGTCCCAGGGTACATGATCATAGGGTTCAAAGTGGGTTTATACATGACAAAATGAAAGGTGAAAGGCGTTACGGGAGCAGGCTGGGGTTTGCATGGTGGCTCTGAGGAAACGAGGCAAGAGGCAATTTGAAATGTTGAAAGAAATCATGTTGTGACTTGTCCAGTATAGTTACGTCATATTAAAATAAAAATATGTCTCGAGTGATGATTTTCCACAACACAGTCACGTAAAATTTCAACATTTTGGAATGGAAGGTGCAATTTTCTTGTTGCTTTGTCTAAAATGTTCCGCAGTATGGCATTACACATGCCAGTAAATGATGATTTATCAATTAAAATTCCTTGAAAAGCATGCATTCTTACTGTAAACGTGTTCTTCTCCACATTTCTGACCTGTTACATGGTCAGGTGGTGTCACAAGATACATACATTTAATGCCATGATGCGGAACATTTGAGACAAAACAATAGCATTTACACGAGAAAAGCTAGAGATGAACCCCACACCAGAAAAGTTAAGTATTGCACTAATAAGTAGCTAAATTAAAGTTCATAATAATGGCAGTTGGTAGTTATGGGGCGATAGTAGCTCAGTTGGTAGAGCGTTTGTTCACTAATCAGAAGGTTGGCAGTTTGATGGTTTCTAATAAGATGGTACTATTCCTTTCTATCAGATAGGCCACAACAGGTTAAGTTTAACTCAGCTCTGTCTAACACAACCATGTGCAGCACTGGGGCACCTCAGGGCACAGTCAGTTCTCCATTTTTGTTTACATTCTATACCAATGATTGTGTTAGTTCTGAATCATGCCAGTATATCTTGAAATTTTCTGATGATACTGTCCTACTGTTGACAAAGACATCTGATGTAAAGTTTCATGGTGTTGCTGTAGAGAAGCTTGTGGCCTGGTGTGACTCACACAAACTGCAGATTAATACAAATAAAACAGTAGAAATGGTGATTGACCCCAGAGCAGCTGGTGACCATGGCCCAGTGACCGTTCATGGCCATAACATAGAGCAGGCGAGCTCCTTTAAGTATCTGGGAGTCCATATTGACAGAGATCTGAGCTGAAACACACAGGTGACCACTGTCTGCAGCAGAATACACCAGCGCCTCCATTTTCTGCGCAGGCTCAGATTATTTGGTGTCAGTAGTAATATTATGCTGATTTTCTACAGAGCTACCATTGAGTCAGTGCTAAGATATGGAATCACCAGCTGGTTTGGAAACTTGCTGGTCAAATCAAAAACCCAAATTTTAAATCTGGTGAGGACAGCAGGGAAAATTATGGGCTGTGCTGTCCCTCTGAGCCCTCAAGAACTTTACAAACAGGCCATGAGGAGACAGACCAGGAGCATTCTTTCAGACCCGACACATGTGTTGTACCCTGAGTATGAACTGTTGAGTTCGGGGAGGAGGTACAGGGTACCACGGTGGAAATATAACAGATATAGACATTCATTTGTGCCTGTTTCGGTGGAACTGTTAAATGATAAATGATGTAGAAATGAGTGTGTGTGTTGAGAGAGATGTACTGCACCCTGGGTATGGTTTTGTTTGTTTTTTGTGAGCAGCCCATTGGTCCAAGAAAAATTTCTCCTAAGGGATACAAATAAAGAAATCTTGAATCTTGAAACCCTCTCTTGAAATGAACATCATTGGTAGAGAAGTCAGATCCACTGACCCACAGGTTGGCAGCTGTTATTGTGTCCTTGAGCAAGACACTTAAAGCCACCTCACCCCCAGTGTCTGTGTATACTGGTGTATGAATGTGTGAGTGGTTTCTTGATGTAAAGTGCTTTGAAGGTGGAAAAGCGCTATATAAAAATGAGACAATTTACCATTTATGGGAATATGAGTGCAGACTGTGTAGTTGTACAATGCACTTATTACATCTGTCCATTTAGTTATGCTTTAGTCTTGTTTATGGAACGTAATGCAATTCTTGGCTTTCCATTTCAAGGCACTGAGCGGATATTGTTACGATTAGTATGAATTGACATGGCACTTTTAAATTTAATATGTTCAAAAAAGTCAAAACTGAGGTATTTTTTTTAATGCTGTGCTATTAAATCTTTCATTTTGATTGCTGTCTGGATCTAGGTTGCGTACATAATTGCTCTCGGACAACATTTGGACAATTTTACAAACCTGTAATACCTCTTCCACCAACAATACACTAGAATTAGCCCATGACTAAATAACAACTTTGCCTTCAACACATCAGACTTAAGTAAATTTGGATGCTCTTTAAAGCCAGAAGCCATAGAACAAGGTCACCCCCGCTCCTCTCCCCACTCCCACTCTCCGGTCCGGCAGCTGTGGCTCTGATTACAGCCGTGTCAGCTCTCATCCGTCTCCTCTCTTTATAAAGTGTACGCGTTGCTTTGGAGGGTGTTTGTCAGACTTTTGGGTTGCGTGACGGGGCCGTTTCTGGCTTCGAGCCGAGTGATGAGTGCAAGAGGGCCCGCAAGACACTAGGAGGTCCTGAGGAAAACGGAGGAGTGTTATTTTATTTTATTTTTAGATTGATCATGCAACAGGTGTTTTGCTAATTTCTGTAATGGGATTGCCACGTGAAATTTCCATAGGCTCCCACTTGAGGTGCCGGGTGATGGTGATGCTGAGGGACGGGAAGGAGTTAACAGTGGCAATGGGGGTGTCAGTCAGGGTGAGGGGGGGGCAGGGGGCTGTGACTTTCCTAAAGTATATCACCTCCTTCGGTCCACGATGTGCCCAAGGAGTGTGGTGTGATCTCAACTTTGATCAGCTCTATGGAGTCGTGGCTGGAGGTACAACAGTTGGTGTACAGGGAAAAGAGCAGGGGGGAAAGTACATAACCCTGTGGACACCCTGTACTAATAGCCCCAGTATCTAAGACAGGGGTCACCAACCTTTTTTAACCTGAGAGCTACTTTATGGGCAGTGAGTCATACGAAGGGCTACCAGTTTGAGACGCTCTTCTGAAATAACACATTTTCTCAGTTTGCCTTTAGTTAAACATTATTAATAATGATAAATGATAATCATCTATGTGAACACACATCACGTTGCAAGACACTGATCACATTAATGATTTCTCAAAATAATTATCAACAATGAGCAAGGAGGGAAACAGATATCAGTATTCAGCACTTTAACTTGACTAATCTTAGTAATTGTTAAATTTCCAGATGACACTTACATCACTACATCTCATAGGAAAAGTGTCCCATTTTCACTATCCATTGACAAACCTTTTTAACAAAACATAAATAATATACATTGCACCATGTTTCATAAAGTTATCAATTATGTAATGTTAAAGAAAAATAAGCTTAAATATTTTTAAATAAATCTCGGTTGCGTTGTGTGACTTTTTCACCGGTGTCGTGAAAAAAGCCTGTTGTTTACCCAAAGCTGCGTTAAGCTCTGCGCTTGTTCTGCCCATAGTGTGCATCCCCATGGGGAGTGCGCGTCCCCGTGGGTAGTTAGTGTGGAGTTTTATGAGACGTAGTGACGTGTCCCTCCACATTGTGCCTCTTTGCCGTCACCACAGTCGCTCCGCAGATGAGATACGCGCAGGTTTCCTTAACAGTCTTAAATCGTTGTGAAAGTGATCTCTTAATTTTCTACCATGTTTTGGAGGAAGAAACTGTATTCAGCGCATCCTCACAGCGCTCGCGAGCGGAGCACTGGTTTTGTCACGTGCACAATACTGACCTTTGAAGTGAGTAGGTCAAAGTTCACCTTAACTTATATAGACTTCACGTATAATGAACAAATGTTTAAGATATTGTCATTTTTAAATCTATATAAACGCAAGGGTGATTAAAAAAAATAGCAACAGAATAAAATTAAACTTTAGATGCAGCGCATTAGTGAGTTGTGCTATTTTTAGAACCGGTCTGCGGGCGACTCATGTGAGGCTTGGGGGTGACATGGCGCCCACGGGCACAGGGTTGGTGACCCCTGATCTAAGATATTCTTCCCCAGTTGCATGCACTCAATATGCATTCTTGTGGCTTTTAAGAGGACATATTGTGCTTGTGTCTGCTCTATAGTTACAATCTATGACACCCGTGGATCTTTATGTTATAATTTGCACATTTTAAATCACGATATTCATCTAAAATTACTTAATAAAAGAAACAAGCCAGCTGAGTTTGGCGTTAGAAAACTGTGGTGCCTAATGGGAGCAGACGTCGCCGTAAACAACATCATTAATTTGTGCCAAAATTACTACAATACGCTGCGAAATCCTACGCATACCATCAATAAAGAAAATAAAACTGGAGAACAAAGAAAGTACACAGCAATGGGTGTATGCAGGTGGTGGTGAAAACGGTGGTCGATATACAGTATGGCATCTTGGAAATAAGTGATAAAAAATTGCTTAAACATGCATGAATCACTCCAGATACAACTTCGAGAGGGTAAATGAGAAGGAAACAACTGTAACATGGTTAAAAGCTCTGAAAAGTTGATTTTTCTTTAAGCTAAAAATGCCTAATCTTCACAGAAAAAAACAAAACACAACATCGGCACTCTTCTCTCCTCTGTGGTTAAAAATCCTTCCACGTTTGAGCGCTAAACTCCTTCATTAGTCCGGAGTGAGCCGTGGCTAATGGGAGATGGATGTGCTGATTTGGGGGTGCATTCTGAGGCGGTACACCTAGCCGCTGTGTCCCACCAGGAGCAGAGCGGAAGGGGAGGAGGGGGAGGGCACCTGAGATAAATCACTTTGTCCCCCTAATGAGATCTGAAGGAACGCTTAAATGACAAATTGTGCTTCCAAGACAAAACATCTCAATTGGATCAAGTGACCGTCTGGTGCCATACGATTATGTTGCCTTAGAAGTCCTTTGAAAAGCTATATTTGTTTATGTATTTTCATGGAATTTTTTTTGGTAAAATGTTTTGGAACACACAGAAAAAATAAAATAAAATACAAAATTTAAGAAGTCATAATTTTCATAGTAAAACACATCATTTCAAGATTTTATAAAGTGATTGAATGTTGCACTAAAGCACTTTTCTGGTAGAGGTCACCTGTTTGTTTCCATGGAAATGTTTTTGCTTTGCCTGGAATGTTTCAGATTATGGCATTACAATGATTCATTTCCAGTGAGAAAAACAAGTGACACCACCAGGCTAAGTTAGAAGTCAGGTCTGTGGAAAGGCGACCCCGCTCATAGCAAGAATCCACGTTTTTCAAGATATTCAAGATTGATTTTTTTTTTTTTTTTTCTTGTAATAAAAACACCTGCAATTTAAAACAGGTGAGGTAGATACATTTAATGACATTTTTTAACACACTTTATTTATTTATTTTATTTTAACACAATTTGTCTGTACATTTTAACTTCTACCTTGCACATTTTAAGGGAAGTGAAATTATGTGATGAAAAGCAAGAAAATGTTTTGAAAAGTTTTATAGTTTGTAATTGGGTTAAAAAAAACAAAAAACAAAAAAACAAACAAAGTACTTAAAGGAAAAAAACCTTAAAGGAACCATATGTAAAACTGCAGCTTTAAATGCCACTAACGTGACTTAACTGTGTCCACAGATGTGAGTTAAACATGTTCAAACAAATACAGCTTTTACTGATAACAACTCTAATGCTGATTCTTAATTCCAAAACCACTGAAAATGATGGATAAATTGTTCATGTTATAATTTTGTTCCCAAGGCAATTATCCAATCAGAAAGCAGAATGAGCCTCACATCTGTCGCTCATTTAGGTCGCCAGTTTCAATGCTGAAATCCAGTTGTTTTAAAGTTAAAAGGACTCCCTCTCATTTGAATCATCTCTCGCTAAACCCCAGCACCAGCAGCCAATCATGTGAAAGAATTCTGGAGGTTCTGAGCTTTCACACGAGGCCTGTCCATTTACTGAGAATGAGAAAAACTTGTATGTGTCTCTATCTGCAGGTTAAGACTCTGGCAACACAGGTTCATTTGTGATTGTAATAGTTTTTTTTTTAAACCAGTAACAGCACAAGCTACATACAGGTCCTTCTTTGCACTTTTGAACTTCACAAACTTCCATAACCCATGCAGCCTTATTAGCAAACCCTTCCAATCTTCTTCTTCTACACTTTGATGTACTGTGTTAGATATTGCACAAAGCTTGCCTCTTCTATCTCCTCTATTTAAATATTCATGCTAACTTTTCAAACTCCTTGTATTATTTTTTTTTCTTCTTCTTAAGTCATATCTCAAAGGTTAAAGTTGCTGGTGTCTCCCCCCTCTGGCGAGCCTCACATCTCGCCCTGTATGAGGAGTATAAAAGCCCCAGGCTGATCCAAGCTTTCCCACAGAGGAACGGAAATCAGTTTGGAGTCTTGTGATTGGCTGAGATAGAGTTCTATACAGGGCCCAGCTGGAGGTCCAGGTCACGAGCCGCCAGCGCAGCAATCAAAATTACAACACTAAGTCTGCTGCATGGCAAATTAGCTCTGGACTGTGTATGTTCCAACTTTCTAGTGAAAACAATATTGGAAGTCTTTAGGGTTTTCATCGATTTTAGATTAACTGTATACCCCAGGATCTTATAGTTTAAAAAAAAAAAGGGATTAAAAAAGGGACCAATCACAGAGCATCATTGTGGTTTGGGTGAAGCTAATCGTGAAGTGTCCAAAGGAAACAAAACAAACATGGCAACGCCGACGAACATATTTCTGACTATTTTAAAGGTCCTGCATTACGCAAAATAGACTCTTGTGAGCTTTAACCTAGATATTACAATGCCGTTACCTCATCAAAAACATACCTAGAATCGTGCTAAACAACAATAATAATAAAGTGTCTACATCGCCAAAGCTCAAAATGTCATGAAGTGGTATTTTTTTCAAGTTAACAACTCCTTTTTACCTTTAATTTAGCTGAAACCATCCAAATGATTCTTGTGAAGTTGTATGGAGTTTAAAAAGACACTGGAGCACTTCCTGTATTACCACATGACATCACGAGGTGGAACAGAGTGTTTTCTGTTTGAGAGAAGAACTCAGCCTAAATATGCAGGATTTGTGAGTTAAACGTGTGTGGCTGAAACAAAACACAACTTCAGATATGTTTTTAATGAGAAAATATTATAACATAGATCAAAAAAATTGCGTAATATGGGGAGTTTAATGGAATTCAGACAATTTTGTGTTTGAAAAATGAGCAGAAGGTAAGTAAGACCTTTCACTCACCTAATCCCATGAAAATCTTCGCTATTTATATAAAAAATTGTGTCAAACTAGATTCGCTACATTGCTGACTTTAACCCACCATTCTCATATTCTCTTTCTCTCATTTATCTTTTCTCCAAAGAGGCAAAAAAACACTCCTTTTGGGCAGCCATCTTTAATTCAGCAGCACTCATCAGATCCTGGATGGTCACTGGTGAAATTTGCACAGGGATTCTATTAGCAGCTGCAGCGCGCTTACACAATCAAGCTAACGGCGGCTAAATGTCACCATAACACAATCTGTCAGCGCCATCCAAAAGCACTGAGCTGGCACCAGTACGGGGAATGTTTTTAGTGCGTGTCAAATCAGGTGAATAACATGTCTTTGAAGTGTATTCTGTAAATGTACGTGGTTATTTTGCTGTTAGTGTCAGACGGATGTGAAAGTGCTGGAGCCATGTTGAGAAGATTTGAGGTTTTAGACACCACCGATAACAGAAATGTGACAAAAATGTGTATAAAAATTTGCCTAATTTCAAAACATAAAAGTGAATATTGGCTTATACTGTCAAGTCAAAATCACTTGTCTATGCAGAAGTAACTATGTAGCAACAAGCGCACTAGCAAAACAAGATATGAAGACAAAACAATTTACTGTTTTGTATCGTTTTCGACAATCCTCCCCTTTAGTCCTCCAGACACCTCTCCACCCTACTCTTTTGTCCTCCAGACCCCTCCCATCTTCCCCCTTATGCTCCCCTTTAGTCCCCCAGCCTCCTCCCCTCGCTCACTACCCTTTAATCCTCCAGACCCTGCCCCTGCTCAACCTCACTGTTCCCTGTAGTCCTCCAGACCTCTCCCCCCACTTCCCTTTAGTCCTCCAAATCCTGCCCCTCCTCCCTCCTCACTCTCCCCTTTAGTCCTTGAAACACTTCCCTTTCAGTCCTCGAGACACTGCCCCTCTTCACCCTCACTCTTCCATTTAGTCCTCAAGCCACTGCCCCTTCTCCTGCTCACTCTTCCCTTTAGTCCTCCAGACCCTGCCTCTCTTCCCCCTCACTGTTCCCTTTAGTCCTCTAAACCCCTCCCCTCACTCTTCCCTTTAGTCCTCCAAATCCTGCCACTTCTCCCCCTCACTCTCCCCTTAAGTTCTCCAGACCCCTCCCCCCACTCCCCTTTAGTCCTGCACAACCCATCCCTCCTCACCCTCACTCTCTACCCTTTAGTACTTCAAACCTCACCCCTCCTCCTCCCTCACTCTTCCCTTTAGTCCTCTCCTCCCCTCACCCTAAATTTACACCTGAAGCTTCAGCAACACATCACGTAAGCGTATTTTTAAGAGTCAATTTACCCCAGAAGCGTCAGAGCTGCTCCTGCTAGCGTCTGTGTAATCTTATGTTTAAACACCAAACTGTTTTATATTGCTTACATATGCATTGTTGGTCAGAAGAATTACGTTTTAAAGCTATATTAAAGTTCACAAGAGGGACGAGGCTTTGTAGCAATAACAAGCCGTGGCTGCGGAGCTCGCATTAATTAGGCTACCATCTAACTTTCAGCGTCTGCTCGCCATCCGCCTTTTCCTTCATAAGTTGTCCTTGTTAAGTCGATGTTTGACGTCGTAAAGTGTTTTATATTTATCCCTCACGACTATAAACTTAACGAGTCATTCCCCAAGGGAGGACCTCCTGGATGCAACGCACATTGTTTACGCGACTGTAGTGTTTTGTATTTATCTTGAATGGGTGTTGGAAGTTTATTTTGACACCATGTACTGTGTTACTGCTCTGGTGTAAATTGGGGGTCATTCTCCCCTTTAGTCCTGTAGACACCCTCCCCCCTCATTCTCCCCTTTATTCCTTGAGACCCCACTTCCCCTCCTCCATTTTCTCCTGTAGTCATCCAGATCCTACCCCTCCTCCCCTGTCTCTCGACCCTTTAGTCCTCCAGATCCCATTTCTTCTCCCCCTTCACTCCCCTTTAGTCCTCCAGAACCCCTCCTCCTTCCTCACTCTTCCCTTTACCCTTTAGTCCTTTAAACCCTAACCCTCCCCCCCTTCACTCTCCCTTTTAGCCCTCCAGACCCCACCTCTTTCCTCCCCTTGGTCCCCTTTAGTCCTCAGAGAACTCCGCCCCTCCTCACCCCTAACTTTCCCCTTTAATCCTCCTGATCCAACCTCTCCTCCGAATGTCACTCTTCCCTTTACTCCTCAAAAACCCCACTCATCCTTCCCCTCACTCTCCTCTTTAATCCTCAAAAACCCCACCAGTCCTCCCCCCACACTCCCCTTTAGTTTTTCTCTCTCTTCCAGAACCCCACCCCTCACTCTCCCCTTTAGTCCTCTAAACCCCACCTCTCTCTCCCCTTTAGTCCTCCAGACCCAACCTCTTCTCAACCCTCTCATTCCCCTTTAGTCCTTCAGAACTCCTCCCCCTACCTCACTCTCCCCTTTAATCCTCCAGACCCCACCTCCTCCACCCACTCGTCACTCTCCCCTTTAGTCCTCCAGCCCTCCCTGAAGAACGCCAAACCATCATCTTAGCACCAAACGTATAACACACGACTCCATATTATGCAAAAACTGCACTTTAATCAGTGTTATACTTCTCCAGACGACACAAAATACATTTCTATCAACTATTTGAAAATATGAATAGAGCTTAAGTCGTTAAAATTCTAAACACATATATAATTTATGTAGCAACTAAGACGTATTGCTTTCAAATACCCAAAACATCTCTCAGACAAGCACGAAGCTATGCAAAACTGATAATGTAATTTCAATTTTTTTTTTCTCTTTTTTTACAAAACAAGATCTAAGGATTTTATTCAAACTATGCAAAATGGGATGAGACAAGACTAGGACACGAGCAGTTGCAATATTTATTTGGGTTTCGCCGAGTGGTACTGGCTTTTTTTGGGATAGTTAGACCATTTTTGGACAACTTTTAAGGTGTCAAAATTATTCCGATTTTTGGAGAGTGATCCGAGATACTTTGATCGCAATCAGGACAAGATATTTTTCCGGCGCTAACAAGCTTTTAGTTGAAGTAAAGTTTTAAATTCTGACTTCAGAGATTCTTGAGTTGTGTGAACTTAAGCTAACCCTGCTATGGTAGAGCGCAGCCAGTAGAATGGAGCGCGCCTTTAGCCTATGGGGTGTCTGTGTTTGTTGGGGCACTTAAGGCTAGCAAAAGTTGGAAATGGTCGAACCGTTGTGGAACTTTGCCTTTAAGAAAACAAGCAGTTTATTTGTGAATTAGAAAATATCCTTTGTATATTAATACTGTAGTAAAAAGTACGCAAACTTGACATCGTGATCACGTTTTCTCCACCGTCAAGGGACTCAAATCGCTTTACATCGAGGAACCGCTCACCTATTCGCACGAACATTCATACACCATTGTACGCAAACATGAGGGCGAGGTGGGTTAAGTGTCTTGCCCAAGAACACAACGACAGCATTCATCTGTGGGAGCTGGAATCACCCCAAATACATCCAGAAAACAGCAGCATTATTCCAAACTTGTATGAATCATTTCCTTAAAGTACGCTCTGGTTCCCGAAGTGAAATTTCCATTCATTTTTCTCATAGACTTTTCCAAACATTCAAATTTTAAGAGCTCTTGGGCACCGCAGAGGCTAACCAGCTACGTGCTAATATCCATAACGCGGTTCTGAGGTTCTACACAGACATAAGTCCAAAAAGTACATTTAAACACAAGATTCAGCAAAAAAAGGTTAGTAAAATGATAGAAACAGATTTAAAATTATAGTCATTGTGGTCATTCGTTACCACGGAGCTGATTAATTAATGTGTATTTCAAAAGTATTAACCTGTCAAATATATGAAGTGTAGTTTGTAATACTATTGGTCTGTTTTATCTTTTGGTTATTGCGTCAGAAAGGGCATCTGACATAATTATTGAATACGCAAAACACTGTAGGATAAAACTGATGAGGATTTGCACAGAGACCAAAATTTTACAGCTAAAAGCAAGTTTTTAGAAGAAGATGTGAGCGATTTGAAGATGTTTATGTTTTTATTTCTGATTTGTAGAAGGATTTTTTTATTTTTTGGAAACTCTCTGGGAAAAATGAATGAGAAATTGACTTCCAGAATGGGGGTTTTGAGCGATCCGTGTTGAGCTCCATTGGTACATTCTTTGCCAGTAACAACTGAAACGTGATATTTATCTGCAGAAAAAAGAAGAAAAAAAATCATTGTTTTTCATTATATTTTAGCTAATGGTAAGCTTTTATCTCATCATTTATGAATGGTTAGCGAGTGGACTGTGTTTTACTTCAGATGCCCTTCCCATTACCACAGTACTGACAATAGTTACTGTATAAAGTGACTGACTTATATGTAACTTTTCTGGTTGAGGTTTTACCATCTGCTTGTCTCCATGGAGATAGATGAGTTTAAAAAGTTGCATAGTACACTTTTAAAATAACTAAACAAAATAAATAAACCATTAAAGTATTATTTAATGACAGTATAGGTATATACATTTTAATGCCATATTGTGAAACATTACTTAAGGTTTAGCTTGGTGGCACATTTACTTTTGTTTAATACAGATGTTCATTAAACTCTCGTGAACTTTAAGCCATGTTATAATGTTGTTACCTCATCAAAAACATATCTGGAGTTGTCTTTTGCTTCATTCACACAAGTCTGTAACATCTCCAAAGCTCAAAATGCTCTGTTCCACCTTGTGATGTCATGAAGTGGTAGTTTTCAAATTAACAGCTCCTTTTACCTTTAGTTCAGTCGAGTTTGGCGATTCCAGGACTGAAATGATCCAAATGATTCTAGTGAAGGTGTGTGGCGTTTAAAAATCACTTCCTGTATTACCTCATGACATCACAAAGTGGAACAGAGTGTTTTCCGTTTGAGAGAGGAACTTAGCCTAAAGCTGCAGGTTTTGTGTGAATGAAACAAAACACAACTCCAGGTCTGTTTGTGATGAGGAAACAACATTATAACATAGATAAGAAAACAGCGTAATATGGACCCTTTAATGTGCATTGCCCCATCCAAGAAATAAATAATACGAAATAAAACACGGGTAAAGAAATGATCTCCATGGATACAAGAAGGTAGCAAGTGACATGCTACATTGTGAACCTTTAATTTTATCAAGCCATTACACAGGAAGATACTGCACACATATGAATAAAGCATGTGCCGTAATGTAATTGTATGAGCCATTTATCACACTTAGATCTGAACGAGCAGCTATGCCTTTTCATTTGCATCAGCGAGACGTTAAAAGACCAAGATATCCACCACTTTACATGAGAATACACTCACATAGAGAGTATTTCAGACTATATCTGGAAGAAAAGTTGAAACTTAAAGGTCCTATATTACATAAAATGGATTCTTGTGAACTTTATGACATGTTATAATTTTGTTAGCTCATCAGAAACAGATCTGGAGTTGTGTTTTGTTTCATTCACACAGGTTTGAGTGAACCTAAATTAGTCTGTCTACATCTCCAAAACTCAAAATGCTCTGTTCCACCTTGTGATGTCATGCAGTGGTAGTTAATTAGGAAAGTTAACAACAGAAAAAAATAAAATAAAATAAATAATAAATAAAAAGCAGATATCAGCATTTTATGTGAAAAAATGCTGAGTTGTCCAGATGTATGTGTATACGTTGAGAAAGCAAACAAAGAATAAAAAATAAATAAATAAAAAAGAAATAAATAAAAAATAAATAAAATAATAATAATAATAATAATAATAATAATAATAATAATAATAATAATAATAATAATAATAATAATAATAATAATAATAATAATAATAATAATAAATACCCCCCCCCCCCCCCCCGGTACTGTAAATGGTCAAATTTTTATATATCGCTTTTCCTCCTAACCCATTCATTCATTCACATATTCAAGTCTAAATATCTTGCCCAAGGACACAGCAACAGCATTCATCTGTATGAGCTGAAATCGCACCAATGACATTTACGCTGGGAGTGGGATTCAAACTGCCAACCTTTGTATCATTGGAAAAATACTCTACCAACTGAGCTACTCTCACCCACAGAATAAAAAAACATTTAGATGAATTCCATGGTGAAACTAACTTCACCGAATTCCACAACAGCTGAAATAAACAGTAGCACTGCGCTGTCTAACCCCGCCCCCTCTCCTCCACGTGTTAGCTCCATAATTCCTGATAATGCCGACATTCCCAGCAGTGCCATTCCGTGCCGGGCCGCTCCAAATTGATTTAGTGCATTCATTAGGGCCCTGTTACGCACGTGTCACGGACAATATTTTACAATTTGATAAGCGCGGAGGGACTGGTGTGACGAACGGCGCTATGGTGGTACCTTTTAATTTACCGCTAATCGCCCACCCTCTGTCCCCCTCCCCCCCCTCACCCGCGGCTGGGCTGTGCGCGTGCGACCGACCCCCGGGACCCTCGTTCTGCCTCGTGTCCACTTTGATCAGAGCGACGAAGGACAAGCTAACATGCTAAAAGGCTAATGCGCTAACAGGCTAACACGTTCAACACAGGTGGTAGATGGAGAAGGGCTAAAAGCTGGTTTAGAAAGTAAAATGGGGAATACCTGAAATATTTGAAGTACTTGTATGGGTAAAAGGAGTCTATAGTTTTAAGTTTTTACTTTTTTCATTTCAATTGTAATGATTTTTGTAAGAAAGAAAAGAGCTAATGGAATCAACTTCAGTTTTATTTATGTTAATTTACAACTCAAAAACATACCTGGCGTAATAATATTTTTTTTTTACTACATGTCTCACTTTTCAGAGCTCAAAACACTTGGGTCCACCTTGTGATGTCATCAGGTGATAAGCCAGAGAAACCGTTGGCAGCTAAAACAACAGCCAACACATTCAACTAGGTGGAGAGAGAGGAGTAGCTAAAAAGGTGGGGTAGAAAGTAAATACTTATATGAGTAATAGTGGCATATAGTTAAAACTGTGTTGCTGTACTAAAAAAATATGTTTTTATTTATTAAATTATAAATAAAAAAAATCAGCTGAATAAAAGTTTTTGTGCTTTTCGTCGTGTAAATTTAACTACACAATTTTCTTATCAAAAACATGCCTGGAGTATTTTCCGAGCTCAGAACACCTGGTTCCACCTTCTGATGTCGTCAGGTGATAAACCAGGTATCAGCTAAAACATGCTAACACATTAAACCGGTGGAAAGAGAGGAGGAGCTAAAAGGCCGGGTAGAAAGTAAACACTTGTATGAGTAATAGTAGCATATAGTTAACATTTAGTTGCTGTACTATTTGAGTTGAGTATTTTCAGAGCTCAAAACACCTGGTTCCACCGTGTGATGTCATCAGGTGATAAGCCAGGTAAACATTAATGCGTGAATTTAGAGAATTTCCATAAAGAGTAGTATTTTGTACAGATCTAAAGTTTAACTCAAAGGAACCAGAGTAAGCTTGACTAGCTAAACATAAGAGTAGCATGTGTCTAATTTCTCGACAATTAGCGGCTAAGGGCTGCGCGGGTCTCATGGCTCTGTGATCTAGCGGGGTGCTAATTTTCCCTGGCGCTAACTGCTGTAATTATAGCTAGGTTGGAGTGCGCCCTGCTAACTGCTAATAGCCTCCCAGAGCAGGCGACAAACCCAGTCTTTTATCATCTGCACCGCTAACACTCAAGCTAATTCTTCTTACTTTTAAAGCGTTTTGAAAGTTCATAAAAAAAACAAAACGGGAAAAAAAACTTGTCATTCAAAAAAACACTATTAAAACACTATTATTAGTTCAGAAAAGGTTAGTGACAGCTATTGTGCGAAACGACAATGAGCTTAAATGTCTATAGAGGATTGAAGGGGGCACCTGACCTCCGCTGTGGCCTTGTCCTCCGGTTCTATGTAAATATCAGCTCGTGGTAGAAGAGTGTATTCAAAATGGCTTCCGCAGGCTAATCCGCTAACGCACTGTAGTTATCGGGACAAGCTAATTAGAAAGGGGGATTGTAGCGAGATGAGAGGCTGCCAAAAGGGTGACAAGTGCAAGACTGAGGATGAGTTTAAAAGTGAGAGAAAAAATACAACCATATATTACTCTGAAATGCAAGTTAAAATAAACAGATAAATGAAATAAAATCATGAATAATTAACCAGAGAATGGTAGTACTCAGCTACATTTACTCACTCCTACTTGAATAATATGCATAGACTATATATATAAATGGACATAGTTAACCCGCTAGGCGTTACAAATAGGAAGTGAGCATTGGCGCACTTCCAGCTCCACTAACTCTGGTTCCATTTATGTTGACAAGATGAAATAATTAGAACTTTTATGCAGTATTTTATGTTTTCTACAGTGCTGTCTCAAATTGCACGCTGATTTTAATTTATAATTGTAATTTATACGTTCTACTTTGGAGATTGTTTTTTTTTTTTTTTTTTTTTTTTTAATTTTTTACCATTTTTTCCCACAAAACTAAATATCATATATAATTTAAGCCTAAAAATATCCTTTTATAATGAATTAGTGAGACCACATGCTCCACGTTAAAGTACATGACCAAACAATAGGTTTAGTGAGGTTAAAGGCCCTTCATTGCCGCTTGCGGGTGTAACTGGGTCTTATTGTGACAGATACAAGCTGTTACCATTGGCCTGGCATCAGATGTTCAGACCAATACTTTGTACTTCTACTTCAGTAATATTATTTTAAAGTAACGGTACTACTACTTGAATAAAATCTGCCCGTGACATAATATTTTTACACAGTTTAAATAAAGTTTAATTAGTTCTATGTAATTCTGTGCAGCACTTACACTCACCACAGTCTTGTCTCATTGGATGCTTTGTCTCTAGAATGTTCCGCTGTACGACATTCTATCTATCTCCATGGAAACAAGGTGCCGCAAGTACTTTTTCTACAATAAAAACACCTGTATTAGTCGATAAATAGGAGGTTGAAACATTACAGGCAAAGCAATAACATCTCCATGGAGACGGAAACAGCAGACGGAACCCCCAGACAGAAAAGTTCCACATTGCGGCATTGATGGCCCACACAAATAAAGACGGACTCAACAGGACTTTCTTGGGTCTTTTCATTCTGCCACAAATGATCCAAATATGGTCATAAGACTCATTCAAACTCTTTGCAATAATAATATCTACACTCAAATCCCATCGTCTCTTTATTGGAAAATCTAAACTCACAAACCCAGAATTGGACTTTTTGAACTCAACTCTTCTCAGACACGATATTTCAGAACGAGTTTCCTTAAGTTGGTCCCAGCACAGCGAGGTAAGAATCCGGCTGCGTACGAGAGGGAGACAGAGGAATGAAAGGCCACGTCTCCGCCACACAAATGTATTAAGAGTGAATAGAATATGTGAACTCTCTATAGTGTTAAAGTAATGTAATTTTTGGGAGAGAGGGTCAGGTCGGGACGGGGAAAAGTTTCCAGCGCTGACATAATTTTTTCACTGCAAATGTATAACCCAATTTCCACACGTTCCTTGTTCAAATTGGTCTAGTCCGCTATAGACGGGGTATTAGGCGAAATCCTTTTTTTTTTTTTTGAGATTTCTACCATGTTATAACCGGAATGAATGCGGTTTTAGTTCTTAACTCATTTTTGTGGCAATTAATGAAAAAAAGGGGTGACGCTAACTGGAGGCACTACTCCGTCTGAGGCTTTTTTAGACTTTGATTTGAGTTTTATTTAACATAATCTGATTTTAGCTGGAATTACAACACATGAGCTGATTTGTGCTGTTAAACGTGTATTTCAAATGATATTACGGCCATGAGCTAGCTAGCGTTAGCCGGTAGTTTTTCAGTTAGCCTCGCTCAAGTTTTTGTGGAAAATAAAACATCTAAACAGGACCATGAACGCTCGTTTTGATCAAGCTCCTGAAAATGTGTTGTTTAAATCCATTTTGTGTGTTTTCTTGAGTTTTCAGACAATCTTAAAACTTTTTGGGGTGTGTCCGGAAACCGTTGAACATTCCGCCATACGTATACATGAAGAACACCTCCCTGCAAAGTATCAATACTCTACTACTTACTGAAAAAAGTTAATAAAGTATATTTATATATTTTAAAAGATGAATCAAACACTACTCATTTCGAAAACCCTCACATAACGTATATAGTGTATTCTCAATCCATTGTACCTCGCCCTGGCGCTGTGCCCTGACCGAGCCGCCATATTGATCCCACCCCCCTCACAGGTGACATCATTATCTACGGGGGCCACAGAGGGACACCTGGCACCCGTCCCACATTGCAGCACGGGGAACAGGTCCGGGTGATTGACAGGTGAAAACAGGGCGGGAGAGGGCTGTGCTAGTGATGTGTGTGTCTTCATTCAGTGCGTCCAAAGGCAAGAGTGTTTTTGGGTTGTATTAATAACTAAATAAAATGTTTTATTTGGTGTGATAATACCTGTTGTAAATATTAATGAGAGTTTTATGGTTAATGGTCACATTTTTATAGAGTGAAATGATGAGTCTGACAGCAGCAGTTACAGAGAGAGGGGTGACATTTTCAGTAGGAACACAGAAATACAGTCTATGGAGGGAACACTGCCATAAAATAAATAAATAAATACAAATAATAAAAATAAATAAATAAATAATAATAATAATAATAATAATAATAATAATAATAATAATAATTCTACATTTTTTATTTATTTATTTTTTCCCCCTTGGTTTAAAAAAATCCAAACTGTAAGAAGTTTAGGTGCAAATGTCTATAACTGCTCTAGAATCTTCAAAAAGCAACACATCAACAACAAATTAAACGTTATGCATAATTTAAAAAAAAAAATCAAGTCAAGAGTGAATCTTATTTTTCTGGACAGGCACATTTATCTTTTAACCCTGCCTTTAACAATAAAAATAAATAAATAAGTAAATAAATAAATAATGTGCAAAACTTGTACCCAGTGCATCTGAGTAGGATTCAGAGGGAGGTACTACATCCTCTGCTGTGGCCCTTCAGTGTGATCCTGCTCTGACACACTGAACTCTGTGTGGGCTAATCCAAACATTTATTCATCATTAAATATGAATGTGTCCATGTCCGCTCAGTCACATCTGCCCATCCTCCATTTTATACCAGCGCATCCATCATTTATTTTATTTTTATTTATTTTATTTTTGTGTAGCTATCCAATAAAAAACAAAAATGCCATGAGCATAAATATTAGGTGATGTATTTAAAATAATATTTACACAGCCTATTTTTTAAAATAATTTAATTTAATATTAATGTATTTCTCAATCCTGTTTAGTTGGAATTTCAATTTAAAACAAAAATTCAATTCAATCCATCAGTCCATCAGTCCATCAGTATATCAGTATATCAGTATATCAGTATATCAGTCTATCAGTCTATCAATCTATCAACCCATCAACCCATCAACCCATCAATCCATCAATCCATCAATCCATCAATCCATCAATCCATCAATCCATCAATCCATCAATCTATCAATCTATCAATCTATCAATCCATCAATCCATCAATCCATCAATCCATCAATCTATCAATCCATCAATCCATCAATCCATCAATCCATCAATCCATCAGTCTATCAATCTATCAATCTATCAATCTATCAATCCATCAATCCATCAATCTATCAATCTATCAATCCATCTATCTATCCATCTATCCATCTATCAGTCAATCAATCTATCCATCTACCTATCTATCAATCAATCATCCATCTATTTATCATCTATCTATCCATCCATCCATCTATCCATCTATCCATCTATCAGTCAATCAATCTATCAATCTATCCATCTACCTATCTATCAATCAATCAATCAATCCATCCATCTATCTATCATCTATCTATCTATCTATCTATCTATCTATCTATCTATCTATCTATCTATCTATCTATCTATCTATCTATCCATCATCTATCTATCTATCTATCTATCTATCCGTCTGTCTCTCTATCTATCTATCTATCTATCCGTCCGTCTATCCATCCATCCATACCTTGCCGTATATTGTTAAAAATGTAACACATAAACACTGCTTTAATCAAGCCTTTTATTTTGGCAAAATTTTCACTCCATCACATCCCCACATCTCTGAAAAAAGTAAAAAAAAAAAAAGAGGGTAGGACAGTGGAGCTAGAACTGTCCGGCTTGAACTGAGACGCCATCTCATCCATCTCCCTGTCATCTCCTCAGAGGGGCAAAATCACCTATGTCTGCCCCCATGGACCACACACACACACACACACACACCGACACAGTCTCACACACACACACACACACACACCGACACAGTCTCACACACACACACACACACGCACTTCGCGAGCACCGCCGGCCAAACGCGAGTAAATTTAGAGCTGCATCTGCCTCCCAAGTTCCCCTTTTGTTTGGGCCATTCTTTACGCTGTCCTTTATCTGTCCACCGGAGGAGCTACACCTCTCCACAGTCTCCAGTATCACACACCGAGGTTTGAACAACTGTGTATCAACGTAATATTTCAACCATAGACTGTGTAAAGAAGCGAACTAAGTAAGTGTAACGTCACCCGTAGCATTGGGCTTCAGTCAAGCGAAGCTCATCGAGGCTAGCGGTTATAGCGGCGAATTTGAAGCTGACATCCATATTTGGAATTCCGACTGCGAGTATCATAGCAACCAAAAAGCCAATCCAGAGGTAACGTCTCTTCCCACTTACATCGCTGGTTTAGCAGGGAACAGGCGCTTAGCAATGCTGTTGATCAAACTCGTTGCTAACGCTAACAGGAGCAACCTCGCGGAAAGAAGCCGCTAGATTCGTCTCAGATCTTGATTTACGGACACAATAGCGGAATAAAAACACTAGGATCATGTAGAGCGAGTTAATACAAACTTTTTAAGATGAAAATGACGAGCGTGACAGCAGCAGTTAAAGATTATAGAGGCGATGGTTTTTCAATAGAAAGTGAATTGGAGCCAGACTTGATAGCGCTCACTTCCTATTTGGAGCGTGGATGCTAGCACGTTAGCTAAGTCCACTGATGTATACAGTCTATAATTTCAAGACGCTAAATTCAAAGCGTTGGGAAGAGAATAAACATAATAAATGAGATGAAACAGGACAATATACGTTATAATTTGAGCACCACCTGATGACATCACGCAGTGGAACCATTTTCACCTCTGGAGCGGGACACAGACTAAATACAGGATTTGCGCGTTTGAAGTAAGCACCGAAACGCCTTAACAAGTCCAACCATTCCACTTAACAACTTTCAAACTCCATGAACCAAAGATTCAAATTAATATATTCCACCTCTGCCCTAACCCACGTGTCAACCTTTTCCGGCATTTCCATAGCGACCACCCTCCCCACCCCACCCCACCCCGCAACCCCCTCCCGCCCCACCTCCCCTCCCCTTTCACTTAACGCTCCCCCAGATGCCTAATCGTCTCCCCTAACGACGCAGCCTCTAATGGAACTGTTTATGGCGTTCATTTTGGGGAGCGCGGGGCCCAGTAATTAGCCTGCACCGCACTTCATTACCCAGCAGGCGGGGTGATGTGGGAGCGGGCGGGGTGGCGGCGGCGGCGGCGGTGGCTATGCGTGTTCATATAGTTACAGTAGTTCTTCCAAACCGCTTTTACTTTTGTCTCATTATAGTCTGTGGTAATTTCATTTGCGTCGCTGACTTCGACAAAAAAAAAAGGGTTCAGCGGGTTCTGAACAAATATTTAAAGGAACAGTACGCAGAGTGTGTTCTTTGAGTTTTAAAAAAGGAACGACAGGAACGACTGAACCTGAGCTGTCAGTGTCTTAACCTGCAGGTGGAGGACCAGTGGTACAAGAAGTACTCTGTTTTGTGACTTGAGTAAAAGTACAGATACCAGAGCAAAGAGATACTCAGGTAAAAGTAAAAGTATCACATGAAAAAAAATCTACTTAGCTCAAATATTACAGTGCCCATATGGAAATGTAGTTAAAGAGTAAAGTATTTTCTGTAGATTTTGAGGTCTTATAAAGCTTTAAATGTTGTGATTTTGATACAGATTTGTGTTGATTTTTTTTCCCTAGCTGTTTTTATTCAGGTTTTTTTTTTTGTTTTTGTTTTTTTGCTCAGACTACAAATGTGCTAAAATAAACCCTCGGCTTTTTCAGCAGGTTACAAACAAAATACTTTACATCACCGACATGTGCCATATGAAACATCTCACACTCTGAGGACTTCAGGGACCGGCCGAGTCAGGACTAAACATGAAGAGTCAGAGTTTCAGTTTTATGCAGCTAAAACCTGGAACAGTCTTCCTGAAGATGTGAGACAGGCCTCTACTTTGACAATGTTTAAATCCAGGCTCAAAACGGTTCTGTTCAGCTGCGCATATGACTGAAAGGTTTTTATTCTGCACTCTTCTGTTTTAATGTTTATTTTATCAGGATTATTTATGTTTTGATATGTCGTAATGTAATTTTAATGTCTTTCTTTTTCCATAAAGCACTT
Source organism: Periophthalmus magnuspinnatus (assembly GCF_009829125.3). NCBI lineage: Eukaryota > Metazoa > Chordata > Actinopteri > Gobiiformes > Gobiidae > Periophthalmus > Periophthalmus magnuspinnatus. Next base: position 9,109,445 of record NC_047127.1, on the reverse strand, counting down.
TGAATTACTTTGTGTATGAATTGTGCTATACAAATAAACTTGCCTTGCCTTTACTTTTCAGTCCAGTTAAAAAATGTAGTGGAGTAGAAGTAAAAGTAAAAAGTACCCGCTTAAATTTATACTTAAGTACAGTATTTTACTACTTTTACTTTGATACGTTTCACTACAGTAGAGAACACATCCATCCTGTTTCTCATTCTCAGTTTATGGACAGGCCTCATGTGAACCTCTCAGAACCTCCAGAATTCACTCACTGAGCTGCAAAGTCTGCACTAGCACTGATTCATAATTGGCTGTAGGTGCTGGAGTTTAGGCAGTGATGATTCAGATCAGAGAGAGTCATTTTAGGTTTAAACCAACTGGATTTCAGCATTGAAACGGGGCAACAAGTTCTGCTTTCTGTTAAATAACTTGTCCATCTTGTCCAATGTTTTTGTAACTAAGACATCGGAGTAACAGTTTATATTCGTGATTTGAACATGCTTACCTTGAATCTGGGGACATACTGTAATTAGGTCATGTTTATGAAACTTAAAATGAAAATCTTACATACATATGGTTCCTTTAAAAGGTACATTGTGTAACTTTTCTGGTTGCGGTTATGCCACCAACTTGGAAGATTTATTTCTTCATGAAACCAATTTACCTTGCAATTGCTGTAAGTATTGTTCAAAAACACCTATACAAACACGTATTTTTACTGTCATTGGGGTCGCCTCTCTACAGATCTGACCTGTTACTTGACATTATGACGTCACTGGCTTGTCTCCGTAGAGACAGATACATTGAATTTCGCACTGTGGAACATTCCAGGCGAATCAACAGACACCCGAGTTGCAGATCCTTCACTAGAAAGCTACATAATGCAACAAGAACAACTAGCATGCTAACACAAACTTCCTGATAATCGGACAATACAGTGCTTTATAATCAAATGAAGACAGCGCATAGTGGAATTACTTTGACTCGAAGAGCTGTTTATAGAATGTATCTGTGCCGGGACAAGACTAGTTTTGTTCAAACAGATGGAAAAAAAGGAAAAAAAAGTCGGGTTGCGTTCCTTTAATTCAAACTTAGTACAACTCACAAAGATAAAATTCTCATATTATCAGAAGCCAAAAAGATAAGCGCCAGTAAGTACAACCGCGGGTGGTCTGATGCATTTAAATTACACATCGTGGGAATTCTCAAACCAAAGATAGCGACTAAGCTAGCGATATGATGAAGAGAAATTGTGCGTTTTGTGGAATGAAAAAGGGCTATTGTTCACACGGAGACACTTGCTAGCGCTGCAACTTTGAAGAAGAAGCCACGAAAACATCGAGAACACAAACTTCTCCGCTTTTTCTCCTCCTCGCCTCTGTCCTTGGTGCTGAAACGAAAGCGCTAGCCCTTTACCAAAGCGGGAGTGAGCTGTGGAGCTGTCCCTGGTGCTAAAATCTGAGCAGTGATTACAAGAGGTTTTCGACGTCTTCTACGCTTGTTTGAGTCATATAGTGATCTCTTCCAGGCCCTATCTGACCTTTCCTTATGGTTGGCAGTACGAGCCTGTACAACGCTCCGCACACAAGACTACATCACCCATGATCCCACACTGCAATTCTTCAAAAATATACAAAAACATGATACAAAACAATACACAACAACTTGAGTTTTTAATTGTTCTTTAGTTTTTTTTAAAAAAATATATATATTTTTTTTTTTTATTTTTTTTTTCTTATTGCTCTATATGAATTTATGGTTTATATCTTTGCAGATCTACGCTGCCAAAAAAACACTTAAAAAACCCCCACTGGTGTTGTCGCTGTCCGTGGTGCTGAAATATCAAACGCTATACGTGAAACTGCATCTACATATCAAAGCACTATTCCTACAGCTTTACACACACACGTACATGCATATCTGCTGTTTATAATGCACAAAATGGATTCAATACATAAATAAATATAAAAATGTGAAAATGATCGATTTCTGAATGAATTTGTACAACATTTACTCACAATTGTTTGGATAGTATAAAGTTAGCCTGTTAGAAAAGGTTATCTGCTAACTTCTGCTGTATAGAACTTCATATACGCATACATTTTCATCGCAGTGTTGCTTTTGCATTTAAAGGCGCACTGTGTCACCGTTATGGTCGCTTGTCGCCATGGAGACGCCATTAATTTACTTTGAATGTTCCACTTGTCTGTGTTACGTTAAGCCAATTACAGATGTTTCTATAGCTGCGATCGCTCTCTACAGATCTGGCTTGTATCTTGGAATGGTGCGTGCGGTGTCACATTCTTGTCTCCATGGAGATAGACAAGTTTAATGCGTACATTCCAGGCACACGCAGACACTATAAAAGTTACGCAAAGCACCTTTAAATCTTGTTTTTGTCTTTGAGGTTTTGATTCAGTTTCCTTGCCGTCTTAACGTTGTAGCTTTCAACTGCTCAGTCAAACAAAAATATGCGTGTTTTTTTTTTGTTTTTTTTTTCAATCCCGCTCATGAAATTTAAATGGCGAATTGTGATTTCAAAGACGTTTTTTTTTTTCTGAAAAGGGACCAGGAGACGTCACACATCAATGTAAAGTCGGTGCGTTGGATGAATGGGACCAACCCAACAAAATTCGCCTGAAGAAAACGTTTTTAATTAAAGTAGCATAAACAGCCACTGATTCTTTCTACTTGACAATATTGTAAAAGTTTGTACTAAAGAGTTATTCATATTCTATTCCTTACTCAACTGATGTCATCAACTTTTACGAGGGATGTGATGCTAACTAGGGGTACTGCTCTGTCTGAAGCTCTGTCACTCAAGTTATTCATTAATGCGATGTTTATTTTAATACAATCTGACCAGAAAGAGCTGACTTGGTTGGAACTAAAACAGGTGAGCTGATTTGTGCTGTTAAACAAGTCCCGTCACAAGCTAGCTAGCATTAGCCAACAGTGTTTTTGTTAGTCTCTCTCACCCTTTTCTTGAAAATCAAACATCTAAACAAGACCATGAACACTAAAACACTAAAAATGTGTTAAATCCATTTCTTGAGTTTTTAGACCATCTTATAACTTTTTTGACAGTGTTTGCTAATGTGTGCACGTGGTCACCATGGTAACGGCTGAACTTTCCACCATACATGATACGTGTAGAACACCCCCAGCGTGATGTCACTTCAAAATATCAATATGTAGAGGGTAAAAATGCAGCAAAAGTTAAATTCTTAGACATTTTTTTCCAGCAATATTTAGTTTACTTAATACTATAAAAATATATAAACAAATATTTTAAAACTCCCCAGTAAAATGTCATCGAAAATGCCAACAAAATTAACTTATAATTGATTGACTCTGAACTTCATGTTTTTAAACTTTCTTTCGGGAATTTGCATTTTTCTTAAATCTGAAAAAAATAAATAAACAAATAAAAATCTAAAACTATTTATATGACAAATAATGCCTTCCTTTGAAAATAATTACTAATACTGCATTTGTCATCTCTAATTTCTGTTTACCACTCCAAACACTTTCACTTTCACTTTCTCATTCTAAAAATCTAACTGCTTTTTATATTTATTTTACATTTTCATTTCCCTGATTCACTACTTTCCAGTTCCATTTCACTCATATCTGCTCAAATCCTTCTCACTCCTAAAATATTCAACGCCACCATCTTTGTTTTGTTTTTTTGTTTTTGTTCTTTTTCTTTTTTGTTCATTTCTCATCTTTATAAGTCTCTCAAGGCGGAGGTGAGGAAGAAGAGTGAGTAACCGCATGGGGGAGGGAGAGAGTACCTTGAGGAAGGACAGGTTGCGGTTGCGGTCGATACTGGTAATCTCCAGGTTGCCCATGACGACCTCGCAGTTCTCGTAGACTTTCTTTAGCGAGCGGTACTGCTGCTCCACATCTGATAGTGAGCTGAGCTTGTTCTCTGTGCCGGCACAAACTGTAGACAGAAAAAGAAAAGTGAAAAAAGTTAAGTATAAACTTTTAAACTGTGGCACATTTAATGATTATAAAAAATAGGATTAAAGGGGAGAGTGAGGTAGGGGCGGGGTCTGGAGGACTAAAGGGGAGAGTGGGGGTCTGGAGGACTAAAGGGGAGAGTGGGGGTCTGGAGGACTAAAAGGGAGAGTGACAGGGGTCTGGAGGACTAAAGGGGAGACTGGGGGGTCTGGAGGACTAAAAGGGAGAGTGACAGGGGTCTGGAGGACTAAAGGGGAGAGTGGGGGTCTGGAGGACTAAAGGGGAGAGTGGGGGTCTGGAGGACTAAAGGGAGAGTGACAGGGATCTGGAGGACTAAAGGGGAGACTGGGGGGGTCTGGAGGACTAAAAGGGAGAGTGACAGGGGTCTGGAGGACTAAAGGGGAGACTGGGGGGTCTGGAGGACTAAAGGGGAGAGAGGGGCAGGGTCTGGAGGACTAAAGGAGAGACTGGGGGGTCTGGGGACTAAAGGGAAGAGTGACAGGGGTCTGGAGGACTAAAGGAGAGACTGGAGGGCCTGAGGACTAAAGGGAGGAGAGGGGAAGGATCTGGAGGACTAAAGGAGAGACTGGGGGGTCTGGAGGACTAAAGGGGAGAGTCAGGGAGGAGGAGGGACGGGGTCTGGAGGACTAAAGTTTCAGTCAATCAATCCAACTGTATTTATGGAGCACTTTACAACAACACAGAGAAGACCAAAGTGTTTACCAGAAACTCTGCATGTTCATTGTGTGTAACAACAATACAAAACTCATTTGTATCGGTATCAGATCAATATCGTGATACTAGCCATAGCATTCCTTTGTATCAGATTGAACAAAAATCATTAGTATAGTCTCATCATCGTAACTTAGGAAACAAAATCAAACCAAAAGAACATACACGAATAATAGTAAAAGTAAACACTGCCAACAGGCTTGAAACACATATGTTCCCATCTATACTAAACACATGAGGCACAGATCTGATACCACACAGAGCACACATTTCCTCGCTGCCCTTCGCCCCTATATCTCTCCTCTCTGATACCTTCAAAGTCTTCACCGTGGCACCCAGAGCTCACGGAGTAAAGGTCAACCGCTGCTATTTGAATATGTTTGATTAAAGTGTGCTCCCCCCCCCCCCCCCCCCCCCCCCCCCCCCCCCCCCCCCTTCCCCACCACAGGGCAGTGCCGCAGAGAAAATCAAACCCCCCCTCCTCTTCCTCACTCCGGTGCTGTGTCTTGGCTCGGGCTAGAATTTCTATTGTCTCTATGTGAGTTGCAGAAGAGCACCTTTCACATCTTTTTGTTAAATATCAGAGTTTAAGAAATGTAGGGGTAGCAGTGGTTTAAGCTAGCTGTCTTGGGACTCATGGACGATTAGCTTTAGGGTAAGAGAGTGCATATATTAGATTGAAAAGTCGTTGGTTTTACTACTAATCTAATACTTAACTTTACATTTTTACGTTAAGTTTGCTACTATGGTAAATGTTTATAGCGTTTTTCCACCTTGACGGCATTCAAAGCGATCCCACTTACCCAATTACACAAACATACTAATGCAGCAGTGTACGTAGACACTGGGGGCGAGGTGGGTTAAGTGTCTTGCCCAAGGACACAACAACAGCATTCATCTGTGCGAGCTTGAATCGCACCGCTGACCTGTGTGAGTCAGTGGTTTTGACTGCTCAACCAGTGATGTTTATGTTGAGAGCAGGATTCAAACCGCCAACCTTCAGACTATGGGGGCAGGGTGGGTTAAGTGTCTTGCCAAAAGACACAATGACAGCATTCATCTGTGGGAGCTTGAATCACATGGCCAGTCTGTGGGTCACTGGATTTGAAAGTTCTACCGATGATGCTTATGTCTTGGTAGAGTAGAGAGCGGGATTTGAACCAACAACCTTCAAACACTGAGGGCAAAGTGGGTTAAGTGTCTTGCCCAAGGACACAACTACAGCATTCATCTAAGGGAGCTTGAATCAGAGGATCCAAACGCTCTACCAATGAGGTTTACGTCGAGAAAGAGTAGAGAGCAAGATTCAAACCGCCAACCTTCAGACTCTGGGGGCAAGGTGGGTTAAGCGTCTAGCCCGAGGGCACAACGAAAGTATTCATCTGTTGAAGCTTGAATCACACCGCAAATCTGTGGGTCATTGGATCTGACCACTGTACCAACGATGTTTATGTCGAGATAGAGTAAAGAGCGGGGTTTGAACCAATAACCTTCTGGGATTCGAACTGCCAACCTTCACATTAATGGACAAACACTCTATTCTGCTTATTTAAAAACACTCTTTCCATATACTTTACCATACCCCTAAGGCAGTGCATAATATTTAGCATAGATATGAAAGAAGCATGTCCCAGTCTCATCCCATCAGTGACATGGTGGGTGTACATTTAATATGACTCATAATGTAAATGTATATTGTTTATGGTTATATAAGGTAAACAAACGCCAATCATCTGTTTATAGAGTTTAGATCTGATGGAACAGCACAAGTATTCAGAAAAAAAAATTACACACGATACAAAATGGACTCCAATCTTAACCAAGTGCCTCCATGATCACTACATATCCTTCACACACTACATACATGCTACTTTGGTGGTCTTGCTGAAGGACACAACAACAGCCTGATTTGATTGGAGCTGGGATTGAACTGCCAAACTTATGGTTAAGAGGTGGCCGCTCTATCAGATTATGAAGAGATACTACATACAGTTTAATGAAGTAGTAGTATTTAGAGTGGTTGGAATCAGTGATATTATTATTAGTAGTAGTGTTAGGCATAGATTCCTGAGAAGGTTGATGGTTCAGTTCTAATACTTCCTGAGGCTCTAATGCAATATTGGGATTCACGCATCAAAAAAAGTGCATTTTGGTCACATTTTTATATAGCGCTTTTCCACCGTTTGGCACTCAAGTGTACGCAGACACTGGGGGCAAGGTGGGCTAAGTGTCTTGCCAAAGGACACAATGACAGCATTCATCTGTTGGAGCTAGAATCGCACTGCCAACCTCTGATCAGTGGACAAACATGCTACCATCTGAGCTACTATCACCCGTTACAGCCCATCACATATAGTACAGTGAGAGAATAGGAAGTGTCTTGCCCATGAGCACAATGACGCTTACATCGAAAGTGGGCTTCAAACCACCAACCTTCAGATTAGTGGACAAACACTACCAGTGGAGCTTCTGTCACCTCACACAGCCCATAACATATAGTATAATGAGAGAGAATAGGAAGTGTCTTGCTCATGCTTACAATGACGTTTACATCAAGAATCGGGCTTCAAACCACCAACCTTCAGCTCAAAGGACAAACGCTCTACCAACTGAGCTACTATCGCGTCACACAGCCCATCACATATGGTAAGTACAGTGAGAGAGTAGAAAGTGTCTTGCCCATGATCACAATGACGTTTACATCGAGGACGGGCTTCGAACCACTAACCTTCGAATCAGCGGACTCCACCAAATGAGCTACAGCTGCTTCACACAGCCCATCACATATAGTACAATGAGAGAGAATAGGAAGTGTCTTGCCCATGATCACAATGACGTTTACATCGAGAGCGGGCTTCGAACCACCAACCTTCAGCTCAATGGACAAACACTCTACCAACTGAGCCTTTATCGCTCTTCACAGCCCATCACATATAGCACAGTGAGAGAGTAGGAAGTGTCTTGCTCATGATCACAATAAGATTTACATCGAAAGTGGGCTTCGAACCGCCAACCTTCGAAACGATAGACACTACATCGAGAGTGGGCTTCGAACCGCCAACCTTCAGCTCAATTGATAAATACTCTACCAACTGAGCCTCTATCGCCCCTCACATATAGCACAGTGAGAGAGTAGGAAGTGTCTTGCTCATGATCACAATGACATTTACATCAAGAGTGGGCTTCGAACCGCCAACCTTCGAATCGATGGACACTACGAAATGAGTTACAGTGACCGCTCACAACCCATCACATATAGTATAATGTGAGAGAATAGGAAGTGTCTTGCCCATGAGCACAATGACGTTTACATCGAGAGCGGGCTTCGAACCACCAACCTTCAGATTAGTGGACACACAAGTGGGCTCAATACATTTAGCAGCGGATCACGATTCCTTTAGTGCGACACAAAGAGACGTTTATGGAGTTTAGATTGAATTGAAATGACTCACACCAGACTCTCCGTTTCTCCTTTCACACCTTCCCCAAGCCCCTCCCCGTCTGTGGGTCACAAACACACTACTCTGAACTCGGCCTGTGTACTTTTATAGATCCACGTCGGAGCGAAAATCCTCCGTTTTGAACTCCTCTACGAGCGCGACACAAAAGGGGAGAGCTACGGCCAGACAAATGACACCCGCTCACCCCGAAGAAGAGCTATAAGATGGAGGGATTAAAGATGGGAGGAAGAAAGATGAGGGAAAGGAGAGAGGAGAGAGAGGAGAGGAGGGGGGGGGTCCAGTTCATTCAGAGATTTGTTCTGTGTGAAAAGTTAAAGCTCGTGTTGTAAATATTTTAAACTGAACCTAAGTACTGCCCTTCACACACTACATTCATCTGTGACTGAACGACACGTGTGAAGTGTCCTGCCCAAGGACACAACAACAGGCTGTGCTGGTTAGAGCTGGACCTGCAAACTACAGTTATGAGATTACTCTACCAGATCAAGTAGTAGTAGCAGCTGCAGTAGTAGTAGTAGTAGTAGTAGTATCAGAAGTAGTAGTAGTAGTAGTAGTAGTAGTAGTAGTAGTAGTAGTAGTAGTAGTAGTAGTAGTAGTAGTAGCAGTAGAAGTAAAAGTAGTAGTGGTAGTAGTAGTAGAAGAAGTAGTAGCAGCAGTAGTAGTAGTAGTAGGAGTAAAAGTAGTAGTAGTAGTAGAAGTAAAAGTAGTAGTAGTAGTAGAAGTAAAAGTAGTAGTAGTAGTAGAAGTAAAAGTAGTAGTAGTAGTAGAAGTAAAAGTAGTAGTAGTAGTAGTAGTAGTAGAAGTAGCAGTAGTAGTAGTAGTAGCAGTAAAAGTAGTGGTAGTGGTAATAGGGGCAGTGGTAGCAGTAGTAGTAGTAGTAGTAGTAGTAGTAATAGGGGCAGTGGTAGCAGTAGTAGCAGCAGTAACAGTAGCTGTAGTAATAGTAGTAGTAGTAGTAGTAGTAGTAGTAGTAGAGTAGTATTGGGGGGGATAGTAGTTGTTGTAGTAGTAGTTGTATGCACAGAAAGCAGAAGAGGTTTATCCTAATAGTAACAGTTCTATCACTGCGATAGCTGTAGTAGTAGTAGTAGTGGTAGTAGTCGTTGTAGTTGTAGGCACAGAGGAGTACCAGCCCATAGTAATAGTAGTAAATATAGTAATAGTAATACTACATAGTAATAGTAGTAAATATAGCAATAATAAGTAGGAGTAGCAGTTATACGAACACTAGAAGCAGTCGCAGTTGTAAAAGTAGTCATAACAGTTGCTCCGGTGCCATTACTGAAAGCAGTGATATACGCAGTAGTAGTAGCAGTACACGGGTCATATTAAAAGCTTAAAGTAATGTTTGTGAGTACAGAAAAAAATCAACGTTGTAAAGAGTTCTGAGTCTAGTCGTGGTGAGGAGCACATTTACAGTGCAGAGAAGGAGCTGAATCCTAATGCTGCGCTCAGCTCCACTCTGCTCAATAAAAGATGGCCTCTCTCTTACTGTCTCCAACTAAAATCCAATTCCACTCACTTTAACAACTTTACCTGCCCCGGCTCGCCACGGCAACGCTGGATACTCACGCAAGGCTCAGGCAGAAAGAAAGAAAGAAAGAAGAGAGGAGAGGAGGAAAATACTGTGTTTGCTTCAATATCTGTAGTACTGTCTTCACTGAAGGTACGGCCGGTGTATTGTGTTTGATAATGAGGAGTACTGCATGAACAATCAGCAAAGAGTAAGAATTATGAGTACACAGTAAAGCTTCATGTTGAAATAATATTACTACTACCACTACTACTACTACTGCTGCTACTTCAACTACTACTATCACTACTACTACTACTATCACTAATATGACTGCTACTATTACTACTATCACTACTACTACTACTACTACAATGACTACTATTACTGCTACTACTACTTCTACTATTATCACTACTACTGCTATAACTACTACAACTACTACTACTGCTACTACTATCATGACTATTACTATCACTACTACTACTACTATTATCACTACTATCACTACTACTACTAATAATAATACTGATATCACTACTACTAATTCTAGTCACTACTCCAATCACTACTATCACTACTACTACTACTATTTCTACTATCACTACTATCACTACTACTACTACTACTATTTCTACTATCATTACTACTACTACTATTTCTACTATCACTACTATCACTACTACTACTACTATTTCTACTATCACTACTACTACTACTATTTCTACTGTCACTACTATCACTACTACTACTACTATTTCTACTATCACTACTATTACTACTACTACTACTACTATTTCTACTATCACTACTATTACTACTACTACTATCCCTAACCCTAAGTAAAACAAGCAACTAATAATACAACTACTACTACGAGCTTTAATAATACTACTGCCTCTGATTATTACGTGTTTTAACTGAACCTTCTCTGTTTGTGACATGTTTAAGACTTTAAAGTATTTCACACACACTGGAATATTTGAGTTTTTAGGTCAACATGAAGTAAATCCTCCATTCTCATGTAAGCGCCATAATTCAAGTCGTGTGATCATGAACCGCTCGTGTCCTCATCTCTCCCTCTCTCTCTCCCTTTTCCATCCTCCCTTTTCTCTCATCCCTTTCTTCTTGTCCTCCTTTTCTCCTCCTTGATCGCCCGTTCTTGTCTTTTTAATCTCCGTCTCCCTGCTCTCCTCATCATTACCATCTGGCCTTCATTATATCTGACAATATACACTATCGCTTTAAATATGTCCAAATACTTTGACAACTTTTAATCTAAGGGAATCTGAAGTTGGACGATTTGCGTTGACCTGAAGTGAACCAGTAGTGTTGATAATGGAGTAAAAGTACTTGAAGTATCATTTTTAGGTATCTCTACTTTTCTGGATACTTTTACTTTTTACTTTTAATTCACTATTTGAGAGAGCAAGTATCTGTACTTTCTACTCCATCTGCATCTAGACTGAAAAGTAAAATGTACTTTTCCTTATGGTTTGAGAGGTTATTTTTAGGATTTTCACATTAACACACAGACTTAAGGTTTTGGGTTCAAATCCCGCCTTTGAGCAAACAAAAAAAAATGAAGAAATTGATTCCTATTCTCTTCTTTATCAAGACAACTACATTTACTTTACATAAAAAAATTACTTCAATACTTTTACTATATAAATATTTTTAGATATTTTTACGTGATACTTTTAGTAGAGCATTTATTTATTTATTTGTATTTTTTATTTATTCAATCATTTATTTTTTTATTTATTCATTCATTCATTTGTCCATTTATTTATTTATTTATTTATTTATTTATTCAGTCATTTATTTATCTTTTTTATTCTTTTATTCATAATTTTTTATTTTTTTATTCATGTATTTATTTTTTATTTATTCATTTAGTATTTTTTTTATTCATTTATTTATTTATTTTTGCCTTGTATCTGTACTTTGAGCAGCACAGATCCCTCAGCATGGAACTTTGTAATTGCCTAGCATTATAGCGCATTAGCTAAACTAGTACTTTCCTGAATAGCTCAAACCAAAACACAGTAAGTGCAGAGGCAGCATTCTCCATAGGCACAAACAAGAGGCTGGTCAAGGTTAATGTGTAGTTTACATGCAGAGCAATGAGATGGAAAATTAGCCTGAAAAGAATTTGCAAGTTTATAGCTCAATATTGTAGCTAGGTGATGTAAAAAAAACAAAACAAAAAAAAAAGTTACATGGATTAGCTTTTTGAGGTTTCAGTTGTGTTATAAAGATTAACTTAACTTTAAATCATAATGACCAAACTGAACCTGAGTTGCCAGAACCTAAATTACATTATTTAAAGGGCCCATATTATGCTATTTAAAGGGCCCATGTTACACTATTTAAAGGGCCCATATTACACTATTTAAAGGGCCCATATTACACTATTTAAAGGGCCCATATTACACTATTTAAAGGGCCCATGTTGCACTATTTAAAAGGCCCATATTACACTATTTAAAGGGCCCATGTTACACGATTTAAAGGGCCCATATTACACTATTTAAAGGGCCCATATTACACTATTTAAAGGGCCCATATTACGCTATTTAAAGGGCCCATCTTACACTATGTATATTACACTATTAAAAGGGCCCATATTACACTATTTAAAGGGCCCATGTTGCACTATTTAAAAGGCCCATATTACACGATTTAAAGGGCCCATATTACACTATTTAAAGGGCCCATATTACACTATTTAAAGGGCCCATATTACATTATTAAAAGGGCCCATATTACACTATTTAAAGGGCCCATATTACACTATTTTCCAATCTATGTTATAATGTTTCTGTATCATAAACAGACCCAGAGTTGTGTTTTGTTTCATTCACACATGTTTAACACACAAACCCTGCATATTTAGGCCGAGTTCTTCTCTCAAATAGAAAACACTCCGTTACAACTTGTGATGTCATAAGGTGATACAGGAAGTGCTCCACTGTGTTTATAAACTCCAAACACCTTGACTGGAATCATTTGGATGATTTCAGCCCTGGAATTGCTAATGTCTACTGAACTAAAGGTAAAAGGTAGCGGTTAGCTAGAAAACTACAGCTTGATGACATCACAAGGTGGAACAGAGCATTTTGAACTTTGGAGATGTAGTCAGAGTAATAATAAAGAGTTACTCAAACGTGTATGTATGAAACAAAACACAACTCCTGATATGTTTTTGAAGAGAAAACAACATTATAACACGGGTTTTCTCATTTTTAGCATTTTGGCAAATACCGTCCCTTTAATTAATTAACCCCTTACCCTTTAATAGGAAGTAGCTTTGGATCAGCTTCATAGATCTCTAACACTTCTTTATCTGTGTATCTTAATAACATAGAGCAAATGCGATAGGACTACTATACACAAATACTACTACATGGGACAAAATAAATAATAAAGTCCTCAAAATGGCCGCCTGCGTGGGAGGCTGGCAGACTCGGGGTCAGCAGAGTGGCATGTCACAGTGAAGCTAGCACAAGGTCACAGGGCTATATTTATACTTGTGCACGGTGAGGTAAGCTAAGAATACAATGCAATGTTCCCAAGTCAATATCTGTTACATAAACGCCAAAAAAAAAGAGAGAGAAAGAGCGAGAGAAAACATTCAGCAAAGAAAAAAGGACGAGTGGAACTGAGCTCGCAATTTACCTGCGCAAAGGCAAACAACAAAAGTGTTAGACAATAAATATTAAATGCGCTCTACTTGATTTTACTGTCTTCAAAAGCAAAACTAACTCATTTTAAACGGTTTGCAGTGGTTACATTATTCCTCACTTACCTTGTGCATTCAGAACATCCTAATTACTCACAGCGATGAGTTTATAAGCACTTTTCACAGACTTTTTTCAGAGACTAGTGGAGGGAAGTCTGGGAGTCCCTGCTTAAACTGCTGCCCCCCGTGACCCGGCCCCGGATAAAGGGAAGAAAATGGATGGATGGGTGGTAATGCTAACAGCAACTATAATGCTAATGCGCACTTCCTGCTTCTCAGACAATAAAATGGTTTCTAATTAGATGCAGACAGCGCACAGCAGACTTATTTTGACCTCAAGAGCTGCTTATACAATATATCTGTACTGGGGTCATGTCATTTTGTTCAATAACATGGGGGAAAAATGCGCGCCGGCCCTTTAAGCAAGTCTTGTTTTGAAAATCAGCTGTACTGTACATATCTTGAGTGGAATTTTCTTATTGTAGTTTCATTAATTTTACTACTACTTACTTGTGTTGCCATATAAGCCAGGATGTTTTTGATTTGCTTTACTCCCCAGAATTATTGAGACGATACTAAAATTTCAAACTTGATTTCGTTACTAAGGAATACACTCGATACTCGATACCGATACCATGATGGTAATAAAAAGGAGTTTTCAAATGTTCTTTGTGAAATCTAAGTAAGATTGTGATTGTGTGTTGTTGGTCTTATACTTATAATTAAGAATCAGTAACTGGAATTATGAATTAAAATGTTTTTTGTTTTTGTTGTTTTTTTCAGAGATTCCAAAAACTTGTGCCGTGACTACTTCAGTACTTTTACCGCATGTATATTTTTATGCATGTATATTTATTTATTATTTAATTTATGGTTTTTATTTTATTTTATTTATGGTTTTATTTATTTATTTATTTACATTTTTATTTTTTATTTATGGTTTTATTTATTTATTTACATTTTTATTTTTTATTTATGGTTTTATTTATTTATTTACATTTTTATTTTTTATTTATGGTTTTATTAATTTATTTATTTACATTTTTATTATTTATTTAAGGTTTTATTAATTTATTTATTTATATATTTGTTTAGCCTTGTATCTGTACTTTGACCAGCACATATAGTAATGGTTAATATTAGGGTTATGTTACATGCTATCCCCTATACTTACAATATACGTAGAAACAATAGCTTAGGTTAAAAAACAAAAACAAAAAACAAATCTTTTTTGTTCTTAAAAATTCAAAGTAGCATCACATAGAACGTTTAAAGGGACCAGTTCATTTGTTATGTCCTTACTGTCTGGACTAACAGTTATATAACCCATTATCACACCAATCGTACAGTAGCTCAGTTGGTCGAATGTCCACTGACCCACAGGTTAGCAGTGCGATTCCAGCTCCCACAGATGACTGATATTTTTGTGTCCTTGGGCAAGACACTTAACCCATCTCTCCCCCAGTGTCTGCGTACACTGGTTTATGAATGTGTGTCTGAATGTGTGAGTGGTTCCTTGATGTAAAGCACTTTGAGCGGCTAGAAAGTGGAAAAGCGCTGTATAAAAATGCAAGCGTTTACCTTTTACCATCATCAGAACACCTGAAACTCCTTTAACACAGCTGTAATTTCCGAGCACTTTTAATAGCGACTGAATTTGCTCAACCTTTTGATGCCACTGAGATCAAACGAAACAAAATGTGGGGTCATGGTTCGGCACAGCTAACAGTACCAATGCAACCCATTCACATCAGCCTATCATCGCCAAACCGCCGATCAATACGCTCCAAATAAAGAGCTTCTCCCGAGCTAGAAAACCAATAAGTGAAATTCTAAAGCAGAATAAAAAAATAAATAAAAATGAAAAAAATAGGTGGCCCCAGAAAATGGCCCCTGATATGATTTCTAAGGCCGGGCTAAGCTGGCGGTGTATCGACCGTGCTGCGCTGCGAAGGAGACAACAAAGTCTGAGAGAGCGATTAGATCAAGCGGGAGAAGAAAGAGGAGGGAAATACAAAGGGATAAGGACATGGACAAATGTGCAGATAGAGACCGGACGGACCAATGCTGATAGGGGAATGAAAGAACTTTGTGTTTGGGATTATATAAAAAAGAGACATATTTTTAAGTTAATTTGTTTTGGTACTCATCACAGGTCTGTTACAGTAATTATATCAACTTAATCAGTAAAGTATATAAGAACAATAGATTATGGGGCCCAATATTTATCATGTAAATGGTAAAGAGTCACATTTTTATATAGTACTTTTCCACTATCAAAGCATTTTACAGTTGTCCCTCGCTATAACGCAGTTCATCTTTCGCGGTCTTGCTGTTTCGTGGATTTTTTTGGGGCATGTTTTTTGCGAGTATGAACGTGCATTGTGTTCTGTGACCTGATTGGCTAAGGGACTGTAGACCATTGTCAATCAGTCTCCGTTCCGTTTTTCCTGTACAGTACCAAATTTGTTCAGCCAAACTTACATAAATGTTCGATCGCAAGTTTTCTGCCCGACAAAACTCACGATGTCGATGAAATGTTCTGCCCCGACAAAGGCGCCTACGAAGGTTTGAAAGTGTTTAAACGTGAGAGAAATGTGAGAATGACAATGATGTTTATGTCGACAGGGAGATTCAAACTGCCAACCTTCGGATCAGTGGGCAAACACTGTACCAACTAAGTTACTGTTGCCCTTGTATGCATTTTCTTTGCAATAGTGGAGCGATTTGTGTGATTTATGTTCTAAGATTCGAGCTGGGTTGAATACGTAATTTCTATGGTTAATTATAGATTTCATTACTCCATTATTGTTACGTCGTAAGTAGTAGTAGTTATTGAAATGGACCATAGCAGTAGCTTGAAATGGGGTGAGTTAGCGTAGAGACTTTTGGGTAAACAGTAACAGCCACATATGGGCAACAGTATCTCAGTTGGTAGAGTGTTTGGCCGTTGATCTTAAGGTTGGCGGTTCGAATCCCACTCTTGACATAAACATCGTTGGTTGCGCGGTCAGATCCACCGACCCACAGGTTGACGATACGCTTCCAGCTCCTAAAGATGAATACTTTGAGGGCGTTGAAGGTGGGAAAGTGCTATATAAACATGCAAACGTTTGCCATTAACCAAGAACACATATTATACTGTCTTGAAATAGTAAGATTTTGTAAGTAAATAAATGCATTTTCTATGTAATTTATTGTTGCGAAAACGCTATATGCACAAACAAAAATTTTGAAAAAAAACCTAAATGTTCATCAATGTTGCCTTTAAAAAAATATATACATTTCATTTTAATTTTATTTTTATTTAGAAGTGATTTCAAGTGTTCAAACAGATTGCTTACCCCCACAAACGACTACAATCTCACTTTCTGTCCCAACCTACCGGATTGTACCGTACGACTGTGTTAAACCATCAAAAACCCTGAAAAAATCTCTTTAAAAAAACGCTTCTTTCATATCCAATCCCACTCGCATTTTCCATTTGCACTAAACCTTTTACAAGCTAAAACTGCACCTACACCGCCGCAAAAAAGATCATCTTTTCAAATCTATTACACGTTTTAGAAAAAGCACTAGCTATATTAACTCTTCCACGATGCTATTAGCCAAGGCCGCGAGTCTGACCCCATAACAGAAGCATTGGGAGGATTTCATTTGTGCTATCGTCCCAATGTCTCCTCTCCTGCTAATATGTGCTGTGAGGTAGTCTGAGCTGCTCTAATCCCTGCTCTGCTTTGTCAGTGCTTCCTCCAATGGTCCATGTACGTTTATAAGTACTTCTGATTAAAGACCGTGTACCCAATTTTTCCCCTTGTATCTGAGCTAAATTTGTCAGTACAGATGTATCGTGCACTTCAAGGCAAAGCGCTTTACATCAAGGAACCACTCACCCATTCATACACCAAGTACGATAAGTGTTTTGCCCAAGGACACGACGACAGCATTCATTTGTGTGAGCTGGAGTCGCACCGCCAACCTGTGTGTCGCCGGATCTGGATATTGGCGTCAACGTCGAGAGCGGGATTCAAAGCGCCAACCTACCAGCGGGGCTACCTTCACAATTTATCGTCTGAGAATCAGGAGGTGCGTGTTAGCATGCTAGTTGTTGTTAGCTTTGTCTCTGAGATTTGAGATAAGTGCTTATAAAGTCATCGTGGTGAATAATTGAAATGGTCAGAATGTTTAGTTAGTTAAGCTAGTTTTGATTTTTATGTGTTTAAAGACGACAGATTGTGTTTGTCTCAGTTGTGTATTTGTAATAGACACTACATTTATACGTCAGTGTACGCACACACTGGAGGTGAGGTGGGTTAAGTGTCTTGCCCAAGGACACAACGACAGCATTCATCTGTGGGAGCTGGAAAAAGATGGTAAAGTTGCTTGTTTATTTTAGTCTTTCGAATATCACTTTGTAATTGTGTAGTTTTTAATATCCTTTCTTCATATATTTGAACACTTCTTGACATTTTTTGTCTTACTTTTTCTGACATTCACGCTAAATTTACAACTGGGTAAATATAATAACATTTCTGAAAACCCCATAGTGTAACTTTTTTTTTCATTACATAAAATAAAACCTTTTTCATTTTGTTTTATTGCGTGAAAAAAAGAATCTCTTTACTGTGACCGGGCTTGCATCTCCATAAACCTGATACGTAAGAGTCAGATAATGGTATAAAACATGTCTATCACCATGGAGAATGTGCCGAAGTATGGTTTTAACTTTCTGTTTCTATGGACTCGTGCATTGTCAGTTGCAAAGTCAAACTCGGACAAACTTTTGAATCCAAACGAGGGACATTACACCGTCTTGATCTTTTACTTTTGAATTTCTTGCAACTCAATTTTCACATTTGCAAAGTCCCACAGCACACGAATGAAAGTGACTGTGCTTGTCTAACTTGTGTCTTTCTGTAATCCACTTTCTTCAAACTCTACGCAGGTACCAGACTCCTCCACGCTGTTACATCACAAATTGTCCCTGGCAGCGTTGGAGCGACTGAGCCAGGACAGTAGGGGGCGCACCTCCATCAATCACATCCCAGCTGGGGTCTGTCGCTCGCCCCGTCCACACCTCAGCCTCTCCAATCAAACGTGCTCGCCTGTCTGTCAAAACTCAGTCCTGTTGCAATACTATTTCTTTTTTCGGTTGTTTAGTGTTTTAGTTTTTCACTTTTGTGCTAAATAAAAAAAAAAAAAAAAAAACATATATTAAATCTGAATATTATATTAAACATATTCATACAACCACCTAAATAATACATTTTTATTAGACAAACACCCCCACTTTATTTGTCTGTCCTCCCAGTTGCTCTCCATGCTAAGTCACTCCTCCTTCAGAGCGCTATCGCAACACAATCAATGCACATCCCGCTAATGAAACTACTGCACATCGTATCAGGTTTGTGAAGTTGTAGTGTACAGTTTTGACTCGTCTTTTTGTATATTTATGGAGAATTGTCATGTGGGAGCGTGGGTGATGTAGGCTTGTGGGCGGAGCTTTGGACAGAATCTTACAGAATCCGGGAGAGATTCCTAAAATACTCAAACATGCATGGATGACATCTAAAAACACAGCAGCAAATGTTATAAAAAGGAAAAAGAAAAATCTGTTTTGCATAATACTCCCTCTTTAAGTGAATGGGTTGAGCTCAGTGGCGACAGTATTTAGTGTAGGTAAAAACTGACACAAAATCCGACCTTTATGAAAGCTGTAGGTCCCTGTCAGCCAAACACGAGCACGAGTTTGTGATTACGCTGCACTCTATGGGAAAATACTTTCTGGCCTGGAAATGATTTTTTTTTTTTTTTGCAGTACCAATGAGTGGCCACTAGTCCAACATAAAACATGTCTGAATGAATTAATTAATGTATTTATGTATTTATTTATATATATATATTTTATTTATAATTATTTATTTATTATTATTATTATTATTATTATTATTATTATTATTATTATTATTATTATTATTATTATTATTATTATTATTATTATTATTATTATTTTATTTATTTTTTTTTTATTAAGGTTACAAAGGACACATTTTGATTGATTACTTTTATAGAAATATGATACATTCAAACAGAAAACACTGTTCCACCTTGTGATGTCATGTGGTAATACAGGAAGTGCTCCACTGTTTTTAAACTCCATGCACCTTTATCAAAATGTATTATTAAAATTTTAGCCCTGGATTTGCCTAATTGAAGTTTCAGATATTGTTTTAAATAAAAGTAACAACTTAAGGCTATGCTTGAGTATTGGTGAGTAACAGAGTTCAGCTGAGGCTAAAAATGACTGTCAACCTTTTTAAATGACACTGAATGACATCACCAGGTGCAAAAAAATCCAGACAGACTAAATAATCCAGGATTACTGAAACATGTGAATGAAACAAAACACAACCAGATTCACTGACTGTACATAATTAACTCCCCAACAGCACGTTAGACTGAAAAAAATGGTAAATCACAATACATTTTCACAGGTAGGTGGCGCAATCCCAACCAAACGTGCAGCCAGGTTTTAAGAGTGTACCAGACCTGTCTTCATCCTCCGCCCTCGTCTTCTCTTTGAGGTAAAATGGCAGCCAGAGATCATGTGTTCCGGTGCATTGGCTCGGAGTGCGATACGAGCCCGGACCATATGGGAGGTGACATTTTGAGCGAAAGTTGGGCAATATTTGGTCATGAAAACTGCATAATTTTACAACCAAACAGCACCGAATATATCTTGTTTATTTGCTTGCAGTGAAGTGAGCCAAGCTGGATTATAATATGTATGGGTCTTTATATTGTGCTTCAACAGTGGAGGAAAGAAAGGTACAAAAAGGCCATTTACAAACAATATGGTAGACTATATATTTGCCAGTTCTAAGTCCAGTTAAATACGATGGTTATAACATCTAAAGGTTGTTCAAGAATGAAACATAGACTTTAAAATTGCAGTTTTTCCTCCTTAAAAATCCACTTTTCTGGTACAGGGTCCAATACAATACTGCTTTTCTCAATGGGGATTTCATGGACTCCAGAAGTTTTATTGCAAGAATAATAAGAAAAAATAATGAAATAAACATACCTAGAATAACTTTATTTTACCAATTTTCCAAATCCTTTCACTTTTATTTGAGTAAATTCTTGGATTATGACTTTTTTGGTTGCCTGGCAAATCCAGACTGACATCTCTCTGACTGATATTTGCCGTCCAATCATCTTTGTTTATTTCAGTGACGCATGTAAAACGAAGGAGCTCATTGGTCACTGATTATTTTGTAGAAAATGTAACAGTTTAGTACTTCGCTCACTGATTCTACAGAAATCCACAATCTTTTACAATCTCCAGTGATATTTTTTACTTTCTTTTCCTCGTAAGCAGCCATATTTGTTTTGATACGAGCAGACCATAAGTTTTCCTGATTGGCTAATCCACCTGTCAATCACGCTCATCTGAACTCAGATTTTTGCACTGAAGATGTGTGTATTCTGGATCACAGGCAATATACAACATTACTCCTACTTGAGTCATTTTTTATTCAAGTAACAGTACTCTTAATTGAGTAAAACTATTGGTTCCTCTTCCCACTTTGCGTAAGTCTACAAGTGACAAAAACTTTATGTCGACAATATAAAATGATTTCAATATTTGTTTCTGTGTCTGTCCTTTGAAACTACCAGATATTGTGCATTATTTCATGTTTTATTACAATTAAACACATTTTTAATTATAAATCAGATGTTACGCCAAGCCAGGAGTAGTACATTCTTCGACTACTACTTTGTACATGCACTCGAGTAATACGATTTTGCGATAACATTACTATTACCTGTGTACAATTTGTGGCTACTCTACCCACCTCTGTTTACAAATGAGTAAAAATTAACTGAAATCTAAAGAAAAATAGCAAAAAATCCAATCTTACATAGCGTCGCCCAACACAGTAATACCACGAGACACTTGGTCGATAGCTGGTTCAATGGAATGTTCCGTTACACCAAAGCATGTGACCCGGGTAACAAAGCTCTATTGATTTGTATTTAGCAGTACATTATAGTGTGTGTGGACACGGGAAGAATAGAGATATCCCAGATAATGCAGAGGTCACCTAGCCACTAAGCAGGTTTTCTGGTCCACCATAAAGTAACTGTTCCATCAGTGACCTCTACTATAGTGACCTTTTGGAAACACTTTGTAATGACGACACGTTGATTCGCATTAATAAAGCATGAATAAAGACTTAATTAACAATAAACAACCATGATTTGGACTCATTGACTGCTTAATTAGTGTTCTAACCATAGCTAACCTTAATTAAAGCCATAGTAAGTAACTTTTTAGCCTGGACTATATGAGCAAAATTTTGAGCGAATTTTTTGAGGGAAATTTTCAATCAAACTTTATTTATAGAGCCCTTTCCAACACTCAAGGTGACCAAAGTGCTTTCCAATAAAACCAACACAATATAAGAACATATTTTGGTCATGAAAATGGTCTAATTCCAGCATGTTTTTTGTGTCCTTACTGTGAGCGGGCTTGCATCTCCACAAACCTGATGTTGTTCCTTTGACTATAATATTCCACAGT
This sequence comes from Periophthalmus magnuspinnatus, assembly GCF_009829125.3. Classification (NCBI taxonomy): domain Eukaryota; kingdom Metazoa; phylum Chordata; class Actinopteri; order Gobiiformes; family Gobiidae; genus Periophthalmus; species Periophthalmus magnuspinnatus. Next base: position 9,087,456 of record NC_047127.1, on the reverse strand, counting down.
ATACGACATAAAACCATAGACTGTATATATAAATGGACATAGCTAACCTGCTAGCCGTTGCATTCCAAATGGGAAGTGATCATGGGCGCGATTCCTGCTCCATCGACTCTGGCTCCAATTCACTTTACATTGAAAAACTGTTGCCCCTCTCTCTGTAACTGCTGCTGTCAAACTTGTCATTTTGGTCTTAAAATGTTCATATTAACCCGCTCTACATGATCCTGGTATTTTTATTTCACTATTGTCTCCATAACTCAAAATATGAACATTAATAACAGACAAATCAGGCGCCTTCTTTCCCTGAAGTGACTCCCGCTAGCCTTAGTAACAGGTTTGATTGACAGCGTTGCCAAGCGCCCACTCCATGCTAAACCAGTGGTGCAGCCAGGAACGGGTGTTATCTTTGACAACCTCGCTCCGGATTGGCTCTTTGGCTGCTATGACACTCGTGGTCGGAATTCCAAATATGCAACTCAGCTCCAAATTTGCCGCTATAACTGCTATCTTCGATGAGCATCATTTGACTGGAGCGAACGCTATGGGTGACGTCACACTCACTTAGTCCACTTCTTTATTCAGTCCATGAATAAAACGAATTCCAGTAGCAGTACGTTTTTTTATCAAGAAAAATGTATAGAAAGACTGTCCTTTTGAAGAAACTTGGATTACTGAACAAATAATAAGAAAAAACCAAGGATTTGCTCAAATTTGGGTGAACTGAACTAAACAAATGTAAATCGTATTTTGGGGAAAAAAAAAAGAAAAAATCAAATGTATTCATTCATTGCTTCATTCATTCATTCAAGAGCTGGTATAAAACAACATCCCTTATTCCTCCAAAACCCCATATTCCGGTGGCTGCACATGTGCGCGGCAGCCTGAACCTCCGCCGGGCCCCGGGGATCCCGTAGGAGGAAAATAAGTTTGTGTTGGCTGTAATGAGCGAGTGAAAGGCAAATGAAGCCCTGGGTGTGCCGGGCGCTATCTGGAACGCGACAGGCTGCATCGGGGGACACGCTTTATTGCTGAGAGAATCCAAAATGTCACTCATCCTGCTTCCTTGTCTCCTTTCCTCGCCTCCTAGTTCCCTCGCTGTCATCGCTACCTCCTTTCCCCTTTTCTTTCGCTCTGATTCGCAGTTTTCTCAAGGATTCAGCTGACAATAAACTCATGTTGCCGCCACGCGCTGACCTTCTGTGTGTTCTGACAGCGCCAACGTCTATACAAGAAGTGAGCGATTGGTGGTTATATCAGAAATTCAACCGCATTCAAGGTCTGTTTTTATTTTTTTTTACACTCAATGCATCAGTCTAGTTATTTTGTAATCCTTTTCAGACTAGGAAGCAAGTGAAGAATGGCATGTCTATGTCTATGTCTATATACATTTGTTTTACATTTTAAAACTATTTTCCACAGCATCTGATGTCTGCGTAAGGTCATCCAGGTTACAGATTAATTAATTTTACTATACATGGCATCTGATATAACTGGAGGATTTTTTTTATTTGAATTGCATGCATTCTAAAAAATCCCTTGTAATCGCTTGTGTGAAATGTATATTTTATTTATATTGTTTATTTTATTATTTATTTTATTTATTTATATATATTATTTTTATGTACTGATTTAATTATATTTTTAAAGAAGCTTTTTTTTATTTTTTGTGTTATATTTTTAAAAATGTTTCTGTAATATTTATTTATTTATTTTTATTTTTATTTTTTATCTCCCTTACGTTTTTCTTAAGCCCTTATTCCTTTTTAAAACCCCATTTACTTTCATTATAACCAATTTTATCTTAACGCAATACAATTTCGATTTTTGGGATAGTTCCAATTTATGTATTTAGCGAATTCACTTTTTAACACATGCCGTAATCATGTGAATCAGGCTTATTTGGAAGTTGTTTGTTTTTGACATTAAAATATCTTAAGATTGGCATATTTACATAAAGTGTAGCATACAAGCTGGGAACACTGCTTTGGCTCGCACTCAAACGCCGTCTGCAGGTGCCAAGATTCTATCAAGAACTCTCCAAATGTACGAAAACAGCGTTTAAAAAAAACTCAAATCCAGTCCATCAAAAGTAAAAGATAAAATAGATTTTTTTCGGAAATTGATCATATTTTGCGTATTTTCTCCCCGTTCTCGTTTGAATATCTAAGTGCTTTGGGCATAAATAAGGCAGTTTCCTTTCAAACACAATTGCAAATAGCGATGATGTCGGAACAATGGTGCCAAATAAATGAATCTGTAACCATAGCAACCGAGATGTTAGCTTGGAATAATATTTAAATGGTAAAAATATAATGAAGTACTGCAAGTAATAATTCTAGATCTGAAATATAAATGCAGGAAAACTTTTTTTAAGGTATTTGTCTCCATGGAGATATTTTTGCTTTACCTAGAATGTTTCCCAATATGGTTTTAAACTTGTATACTGTAACTCCAAGCAGGTAACACCGCTTAGCCCAGTTACAGCTCAGATCTGTGGAGAGGACATCACGTTTTTCAGTGTTTTCTTATCAATAAAACGCCCATAATAAACTAAATGCTGAATAGATTTGTTTCATGCAGCGTTGAACATTACAAGCAAAGCTATAACATCTCCTCAGAGACCAGTCCCTACGAGAAATATTACGCAATACAGCTTTAACATAGCCATTTTTTTAAACACTGTGTAAATACATGAATAGAGTTTACAATTGAACATTTTTGCTCTCCATCTTCTCCGTCGCAATCTTCCAATTTCCACCACTTCCTGTTCTTTTCGTCTTTCAGATTTTAATTCCTGGTGGCCACTCCCATTCATCTCTCGACAATCAATAACCATTCGGCGGTGCGCGGGGCCCAGGGATGTAAATAGCAGAAAACTGACATTCACAGCATATAAAACAACAGCCTTTCAATATAATCAACAGCTACGCCGGGCCCATTCCTCACACGATCCATAGCCTTATTAAAAAGACGACAATAATTTAGGCCCGATGGACGCTACATGACAATAGTGTCTGATGAGATATGGAGGGAGAGATGGGGGGATGCTATAGCAGAATGGAGGTGATAATAATGGGCAGGACATGCGAGGATTATGGGCCATTTCTGTTATGGCTAAAGGTGCTAATGTAACGGCCGTCACCTATGTACTAATTCGCCAAGGTGGTTGTGCGTCACCCCTCAACTATACTTTGTTTTTTTTTCCATGTATTTGAGCTAAATTTGTCTGTAAAAGCAGCTCAAATAAGATCAATGTGTCCTGTCTGTGTATAGAGCGTTTTATTGTCCGATAAGCAGGAGGTGTGACGTTAGCATGCTAGCTGTGTAACTTTACCATCGCAGTAAATTCCGCTCTCAACTGTGGAAATGGTGAAAAGTGCGTATGAACTCAAAGACAAATTTTGGTCCAATACATGGTGAAAAAAAGTTTAGGGGTAAGTTCATGGGCACTTTTCACAATTTACACAGGTGAGAGCGGAATTTACTGTGATGTTAAAGTTTGCAATGACTAGCATGCTAACACCGCACTTCATGCTTATCGGATAATGAAATACTCTACACCTATTTGTTTTTGAATTTTTTCTTTTACTGTATGAATAGATTAAAGAAGACAGCTGAGCTCTGTCTGCATTTAGAGCGTTTTATTTTCCAATAAGCAGGAAGTGTGGTGTTAGCATGCTAGTTGTTGCTAACTTTACTGACTTTTATAAACTTACCCCTGAACGTTTTTTTTTCTCCACGTATTTGACCAAAATTTGTCTTTGTGTTCATAAACATTTTTCACAACTTCCACAGGAGCGGAATATAGAGATGGTAAAGTTAGCAATGACTAGCATGCTAACATAACACTTCCTGCTTATTAGACAATAAAACGCTCCATGTGCAGACACGACATGGCGGTCTTATTCGATTTGATATTGTATCAGTGGTCTGTGTAATCCCTCAGGACACGTTAGAGGGACTATGTCTCTCAGCTGGCCTGGGAACACCATAGGGTCCCACCGGAGGAGCTGGAGGACTTGTCTGGGGTGAGGGAAGTCTGGGAGTCCCTGCTTAGACTGCTGCCCCCACGACCCGGCCCCGGATAAGAGGAAGAAAATGGATAGATGGACTATTGTATAAGCAGATTAAATAAGACCGCTGAGCTCTGTCTGCTTATAGAGCGTTTTATTGTCCGATATGCAGGAAGTGTGGTGTTAGCCTGCTAGTTGTTACTAACTTTACCATCACAGTAATTTCCGCTCCAGCCTGTGAAAACTGAAAAGTATTTATGAACTCGGAGTGAATAATTAGGACGGTCGGAAATCTTGAGGTAAGTGAGGATCCACTGCAAACCGTTTAAATCCGCTAAAAAACAAGACAAAATGTTCCAGTGACTTTGAATTGTGACTTGGTTCAATGTAGAAAACTAAATTATCAATGCGGGAGAACAAAGTTTACCTTAGCAAAAATAAATAACAGAAAAATAAAATAAATTACCTAAATCATTTCTCACACGATCCACAGTCTTAGTGTCAGATGAGACATGGACAGAGTTTTCTAGAAGCGTTTCGCCAAAGTTGTCCAGTTTCACCCCTGAACTTTAAATGTGCAAAACTGATCGCTCAAAACTTTGAATTTTGAATCAGTTAAATATGGAGAACTAAATGATCTTAAACAGAGTATTAGCATGTTTTATAAGTTTCCCCATTCCTTTACTCCTGGCGCTAAGTCACTCCCCCTTCAGAGCGCTATCACAACACAGTCAACGTACATCCCGCTAATGAAGCTCCTGAACGTCGAATCAGGTTTGTGAAGCTGTTTTGTACGGTTTTGAATCACGTTTTTGGAGAACTGACGTGTGGGAGTATGGGTGACATAGATTTGTGAGCGAACTACAACGAGGGTTTGAAAAGGGCCCCAGAGAGATAACAAAATTACTCAATGCATGGATGAGATCTAAAACGTCTTCAGGCATGTCTTTCATGATGGAACAATGTTATAATACCCTCTTTAAGTCTATAGGGCTAATTAAAGGCTAGCTACCCTCTCACTTCTTAATTAGCCTCTCATTTCATTCAGTTCTTTTGTTCCTCGTCCACATCTCTTCCCGTCCTCTTCCTTTCCACCAGATTTCCCCCTCGTCACTGTCATACTTTTGTCAGCATCAAGCCTGCTTTAGCTGTTCTTCACAAACACCGCAACCGACAAAATGATCAAGTCCTGTTTTGTTTCTGAAAGCAGCCATTACGCCTTCTTGTGTTCAGACAGCCCGGAGAAGCCAATCGGACAGGCGGAAGAGAAAGAGGGAGACAAGAGAGAGCGCTGACAAAAGAAGAGGAGATGTGTAACCGGCCGGAAAGTCCGACTTGTAAAGCGTGTCTACAAAGATGTTTGGTGAATGTTTTGGAGCATAGCGTTCAGTGTGTTTGCTCATGCACACTCAAGTCGTGAGTCGGGTTTCTTAAAAGGTACAGTCGAGCTTCCACAGAGAAATGATGGAATGAAAAAAAAGTGAGTGTTTTGGCTGCAAACAACACAACTACTTGTCAGAAAGTATAGTCGCATCACTGCTTTTAGCAAAGAGCTAGCAAAAATTCAAGGTCTACTAATAAAAATATGTATACGAATAAATAATATTTTACGTAAGTAAAAAAAAAAGAAAAAACACACATTATATATGTAACTGTACGATGTACTAAAAATATAAATAGACTAAAATTAAAAAAATATTATATATATATATATATATATATATATATATATATATATATATATATATATATATATATATATATATATATATATATATATATATATATATATAAATCATATTGTTGAAGACTTAATCAGAGAGGGGAAATCAGACACAAGATACTCCAATACAAGTACTGTAACAAAGTAAAAAAATAAAATAAAAAAAAAGTACACAACTCCACAAAGTACAAAAGCCTCAAAATGTCACTTAAAGCACTTATATTACACTATTTCCTGATCTATGTTATAATGTTGTTTCCTCAACAAAAACAGACCTGGAGTTGTGTTATGTTTCATTCACATGTTTAACACACAAATCCTCAATATTTAGACTGAGTTCTTCTCTCTAACTGTCTGTTCCACTTTGTGATGTCATATGGTAATACAGGAAGTGCTCCATTGTATTTGTAAACTCCATATACCTTCACTAGAATCATTTGTATAATATGAGCCCTGGAATTACCAAGCTCTACTGAACAAAAGATAAAAGGTTAACTTACAGCCTACCACTTCATGACATCACAAGGTGGAACAGAGCATTTTCAGCTTTGGAGATGTAGACAGACTAATAATAAAGTGTTACTCAGACATATGTGAATGAAACAAAACACAACTCCGGGTATGTTTTTGATGAGATAACAACATCACAACATTAAATCTCAGCTTAAATCTCACAAGAATCATTTTGTGTAATACAGAACCTTTACGTAAATGTAACTGAGTCAATGTGTCAACCTTTGTTTCTCATTGACAGAATTAGAGGGGGAAAAAAAGAAAAATTAAAATCCTGACCTTTTGCCATGCCCATCAAAAGCGTTGGATAATTACAGAATGAGATGTGCCGAGGAAGTACAGAACATCCCTGATACCACGGTAACAAGGTAAACACTTTCACTAATGAGTTCACTGCACAGCTGTACGCTAATGGGCGTCTTTGTGTATAAAAAAGTTGACTAATTGTGGTTAGGTTTTACAACTAAACTACTGAACTGTCTTTAAAGAGGAGGTATTTTACTTCTATTGGGTATTAACTGCCAACACATAACAAATTTAGATCATCATGTTACATTTTATTGTTTTGAAAATGCTATAACCGACAAAAACAACGTATTAACATGTTGTATAAGTTTCCCCTTCCTTTGCTCTCCATGCTAAGTCACTCCCTTTTCAGAGCGCCATCACAAGACAATCATCAAGACAATCAGTGCATCCTTCTAATAAAACTACTGCACATCACATCAGGTTTGTGAAGTTGTAGTGTACAGTTTTGTATCATGTTTTTGTATATTTATGGTGAATTACAGCTAACGTTAAGGAGGGTTCCAATGGGTCCAAGGAAAGATCGCTAAATTAGTGATCTCAAACCTCTTCAGGCAGGTTTTTGATGAAGGAGCAACGTTATAACATGATTAAAAAGCAAAAAAACAACAAAAACAAATCAATTTTTGCGTAATACCCCCTGTTTAAACAACTAAAATGTCCTTAGTCTTTACTGAAACGGCAACGACACTTCCTTCTGTAGCCAACACTTCCTTTTCTACAGAAACAGCGACCACGAAACGGCTAAAAACAAATTCATATCGTGGCGTTTTGAGAAGCTGCAGATTTAAAAGGCAGCGGTACAACAACAGCAATCACGTTAAATACTGTAAAATTGTGTAGCTAATACTGTGAACTGAATCGCACACTTTATATATTATGTCAAAACCTGGTCTTGTCTTACGTTATCATCCCCGTAGGGAAATTCGTCCTCTGCATTTAACCCGTCGCTCAATGCGGTTGGGGAACGCCATCAGGAACTGTGCCTGCGATGGAAGGATTGGAAGGCTTCTATCAGTTCGTCCCAGAGCAGCTCTGGCTATAAAAATATAATATCCAATGGGTGATTCGCAGGGAAGGTAGTTTAAACACTGACATAGAGATCTAGCTATCTATCTACACACCAATCTATCGTTCCATCCGTCCATCTATCCATCCATCTGAACCCTAACTCCCCACTTGACCACCACTTCGCCTGATAAAAGACACCGAGAATTGATGCTAACACAAAACTGATTTGTAACACATTTATACCACAGTGGCATTGACCTTAACACTCTCCCTCCTCTTCCTCCTCCTCCTCGTCCTCCCTCTCTTCAAAACCAGACCTACCATGGAACGCCCGTAATTGTTTCTGACGCTTCGCTTGGCACAGAAAGGATCCTCTCTCCAGGCAAACGGATGTAAAAACCAACCAACGAAAAATAAGAAGTCGACTCGAGTCAAGCCAAGTCAGCACAACTCAGATGTTCAGGAGAGTAGATTTGTAGATGGCCGAAAGGGAGTGTAATTATATATTGTCTTATGTGACATGGAATTTGAAAAAAAAAAAAGAAAAAGGGATTTAATGGAAGCTTATCTAAGTGTGTAGCGTAAGGCTTAAGGTGGTGTAAGAACGGGATGTGCTTTTCTCTTCCAGTGAGTGATTATCAGCCTAGAAGGTGGAGATTTAAATTAACATAACATATTGGAGTAAAAGTCTGAGTTCGTTTTTAAAAGAGTTGTCATGGGAGGCAGAAAAAGACCATGGAACTTTCAGTATTTTACTTCTACGGGGTATTAACTGCTAACACATAACATATTTAGATCCACACGTTAGCTTTTATTGTTTGGAAAACGCTATATTCGCCGAAAAACAACATATTAACGTGTTTTATAAGTTTCACTTTCGTTTTTGACGTTCTGAGTCTCCCCTCCTTTTGCTCTCCATGCTAATCCCTCCCCTTCAGAGCGCTATCACAACACAATCAGCGTGCGTCCCGCTAATGAAACTACTGCACATCGCGCCGGGTTTGTGAAGTTGTAGTGTACAGTTTTGTATCTCGCTTTTGTATATTTATGGAAAACTGACCAGCATGGGTGGTGTAGGATTGTGGGTGGAGCTTTGGACAGAATCGTTTAGCTAATCGTAAACAGGGTTCGAAAAGGGCCCGGCAGAGGTTGCTAAATTACTCAAACATGCATGGATGACATCTAAAACTACGTACGGCATGTTTTGATGAGGAAACAATGTTATAACATGGTAGAAAGTGCAACAAAAAAACAAACTATTTGCCTTATACTCCCTCTTTAAACATTTCCTAAAGCATGAACAAAGACTTGATTAAAAACTGTATGTAAGATGTTAGCTTTTACTGATTACCCATTGTCTCATTTATTTATGATCCAGTTAGGTGTTTTGGTTCTTATGACAATTATCCAAAATCCATTTTTTTAAACTCTAAAATGGCTCTCTCTGATCTGGATCGTCACTATTTAAACCCTAACACCTGCAGTCAGTCATTAATGCAGCTCAGTGAGTGAATTCTGCAGGTTCTGAGGTTTCACATGAGGCCTGTCCATTTACTGAGAATGAGAAGAACTCGTATGTGTCTCTATCTGAAGGTGAAGGCTCTGGCAACACAGGCTCAGTTTTGATTGTTGTACCTTTTGTAGAGTGTTTACGTTGTAAGCGAGCCTGAAATCTTCTTAATACACAATTTTTGCATGATGAATTCAGTCTTTGTTCACGCTTTTAAGGCTAATCAAAGTGCTGTTTTTAAAAGGCGTTACCCATTTTTTACATCTCTAATAATTTGCAACCTCAAATAAACCTTGCTTTTCCGTGACAATTCCCACCAATTTTATAACCAACCCAACTTCCATTACCATTCACTCCTTCCCCATTTACCCTCACTGTACCAGGGTTAATGGCTGTCGGCTGCAGCACTGACAAATTGATGGGATTGTGTGTTGATTTTAAAGGTGCACTAAGTATCTTTTCTGCAAGAGGGCACGCCACCTGGTTGTCTGCATGGAGATGTAAATGCTTGAACAAGAATGCGCCAAAGTATGGTCTTCAACACATCTCCATGGAGACGAGCGGGTAAAGCTACCAGGCCAGGACCAGGATATGGGTCAGATTCCACTGTAAAAATGCATAATAATAACAACAATAAGTACTAATACTACAGCTACTACGACAACAAGAAGTACTACAACAACTACTATTATAACTTTCACAACATCTCCAAGTATTACTACAACTATAACAACTACTACAACAACTATTACAACAACTACTACAACAATTACTACTGCAATTAATACTACTACAACAAGAAGTACTACAGCAATTACAACTATTAAAACTACTATAACTACTACTACAACTACAACAACTACTACGACTATTACTACAACTTACAACTACTACAACAATTACTACTGCAATTACTACTACAGCTACTACTACAGCAACTACAACTATTACAACAACTACTACAACTACTATTACAACAACTACTACTACAACAATTACTACTGCAATTACTACTACTACAACAAGAAGTACTATAGCAATTACAACTACTATAAGTACTACTACTACTACAAATACAACAACAACTACTATTACTACAACTTACAACTACTACAAAAACTACGACAACTACTACTACAACAAATACTACTGCAATTACTACTACTACAACAAGAAGTACTACAGCAATTTTAACTATTACAACTACTATAACTACTACTACAACTACTACTATTACTACAACTTACAACTACTACAACAACTACGACGACTACTACTACAACAATTACTACTGCAATTACTACTACAACAAGAAGTACTACAACAACTACAACTATTACAAAAACTACTACAACTACTACTACATCAAAAACAACAACAAGTACTACAGGATAAATCCAATGCCATTTGTTATCAGCAAAAAAAATACAAAAAACTCCATAGACCATGATCCTTTGCTCTGTTTCAGCACAGCCACAGTTACAGTCGATCTGTTTTAACAATAAAGATACTATTTTGATGAAAAAAAATGTATTGAATAACATAAATAAATGAATCAAAAGCTAAATTATGAGCCTCACTAAAACAAGTAACAGTCGTGTTTGTCCACTTATCTACAGGTTGGTGGTTTGAATCCCACTCTTGACATAAACATCATTGGTTGAGCGGTCAAATCCACTGAACCACAGGTTGGCGGCGCGATCCCACAGATGAATGCCGTCGTTGTGTCCTTGGGCAAGACACTTAACAAAGCTCGCCCCCAGTGTCTGCGTACATCGGCATATGAATGTGTGTGAATAGGTGAGTGGTTCCTTGATGTAAAGTGCTTTGAGTTGCCTTGAAGGTGGAAAAGCGACTGTGTGAATGTAACTTAAACACACACAGTACAATATAATGAGATTCTAGTCCATTACTTCCTTATAGACGTGGGCCTGGCTCTGGTGTCATTAACAGAACACAGTTGGGATTGTGCAGATCTCCCTGTAGTGTCCCAAAGCCAGTGCAAGCCTCACCACTCAAACTTAATTACATCTGATCATTACGGGCGCACAGGACGAACCGAGCCGATCCTGCCCGTGGAGAAGGCATGCATAATACATACACAGATACTGAGGGGGGAGGTGATGTACAGGGAACTGCTCAAATTTGACAAGGAATTTATAGGGATTTTAAACACTTGAGATGTTATTTTTTTTCGGTTTTTTTTTAAATATATGTATATATATTTTACTATATTTTTTGGGTGCAATTTTTGTTCTCATTTAATTTATTTTATTTTTTATTTATTATTTCTTTATTTATACAGGGAGAGCCCAATGAGAGCACTCAGCCTCACCTTTTCATGGGCGCCCTGTTCAGATACAGAAAAAATACAAACAAAACTAAATTTGAAGGAGATGAGAAAACAGTTTGTTTTTGTTTTTTGTTTTTGTTTTGTTTTTGGTTTTTTTCCATCTCTGTGACATAATTGTTTTATTAGATTTTTTATTTATTTTTTTTCTCAGTATTTTTTTATGGTGCATCGTGGCAAATTTGTTAAAACTTTATTAACTTGTATAATGAAGTGCTGACATTTATGAAAATTAACAAAGTAATTTGTATGATTTAAAAAAAAAAAAAAACGTACCTTTTTTTTTCAAAAGCATCAGAGTTTCCAAAAACATGCTATATCTTGCAGAAGCCACAGCTGCCCTACAACTGCGTGACAAATATATGTCTATGTCGCCATCTGTCACTCAACACTATGTTCAAATTGGGTTAGTGGAGTTTTACAAGAAATTTAATTTTGTTTTTCAAGTTACATTTTGTTGTAGACAAGATTTAGTAAAAATAATTATTTTTGAGTTTATGTTTCAGTCGACAAAAAGTTTTTATTAATCATCAAACATAGTCGACATACAACACATATTTGGTTTTAGTCATATTTTTAGTCGGTAAAAATGTATGTCATTTTAGTTTTAGGTTTGTGTAGTTTTTGTTTTGTTTTGTATTGTATTGTTTTATTCATAGGGGATACTTTTTAATTGGCTTTAGTCTGCAAAAAATATGACTGTATAGTTTTATTTGATGAAAATGTATGTAAATTTATTTATATTCATTTTTTTTTTGTGTTAGTTAAGTTTTAGTTTACTTTTCTTTTTAATGTTATTCGGCAAAAATATGATCATGACAAAAACTACGACAAACGTATTTTCATGGACAAAATTAACCCTGAAGTGTTGAGTATACAACAGTAGTACACGCTGCACAGGGCTATAATCATACTGCCAATCTTGAGTCACTCGAACCACTTTTAATCCAATCTACTGTACTTTCTCCCAACTTTTCTTTTGACAACTGCAAAAGAAAAGTTTGCAGGTGTCAGGTGTCAAAAATCAAATAAGAGAAGGTCATTTGATATACAGTATGACCTCCCTTTACCTCCTTTTTGCCGCTCAACTTATATATTTTTTTCAACAAACATTTATTTTTAGTCATAGTTTTAGTCAACGGAAAATGTATGTAATTTAAATTTTTGCTTGATTTATTTTTTTGTTTTTTGTTTTGTTTTTTTTGTTTTAGTCATAAGGCTTACTTTTCATTTACTTTTAGTCAGCAAAAATATGACAAAAACGTGGATGCCCAAGTATACAACAGTAGTATACACTGCACAGAGCTGGAATTATACCATCAACATTGAGCCACTCGAACCTCTGTTAATCCAATCTACTGCACTTCTCCTTAAACTTTTCTTTTGACACCTGCACACATGATTTGATATATGACCTCCCCTTACTTCCTTCCTTATCCCTCTTTTTCCTTTAACGTCTTTACCTTAAGTGACAAAGCCCGGGTCTAGCCTCCTCTATTTTGTTGTTCCGGTGCAGTCAGCAGAAAGAGTAATTGCGCTGGGCATTGGCTACTCCCTAGGCTAACCTGTCATAGCGCGACAGGAGGGGCGAATCCCGGTAGATTTAGCTAGTTTTGTATGTTTTCTTTAGCAACATGTCTCGCACCGTATCGCATATAGCAACAGTTCTATTTTATGTCAGTTAAACCTTTTACATTTCAAAAAATATACCAAAATACAATCTCCGGAGGTGTTTTTTTTTATTTTTATTTTTTCTCCGCTAAGGTTGACAGTGGACTCCTTGGGACCTGTCACCGGATTGTCACAGATGCCCTCCAGGCCGATGGAAGCTCGGATGGTTGAGTAATACCGCGGCAATAAGCGGCTAAGTTACGGCAGCCCGCGAGGGACAAAGCGCTCAAGGCTGCGGTCGGTCATCGAGAAAGCGTCGGCCGAATAACAGCTCATTTGAATACGGTCCCTGAGCGATATGGTAAAGGGTTTAATTAAACAGTGATTTGCAATTCAAAAATGTGTACAGAGCGGAGATGTCAAAAATGGCGTGATTGCTTTTTATGTTAAACTGCGTGTGACAGGTTAAATATATGATGTAAAATATATGGAATTATGTAGCAAAGAAAAAAGGTCAATAACTCTAAGAAATTATGATTTTTAAAAATATTTCTTATTCAGAGTAGCCACCCTTTGCTTTGTCGAAAAATCCTTAGCTTTGTCAAAAAATATTTAGTAATTTAACGTTTTCTTACGACAAAAAAACGTAAATAACTCTACTAAATTATGATTTTTTTTAATATATATAATTCATATTCAAATCCTCAAAGTAGCCACCCTTTGCTTTATCGAGAAATCTTTGCTTTGTCGAAAAAAACCCTTTTCTTTGTCTAGAGTTATTTAATGTTTTTTCTTTACTACAAAAAAGGTAAATAACTACTAAATTATATATATATTTTTTAATATTTCATATTCAATGTCTCACTGTATCCACGCTTTGCTCTGACAAAAAATCATTTGTTTTGTCAAAAAATCCTTTGCTTGGTTGAAAAATACTTACAGTTACTTAGCATGTTATTTTTTCTTATTACAAAAAATGGTAAATATATATATATATATATATATATATAATATTTTTTTTTCTACAAAGCAAAGGGTGGCTACTACACATAAAATATAAAACAAATACTAATAAAGTCATTTAACTTTTTTTTTTTTTTTTACTTTGCTACATAATTCCATACATGTTACTTCATATATTTGATGTCTTGTGTATGTATATAAAATAGAAAATAGTAAAAAATAAAACCACAAAAACGCATTAAGTGAGAGGGTGTGTCATGTAGATAAATAGATATTCCTTGCATAAGTGTGGCACTAAAACCTGACCCCAAAACAAATGTCATGAAGAAAACCTCTGTAAAGAATGATATATATTTGTAACAGTGCTCCTAAAGAAAACAAAGAATTATTTAAAATCTAAAATATAAATGTCCCATGTTATTTTTCAGACTAAATGTCCTGTAAATATGAACTTTGGATGAACTGGAAATGTTTTTTTTAAGGAAAAGTGATTTTATTGTAATAAAAACTCAAATGGAGTTAATGTTTCCTACCAAAACACATGTACAAATGTAATGTTTGTAATGTTGAAATAGGTTTTATATTTTGATGGACTATCGGATTGCACTGCTTTCAGCTAATGGCATCCAAATAAAAACATGGTAAATTGTCAGACTTTTATATAGCGCTCTTCCACCTTCAAGGCACTCAAATCGTCAAGGAACCACACATACATACATAAGGGTACGCAGATACTTGGACGTGACGCGAGTTGAGTGTCTTGCCCAAGGACACAATGACAGCAGTTGTCTGTGGGAGCCGGAATCGCACCTCCAACCTGTGGGCCAATGGATCTGACACTCTACCAATCGAGCTACTGTAAACAAAATAAATAAAATAGTCCCTTTTAGAACTAGCGCAGCTTCTTGGCATCTCAACCAATGATGTTTACGTCAAGAGCGGGATTCGAACCGTTGACCTTCACATCAGTGGATCTGAACAAAACAATCCCTTTTCGAACTCAGCACTACTTCCTGTATATTTGTACTTTTCTTCTTTTCCTACAAACTGACACTTAACTGATGCAAAACTATGATAAATATTGACCACAGGAACGAGCCCAAAAAAACAAGTCAGAACTAGAAAAACATGAAAACCCGTCACATGTACTTTATGCATATATTGGTTCAGGGAAATACAACATCATTCTTATACTTCTGAATGCGATTTTTGTTTGAAAAGTAGTTTGTTTATCACGTACTCTGTTTCCTGTCAGTTGTGTCCCTTGCTTCTCTGTGATGAGTCATAACTTCCAAAAAACCCATGCCAGCTAAAGTTCCAGTGTCTGGGATAGGACCACTGCCAAAAATGTGTGATTGTCGTAGAAATACACAAAAAGTCTGTTTTATTGACGGATTTAGAATGAATGAGATTCGCAGTAAATTAAAAAATGAGAAGTCAGACAGGAGGCTACACGGGTCCAGCCGACGTGCATTGTTTTGGTGTCCTTCGGCGAGGCATTTCATCAGATCCGCTCACGCACAGGTTGACGGAGCGATTTCAGCTCCTACAGATGAATGCTGTTTTTGTGTGCTTGAGCAAGACTCCTCACCGCACACTTTATACAGTTTTCTCAGATAAGCATTAACATTTTCTCACATTTCTCTGTTGTTTAAACCTTCGTAGGCGTCTTTGTCGGTGCAGAACGTTTCATCGACGTTGTGGGTTTTGTCGGGGAGAAAACAAATTGCAAACACACAGCACTTCAGAGTCACACTGCGATCCAACATTTATGTAAATTTGTCTGAACACATTCTGTACTGTACAGGAGACACGGCACAGAGGAGACTGATGGACAATGGTCTACAGTTCCTTAGCCAACCAGGACGTACTTAAAAATCTGCGAAACAGCGAGACCGCGAAAGGTGAACCGCGGTATATTGATGGACAACCGTATAAAAATGAGTGGGTGATTGGTGGTGCTTACAGAGGTGGATGCCATAGTCTGGTAGCCTTGTTTCTGTCGAACTACCCCAGGGCAGCTATGGCTAAAAGACTAGTTTGCCTTTGCAGCTTAAGTGGAGTTATATTAAGAGATTGTGGATTTGCATCATTACCTATAACTTCACCAATCTTTCTCTTATGTTATTCCCTCGTCAAAAACATGCCTGAAGACGTCATCCATGCATGTTTGATTAATCTAGCGATCTCTCTTGGGCCCTAATCAAACCGTCCTTATGGTTAGCAGTACAATCCCGGATATTTTTAGTAAAATCTAGAAAGTATGCTAGAAAACAATACGCTACAACTTCACAAACCTGAAAAATTGATATTTATTTTATTAGTGGGAGACATGCGGATTGCGTTGCGATAGCGCTCTGAAGGGGGAGTGATTTAGCATGGAGAGTAAAGGGAGTGGGGACTCAAAAATTTAACTGAAACATATTTAAATACGTTGTTTTTGGCAAATATAGCATTTTTGAAGCAATAAAAGCTAACATGGTGATTTAAATATGTTACGTGCTAGTAAGTAATACCCCATAGACGTGTACTATCCCCTCTCGAAATCAAATATGAAACACAGACAAATAAGGAATGAATCTAATCTGCTGTAGCGAATCTTTTGATCAAACTGAGCATTAAATCAAAAATATTCAAATCTTTAGAGAAACCTCCTTAGCATTAGTCAAACCTGTACTTTACATTTGCATATTATTTCGTATCTCCACCTATCAGAGCTTTTGGCACTAGTCCCGCTTCACATCTGGCAGCTGCAGCCCATCTGTTCACCAGTTTAACTTATAATAACTTCCTCAAAGTTCAGAGCATGAATTAGTCTAAATGGGAGAACGTGTTATATTAATATGTCCACATGGTGTCATTTTGAGGGTCCATTTTTCACAGCAGAAACTCTTTTTTTAGTTTTACCTGTCCCCGAAGTCCAATCACAGTTTTGAATGTGTCTTTAAGGCCGTTTTCACACACAGAGGGGGCCAAAATCCAGAGCTCAGTTGGGGAGAATTTTATTTTAGATTTTAAGCCGGTTTAGTACAATATTTGGAGCATGTGGGAATGGACTAGTGTTGATATTTTTACTGCTATAATGTGACAAAGCGTCCTTGTGTTCGCTCATCAAAAACATGCCTGAAGTGGTTGTAGACGTCATCCTTGCATGTTTGAGTAATTTAGCGATCTTTTCCAGGCCGTATTCGAACACTTTCTTATAGTTAGCTAGAAGATTCTGTTCAATGCTTTCTCCCACATGCCATAAACATACAAAAGCATGGGGGGGGGGACTTAGTGTAGAGAGCAAAGGGAGGGTCAAGACATTTTTACACAGGAGTAAATATATAGAGCTCAAGGGGAGAAGTAAAAAGAAGAGATCGGGGGATTTTAAGGTGTTTTAGTACAATATTTGGAGCCCGGGGAATGGACTTGTGTTGATTTTGTAATTGTTATGAGAAAAAATTCTGAAGACATACGCTACCAGTCAAAAGTCTGGACACACCTATTCATTCAAGTCTTTTTTATGTTTACTACTTTACAAAAAAAAAGTTAAATAACTCAACTAAACATCTGTTATATTTTATATCATAATTTCTTAAAGTATCCGCCCTTTGCTTTGTTGACAGTGCTGCAAACCCTTGGCCTTCTCTCAATGAGCTTCTTGATGAAGTCTTTCGAAATGGTTTTCACTTCACAGCTGTGCTATAGCAAGGTCAAGAAAGTGTGAAGCAGAGATCAAAGCAAAGGGTGGCTATTTATACAAAAAAAAACAAAAAAAAACAACAAACATCCACTGCATAAGAGAATGTTCCAACACCGTCGTGAGAGCTGCTCTGGACCCCAGTCTGCTGTACATCTCCATCTCAAAGACACTAAGCACTCCTTTGAAGGTAGTGAAGTTCAGATCTTAGCCAGAGAAAAGAAATGGTTTGAGAGGGGAGTTAAGAAGCTATTTTTGTTAGGAAAGACAATCCTTTCACAGGAATGAGGGCCTGAAACATAATCTCTCACCGATCTACAACTCTATCCTGAAACCCAAAACAAACAGGAACAAAGAGAACAATACAGTTTAAAAACGGTCGTCAAGGCTGAAACTGGAGACAATAGCTGTTTACAGTTTCAAAGTAGTTAGCCCCTCCCTTCAGATAGATATAAGGCAACGTCCACCAGCGATCGGACCAGAACTGAAGAAGAAGTTTGGATCAGCAGCGAAACGTCTTCACTACTACAACAATTTGTCCAGTTGACAGATTCAAATTTCGTCTGTGTCATTCATAGTTTTGATGCCTTCAGTGAGAATCTACAGTTCAAATAATCATGGAAATAAAGAAGAAACATGCCCAAACTTTTGACTGGTGGTGTACTTGAACTTTATTTAATATTTTGTCTTTAACTTCTCGAATGACACATATGGAATGTAGCAAACAAAAAGTGTGAAATAACTCCAAATATTCTTCAAAATCGCCTTTACCCTTTGCTTTGATCACAGCTTTACACACTCCAGGCGTTCCACTAATTAACTCAGATAAGCACGGCTGTGAAGTGAAAACCATTTCAGAAGAATTCATCATCAAGCTCATCGAGAAACGGCCAAGGATTTGCATCGCTGTCAACAAAGCAACAGAACTCTATATAACTCCATATACAGAGAATGGTAGCGTCGCTTTCATCTCAATTTAATTTCAATGGATCAACTATAAGCAGATCATATCAATTCATGTACCCGGAAATTACGCAAACAAAAATGGTCACTATGGCAACACTACATGCATACAGTTGTTGATGGCAAAAAAAAACAAGTCAAGTTTCCATTATCATTATGAAAATATTGATCCCAAGATGTAGTCTGTCTCCTGCTTTTAAAAATACCCAAGTTTACGATGTCCTTTTAACAGTCTTGTAGTAACATGGCAGTATTTTTGCACCAAATGCCCTCCCAAACACAAACAACGACATTAACGTAAATTCTGTGACGATTCATAGCAAAATGAGTCTGAAATTCATCATAAACACACCCTAGGCCAGCTTTAATTAAAAACTTAAAATCAAGAACTCCAATCTGATCTCATTGTACTGCATGACACAAAACTGAATGTGATCTCATTTCTGCCACTATTCTATTTGGTTTTCAAGAATGACACGGGACAAAGTGACCCAGTCAGGATCCAGTCTTTTATTAACTTGAAGTAGCTCAGACTCAGATGCTAAAACACTATGATTGTAAACATTGATATGACATGGACAGAGCCTGATTTTACAGCACGGGAATAGTAACTAAAAAATACTACATTTTATAATATTTTTTAAGCAAAACTTGCAATTTGTAGGCGTATTGCCATTTGGAAGTATGAGTATTATTTCTGTTGCAAAACTGATATAAATGAGTGTATTCTGTGAGTGAGTAAACGTGCGTGTGTGTGCCTCTGCTCCTGTTGGATTGTTGAAGTGTTGTTTTGTGCAAATTCACGTTTGCTCTACTTCCCAACATAGCGTTTTGATAAAAGAGTTTCTGATGGGGAACTGTGAAATCTACGAACAGCAAGTTGACCAGCTCTATCCTTTTCGCTTTGGACTTAAACACACAGCGGCGGGTCCAGACCATAGACTGTATAAAGAAGTCGACTAAGGGAATGTTATGTCACCGATAGCGTTCGGCTCCTGTCAAATGAAGCTCATCGAGGCTAGCAGTTATATCGGCGAATTTGGAGCCGAGTTCCATATTTGGAATTCCGACTGCGAGTATCATAGCAGGGCGCGTGAAAGTCCAGTTTGATGCACATCTGCTGTATTCAGTGGAAGATTTGTGGGAGTCAAGACCAAAGTGTCACAGGTAAGGAGTTTATAGTTTAGCACTGCCACTTTGAAAATCATGTTATTATCTCATGTGTCCTTGTGGGTGATTTTAAAGCATTTAAAATCAATATCAGTGTGAAGTGCAGAAGCTATCCTCTCCAGTATTATTATTACACAGTTTTTGCTGTCATGGTTGTAACAAATCTGGCAGCACCCGCTAAACGACTGCATTGCGTAAGATTTTTGTTCCTCTTTTAATGAATTTAGAAGCCTGTCATGGTAATTACTATATAAATTACTATATGGACTCTCCGTTCAATATTTGACAGAAGGAGCTATATTTTTTTGGGATCAATATTTATCATGTGTACATTTTGTTTGCACTACTGGGAAACGTTTGGTCATTTTGAGACTGTATGATAAAGACTTAAGCAGATTTTTTGGTTGAATAAATCACTTTTATGACTCATTACAGGTACAAACTGAGAACTAAAGTGTTTTCTTTTTCAATTTATGTACTGTGGCGCATGATTTTTGAACAATATTGCACATCTAGAATAGCTTTTGTGGTTTAAATCTGTTCTTGGGTTGTTGTGTCAATGGCATAAATGGGTTTCAGTATTATCGTTTATCGTTATATTTACTTCATTAATATATCGCACGTCAAAATGTGTTATGACAGACCTACGTGTTCAGTTGTTTAGCACGCAAGGAAACATGATAAATGAAGTCCTAAGAGTGCAGGCTACGTACAGTTCTTCAAATGTGCTAAAAGACAATTGCCAATGACACTCCCTCTGCCCTGGCCTCAATTCAAACTCCCCACTCCAGAAAAGCAACACTGAATAACACATCAGTTCCGGTGGTGATGAGGCATTCGCCCGGTTGCGCGTTCGTTTGGCGTCTTTGTTTTCAGAAGAACCTCCGGGAACCAGCGCGTCCCCCGCGGCTCCCCTCTCCACCTGCCCCAGATGTGGGACTCACCAGCACAGATGCGCCTCCTTAATTAGCTTCGCCAAAGGTCCCGTGGAGCCATTACCCCCACTCCACCCCCCTGAGAACCTCTGTCACCCGCGGTAGCTAGCTATACGTTCCCGCACGTTGACAGCCGGTGGAGAGGCTAGAATGAATAATAGTTTCCCCTTATGTCGCGTTCCCTTGTGTAAAAAAAAAAAAAGGACAACAATGCGAGATTACTTTCCTCGGAGGTGATAATGGCGTGAAGTGGAGTTTGATTAGGTATGTTTGCGAATATTACGTATGTGCACAGCGAGGCGTTGAGTGCAATTCCGTCTGCCAGGCAAACCTCAATGACCTACTTGAGAGTGAAATGTACCATAAAGAAGCGTTGATGGACCACGGGCAACGGCGCTAATGACGGCGGCGCGGCTAGCTAGCCAAACAGCGCGCGCCGGAGCAGTAGTCGGATGGGCCAATTTCACACCTGGAGTCTGAGCTAATGTCCGCGCGGGATGGTGATGGCAGTTGTGCATTGCTACAGTTGTGATGCGGTTATGATGATAGCACATGCATAAGGTATGATCATTGTGACAAATGGAAACGTGTCTTCAACGTACACTTCCCAGAATAGGCTTGATGTTCTGTTCGGTTTGCTTCGTAGCATTCGAAAACGCGCAGACGGTTGTGAATGGTGATTGCATAACTGAGGCGCTATATAATGACCCTGGATATGTAAAATCATACTACGTAACTTTTGGGAGATGGAAAGTCGACTGCATGTATCGCTCAATGTATGAAAGCTGGAACAATATATTTATGAGGCTCGCGTGTATAATTTATTTGTAAAAGTGGTCAGATTTGGGGTATTTTTGTTGTAATATGGTAAGATTACTACAACAACTACTACTACTGAATGGTGATTGCATATTTGAGGCACTAAATAATGTACCTGGATATTTAACCTCCTGAAACCTGGTGTCCTCATCTGTGGACAACACATTTTGGATTGTTTAGGCCACAAAGCAAATTTTTAGAAGAACAGCAACAAGAGAATGTTAAATTTTGAATATTTCTAAGAGTTTAGAATATTTATTTTTTTTGTTTATTTTTATTTTATTTTTTATTTAATTATTTTGTTTTTATTTGTTTTTATTATTATTATTGTATTTTTATTTTTTTAATTTTATACTTACTTATTTTTTTATTATTTTATTTGATTAAAGCTCGGGTCTCAGGAGGTTAAAGTCATAATACGTAACTTTTTGGAGGTGGGAAATCAACTGCATGATTCTATGGATAATCTTCATATCAATTTATCGCTTAATACATTTCAATATATGAAAGCTGGAACTATATATTTATGAGGCTCAAAATGTATCATGTTTTGTTGTAATACGATGAGATTTAAACTGTAGAGGGTTGAATAAGTTAATTATTGCTTCAGTCTGCTTTTAATTTGTTGGAGCTCTTGCCACTTAATGATGCTGTCTATTTAAAAATGGTTCACTGGAATTATCTTGCATAATTGTTGTGGTATCGGCGGCATTAAGTAGTTTCAATATCATCCTTTATCGCTGTATATCTCTGTAAAAATGTATCGCGCTTCAAAATGTGTTATTGTGACAGGCCTATCTATGGACACTGAAAGTTAAAACCATACTTAGGAACATTCTCCATGGAGATAGGTAAGTTTTATGCCATACTGTGGAAGATTAGAGCAAAAGGAACAGCATTTCCATGGAAACAAGCAGGACGAGGCCCTCGCCCAGACCAAATACGAGTCAAGAGACACAAGCCCGCTCATGGTAGGGATCTATGTTTTTCTATGTTTTTTAATGGAATTGAAATATCCATGATGAAAAAACGTGCTTTTAACATACTCTGTAGTTTAAAAGTTCAAAAGTAAGGTCTTTCATCTTCAGCAACTAAACTACCACACTTTCTAAAATAAAACAATATTATTTTTTATCTTTTTTTTTTAAATATTGTTGATAATGTGAGTGATAATGTCAATGTTTTTGTATTTTTTATGTTTTTTAAAGTACCCTCTAAAACTGTACTTAAGAGTAAAAAGTAAAAGTATTTCATGCAGTTTTTGAGATCTAATAAAGCTTCAAATGATCATTTTGATAAAGATTTCAACAGAAACAACTTATTTGCATATTTTTGTTTGCTCAAATTATTAACATGTTAAAAATAAACCCCTCAGCTTTTACAATACATTAATTAAACATACTTGTTATTTAACTCTAAAATTATATGAAACAAGACCCTTTTGTTGTTGTTTATTTATTTATAATTGTAAGAATTCATATGAAACACTAATCCAAAATGTAAGACAATTAAAGTTGTATAAATGGACTACCCCAAAATAGCAACATGTTATTCATTGATTGCACATCATTAGTATTGTTGTTTCTATTTAATTTTATAATTTCTATGACACAAAATACACTTTTGTTGCTATTATTTATTTATTTATTTACAAGAATTAATCTGAAAAGCTAATCCAAAATGTAAGAACAAATAAAGTAGTATAAATGGAGTACCACAAGGCTGCATAATGGGACTACTCCTTTTCATCAAAAATGGTTTGCTGAATTCTTCTTATTTCTTAATTTTCCTGTTTTTATGTCATAAATTTACTCTAGCAAATCAACCAAATTACTCACCATACCTGCCTCTCTATTCAGTAACTAGTTTTGTACTAGTAACTTCCCCAGAACTTGCTGTAAAAGTGAGTTTGGCTCAGGTGAAAAACACATGATAAAACCAGCCTTTTGGGCCAAAGCGCAGGATCTCCCAGTTTCCCCGCTGACATTCTGAATATGATCCAACCGGAAAGCTGAGACCAGAATCCTCCTCAGCAACCAAAACATCTCAAAAGTATTTCTACACTCTTACACTTGTTTTGTCAGTTGAAGTTCAATGTTGTATACCACATATCAACCAGGGGATAAAAAGGTTCACGAAAATGTCAGCATTTGCAGATTTGAATCGCGAATGCCGAGTGGACTCAAATATCCGGGCCGGTTTGGATGTTAGCGTCTAGACTTGAAGACATGTGGGGTTAGACTTGTCATTACCAAATCTCTTTGAGAAGCAGACCCGATTTCACATTATATAATTACAAAAACACGACACAAGCAAAACTGGAGATATTAATCTGAAACCAATGTGAAATATTTTATACCTCCTATTAAAGGCACCACTATAACTACAACTATGGCTGCTACTAAAACTACGACTACGACTGATCTGCCATTTGAATGCATTATGTCCACTACTACTACTTATTTTACTACAACTACTTTGAACACTATCTCTCTGGAATATGTTAACGTTTTATACCAGTCCTCATACTTGTTACTACTACTGCCACCACTATTACTGTGTTACTTTCAAAATATATATACAGTTATCACTATTTCTTGTGACTACTATAACAACTGCTAGTTCTATTAGTACTTTTGTTAAGACTATCACTGCTTCCCAACTAATACTATTGTGCTACAACAAAATACTATGACCACTATTCCTGCTGCTGCTACTACTACTACTACTACTACTACTACTACCACCAATTGACATACTACTTTTCAAACTATCTAACAACTTCTACTAACGCCGCTCTTAAACCACTATTTGTTTCTTTTACCACTGTAATTAGCTATTAGGTATGTAATCTGCTATATAACATGTATTAAGTTTACTACTACGACTACTACTACTACTGCTTCTTTTACTAATAGATTGACCCCTCCTACTCTGGAATATGATACACCTTTATATGACTACTTCTCATGCTACAGCTACTACTAGCACTACAGCTTCTACTACTATTTTCAAAGTACTTTCTAACTACTGTAACTGTTCACTGATTACTGCTCCTGTTCAATATGACTATTACTACTACTTCCACAACTGCTATGACTGCTACTACTACTACTAATACAATTACTACTACTACGACAGCTACTACTACAATTACTACTACTACAACTACTACACCTACTACTGCTACTTCCACAACTGCTGCGACTACTACTATTACCACTACTACTGCTACCGCTACTACTACTACTACAACTACAACTACAACTACTACTAATTCCACAACTACTACTATTACTAATAACAAAGTACTACTAATTCCACAACTGCTGCGACGTCTACTACTACTACTACAACAACTACTACCGCTACTACTACTGCTACACATACTACTGCTACTACTTCTACTTCCACAACTACTACTATTACTACTACAAATGCTGATCCCTCTACCGTGATCACACATACTAGTACTATTTCATCAAACAACCACATACTTTATTTCATCTGCAACTTTTTTTGCATTTCGCATTTTTTGCCACTACTACTACTACTACTACTACTATTACTACCCATCTGCACCTACTATTACCACTACTACTTTCCCATACAGTAACATGCTACTTCTACCACCACCACCACCACCACTACTACTACTACTACTACTACCGCGACACACAAATTGTCCCGTCTTGTGATAGTAATCTGAAACTAATATGGAATATGATTTAATTAGAATTTCCCAGGAGAGGCGTGCAAATGAGGAGTCTCTCATGCTAATGCGTGAATTAACCTGGGAATACAAGATGGAATTATAGGCTGCG
Source organism: Periophthalmus magnuspinnatus (assembly GCF_009829125.3). Lineage (NCBI taxonomy): Eukaryota > Metazoa > Chordata > Actinopteri > Gobiiformes > Gobiidae > Periophthalmus > Periophthalmus magnuspinnatus. The sequence continues at coordinate 9,062,063 of NC_047127.1, read as the reverse complement.
GCGCTAACCAGTCATAATTTACAATACAATAAAGGGGAGAGCTGCTAGTTTAAATGCAGAATGAGTGAGGGGACCCGGGAGCCTTGTTCATAAAAGAGCAGTATAAAGAAATGGCTTGACAAAATGGCTGACTATCAATCCTCGCAGAATGAAGGTAGACCTAGTGTTAAAATATAATCTCCGTTGTCAGAGGAGTGTTAGGGAGCATGTATTTGCAGTCTAAGGGAATGTAAAGTCGGAATGCGTAACCTTTGTCGCGCGGGGTACGCCACCTGCTCGTCTCCGTGGTCAATTGTCGCATATTTATACAGCGCTTTTCTACCTTCAAGGGACTCAAAGCGCTTTACATCAAGGAACCGCTCACCTATTCACGCACGCAAATAATGAGGTGAGGTGAGGTGAAGTGTCTTGCTCAAGGACACAATGGCAGTATTGATTTGTGAGCCGGAGCTGGAATCGGGATCCGTCCGCTCAACCAGTGATGTTTATGTCGAAAGCGGGATTGGAACCGGTAACCTTTGGATCACTGAACAAACTCTCTACCAGCTGATGGATATGCCATCGCTTTGACTGGAATGTTCCATAGTATGACATTAGCAATCTAGTATTTATTTCATGCAATAAAAACTCTCATGTTGAAATAAATACACAAAGTACTTAAAATGTACGCAGACAAACTAACAGAGGTGGCAGAGTGGGCAAAGGTTTTAGTCAACTAAGAGAAATGTTACTTGGAAATAATATTATACAAGTAGAAGGTTGAGGTAGTGGTCCAAGAAATTACTCAAGTAAGGCAAAAAAATAAAATTAAAGTAAAAAAAAAAAAAAAGGATTTGGGAAAACTACTGCTAGTAAGAGTAACTTGAAGAGTAACTGTCTGAATTATAATCTTAAATTTATGTAATTGGAAGGACAAAACATTAAGTAATGTTCAAAAGCTGGTATTTTCAAAGATTGAAGGATAAAAATGAAAAAAAAAATCATATCTGAAGAAGTAACAGTACTGTTACTTCAATAATAATATTACTCAAGTAGAAGTAACCAGAGCTCAAAAAATGGATTTAAGAGGGACATTTACATTCACAATCACTACATCATATTTGGGACTAAACTGGGATTAAACCAGGATTAAACTAGGACTAAAATAGGACTAAACCAGGACTAAACAAGAACTACGCCAGGAGTAAACCAGGACTAGACCAGGACTAAACCAGAACTAAACAAGGACTACACGAGGCCTAAACCAGGACTAGATCGAGACCAAACCAAACTGGGACCAAACTAAAAATTAGCCTCATGTACGCAGAAAAAGTAATATATATATTTTTTTAAAAGTACAATAACTTTCAGTTGAATAAGTCATTACACTAAATTTTCAGCTAATTTCTCCGTGGCTTCAAACGTGACCATAGACACCAGGATTGAAGGAAAACGTTCCATCCTTTTACTCGCCGCTTTATACGTTTGAGAATCTGTCTATTTTCAAACTTAAACTCTGATAAAATGGGCCCATAAAGATTGAAAAACAGCTTTGCGAAATGTTCCAGGTGCGCACAATTGCACCCTGTAGGTAAGCTAACGTCCTCTTTAGCATCGGAGGAGAGCTAGCTAGTGTTTCAAGTGTTAGCTAAAAGGTAACATTAACGTGAAATAATACAGTTGGCCGTTTTATGTAAGTGTTTTGATCAGGTCTGAGTTTTATGAATTCCCAAGTATGTGCTGCAGCCAGGCAATATTACCCTGCTCGTAAAATAACAACATAAGTTACGCGTGTACAACTCTGCGAATGTGAAATGAGCAGTAGTTTACTTTTCAATCCTTCTTCGTTTGATAGTAGTACTACATCTTAAACTGTAACCTAACATCTACTACAACTACTACAACAACTGCAGGGTCTAATACTACTTTTATAACTACTACTGCGCACACTATTCCTATTTTTTATAACTTGTACTGCTTTTTGCGGATGCTACTACTCAAGCAGTTGGTCAGTTTCATCTACTGAACTGAATCAGTGAAACGCAACTGATCAATTTGTCATCAAGACGCAAGGACTTTTAAAAGATGCACCGCGTAACATTTCTCGTAGAGGTTCTGACACGTCCTTATCTCCATGAAGATGTTACTGCTTCACTTGGAATGTTCCGCTGTATTGTATTCAGTTTATCTATATTAAAATAAGCAGGTGAAGCAGGATTTGGTCAGTAAGGAAGATGTCTGTGTAATCCCTCAGTTTCTGTATGTAAGCTAGGTCTATTAAGCTAAATTAAGTGTGCACTGTGCCTGAGTCATACTTCTATATACATACATACACATATATACGTATTCATTCAGCTCTTAATGGTTGCTTTTACACCTGTGACAAAGTTGCATTTGTCCCTTTTAATATCATCTTTTAATTGAATCATCAAACACGCTTGTTGGTTATATTTAGTCAATTTAGTTCAATACATTCATCCACTTAACTGAATCTCCACATGGTCCAGACAAAGAGGGGGCGTGGCCTATGTCAGCCATGTTTCTAGGCTTGGGTGTGGTTGTGGGCCGGACCATGTCGAGGGGAGAACTGGGTTAACTCTGTTTCAGTGTTTTAAGTGTTTATAGTTAATTTTTTAAACACTTTAGTTAAGAGACTCCAGAGAGATAGTTGAGTACGAGCTACATCTAAAGTTATACCCACAACACCTGGGAAGAATATGGCGTATACCGGGGGAGGTACTTCCTGTGTAGGGAGTATATAAGCGGTGCCAATTAGACATTCGGGGGAGACATCAGTGTAGACGGGGTACACGTGGGTTTTTCTCCTCAGTTTCTTAATTGCTGTTGCTTTTTGCTTATGTTGAGCAGTTATTTTTTGTAAATGTGTATTTTTGGTCCACGGTGTACCACGGTGCTCAAAATAAGTTTTGTCAGTTGGAATTTTTCTGAGTCGGGCCAGCTTTCCCACAACACCTATTAGCGTCATGGCTAAGTTAGCTCCTCTCTTCAGACAAATATAAGGCAGTGTCCAGCAGTAATCTGACCAGAACTGAAGAAGAAGCGTCTTCGATGAGCTACAAAACGTTTTCAGCCCTACAATGTTTTTTGTCCAGTTGACAGATTGAACTTTTAGCTTTTACTTTTTATCAATAAGGAAGGTTACAAGTTTGCTTCCTGGGTGATCCGGTTCTTTCTTTGTGGTGTTAGCATGTTTTCCCTCTGTCTGGGTGGGTTTTCTTTGGGAACTCCGGAAGAAAATAGGTGAAAATAGGTGCAGAATAGGTGAAATCCTCCAGCTGAGGTACTCCTGACCAAGACTAACTCAAGATCTGGAAATGAGTCCCGCTGTTCCTGATCCAGTGCCCCGGCGCTACTGTGGGAAAGGTCAAACGCAGAGGACAATTTTCCGTACGTGGGACAGTAAAGTGAACCTTAACTTTAATTTTAAATAAATACATGCAAGATACTCTTACTCTTACATGATACTCTAACTTTTTTAACCCTCTTATCTTGCATTGTGACTTTACGCTTTCAAATCCCATGCGCTAGCTAACTTTCCGCTAGCAGTACTGTATATTCCAACGGAGAAAACGCCTGTATATAAATCACTCATGTGTCAGAGCGGCTCCCGTGGGCTCGTGCGGCGCTGTCTGTGGATTAAATTAAAAGTGATCTCATAATGGCTGGATTCGATTTGCACATCACCCCCGCCGCGCGACACCCCGGGAACTTGTATCCACGGCGTCGTTTATTATAATCTGAAAATTACAGTCGTCAATATGATTTTAATATGTTTTCAATTGAGGACGCCGTAATGAAAACACGCGTGGAATGAAATCGGAGCGCTTCATTGGCACATAAAAACATTTACGGGGGATATCAGTGACAGGAGGCTATGCTAATGATGCTGTTGAAGTGAATTAATGTTTAATATAGACGGCAATTTGAACAGCCGTGTCATTCAATATATTCATGTGGTGTTATTGTGCAGTAGTGAGGGGACGTCGTGTCGAAAAGAAATGCTGATTTGAAATGGTGAATGTAACTCAAATTTAAAAAGTTATTAATATATTTGCATTGTAAAGTAGTGACTAGGAACGTGTTACTTTATAATGTGAGGTGGTAGAGTGGCCAAAATATTGCTCAACTAAAAAAAATGGGGCTTCGAAATAATATTATACAAGTAGAAGGTCAAAGTAGTGGACCAAGAAATGACTTAAGTAAGGCAAAAAAAAGTAAAACCTACTGCTAAAGAAAGAGTGACTTAAAGAGTAACTGTCTGATTTGTCATTTTAAGTTGATGTAATTGAAAGGACAAAACATTAAATAATGCTCAAAATTTGGTATATTTAAAGGAAAAAGGATAAAAATGAAAAAGAAGAAAGATATCTGAAGGAGTAAGAGTACTGTACTGTTACTTCAATAATAATATTACTCAAGTAGAAGTAACCAGAGGTCACAAAATGTATTTTAGAGGTACATTTACATTCACAATCACCACATCAAACTTGGGACTAAACTGGGAGTAAATTAGGACTAAACTAGGACTAAACCAGGACTAAACCAGGACTAAACCAGGACTAAACAAGGACTAAACAAGGACTAAACCAGGGCTAAACCAGGACTAAATTAGGACTAAACCAGGACTAAATCAAGACTAAACTACGACTAAATTAGGACTAAACCTGGACTAAATCAGGACTAAACTAGGACTAAACCAGGACTAAGCCAGGATTAAACTAGGACTAAACTAGGACTAAATTAGGACTAAACTAGTACTAAAGCAGGATTAAACCAGGACTAAACTAGGACTAAATTAGGACTAAACTAGTACTAAAGCAGGACTAAACCAGGACTAAACTAGGACTAAACTAGTACTAAACTAGTACTAAAGCAGGACTAAACCAGGACTAAACTAGGACTAAATCAGGACAAAACAAGGACCAAACCAAACTGGAACCGAACTAAAAATTAACCTCACATATGCAGAAACAGAATATACAAATCTTTCAGTTGAATAAGTCATTATATGTAACGAATGTTATAATGTGTATCTTTGTCATTTTTGGAGAAAATTCTGACAATATTTTAACATTTTTAAAACTAAATTTACTTAAATTTCTCAGGTTAAAACACTAAAAATGTCCACAGGATCCACTCACCCATTCACACACGCACTCATACACCAATTTGAGGTGAGGTGTGTTAAGTGTTTGCCCAAGGACACAACAACAGCATTTAGTGGGAGCTGGGATCGCACCACCAACCTGCGGATCAACGGATCTGACCGCTCTACTAGTGGTGTTTATGTCAAGAACGGGATTGGAACTGCCAACCCTCAGATTAGTGGACAAATACTCTACACTCAGAGCTTGGTTCTCCACTGATCTGACCTGTAACTTGGTCAGTCGACTTCAACTTGTCTTTAATAAAAAATAAAAACAGAGTCAATGGTCAGAGACTGGGAGCTATATTCTGAAATCCAGACAGAAAGTACGATCGACTGGAAAACAGCACCGATTTTTCAGACCAAACTACTGTCTGAAAATCCAGCCCCACATAACTTGAAGTATTGTATCTATATATCCTCCGACATAAACCTGACCACCTCTCAGCCCCTGCACTCCGGCCCAGTTACCAGGGACCAGAAAAAGTAACCTCCAACTTTCTCTCCACATTTATGTCACCCGCTCGAGGGTCCAACTTTCACTTTTTGTCTCTGCTCTCCTTGCTGCTCACGGTTTGCCACCTGCTTTGTGAATTTTTGACCTAAAAAGTACATAAACAAGAGCCGGACTCCTACGTGCACCTATAGAAATGGCAAAAGAATTATATTTTTTTGAGTCAACTGGACAAAAGTGAAGACATTTCCGCACTCACTCAAGAGGCTTCTTCAGTTCCGAATAAGTAGAACTGAAGAAGACACTTGGACGGGTGGAGAAACGTTTTCACTCTAAAACTTTTGTCCACCGAATTTTCTTTTGCGATGGAACCTATTTGGACGACTAAGCGATTACACATAGACCTTTAAAAAAAAAAGATTGTCGTCCGTGTAGATGTTATTGCTTCGCTTGGAATGTTACACCGTGTAGCATTGATTTATCGCCATAGAGACAAGCAGGTGAAGCTATAATGACAAAAGACAGAATGAAGATCTACAGGTTTAGCGCCGTACTGTGAAATATTCCAGGCAAATAAATATAACACTAGCAAGTTGCAGTGCACCTTTAAACGTAAAAGTCATTCAAAGCAAATTATAACTTTTTTAACCCTCTTATTTTGGATTGCCCCAACATAAACCTGATGCCCTCCCTGCCCTGGCCCCTCCAACTTTCTCTCAACTTTTGTGACACTCGCCCGAGGCTCCAGCTACTATTATACTACCCACTACTTACCTGACCACCTCTCTGCCCCTGCCCTCCCGTCCCAGTTACTGCAAACCAGGGAATAAAAAAGTATCTTTTGTGTCAAGGTAAAACATGCTAACCTGTACTCTGAGGCCTGGGATGTTCCACCGTATGGCATTAATGTAACTTACGTATCTCTGCCTAAAAACACCCTTAAATAAGTTAATGCCATGTTGTGAAATATTCCAGACAGAGAAATATCATACTACCTACCACAAAAGTTACATAATGTACCTTTAAAAATACTACTACTAATAATATTACTGCTACTACTACTGTAACTACTACTACTACTACTATTATTGCACAGTATGAAGACAAGTAACCTCCAGTTACAAAAGTGACTTAATGCACTTCTAAAACTTTTTCAAACCTGTTATCTACTACCATAAACCTGATCACCTCCCAGCCCCTGCCCTCCCGTCGAAGTTACTCTGATCCAGGGAATAAAAAAGTTGCCTTCAACTTTCTCCCCACCTCAGTGTCCATTCTCCCGAAGGTCCAGCTGTTGTACTAACCACTACTTCTGAGGTAAGGTCAAATATAACCAAGGTGGAAGTTTTATGAAGAATCTAACAGGTAGTTAGCTTCTTTGCGCACTTTTAAAAGTAATTCAAAGTAAATTGATTTAGTTTGCTACTAACTAGCTATAAACCTGATTACCTCTCTGCCCCTGCCCTCCCAGTTACTGCAGACCATGGAATAAAAAAACAACCTTCAACTTTCTCTTTCACTTTTGCGTCTTCTGCCCAAAGGTCCATCTTTCACTTTTTGCCTTCGGTATTATTATTATTATTATTACTACTGCTACTAGTGCTATTGTACAAATGACTACTGAAGCTAAGGTAAAAAGTACTTATAGTGGAAGTTTATTCATTTCTAACCAAGAAGCTAAAGTTTAAGTATCTATCTGCTTCTATCCAAAGACTAACTTAAACCTGATCACCTCTCGGCCCCTGCACTCCCATCCTAGTTACTGCGTACTACGGCATAAAAAGTAACCTCCAACTTTCTCTTCACTTTTGTGTCATCCATCCCAAAAATCCATCTTTCACTTTTTGTCTTTGGTATTACTACTACTACTACTACTACTACTACTACTACTACTACTACTACTACTACTACTACTACTAGTGCTATTATACTAACCACTACTGACTATTAAGTTAAGATAAAAAAATAAATAAAAAAAAAGTATTTATAATGGAAAGTAAAAGAAGAAAAAATCTGCCAACTGGACAAAAGTTTTCTTGAATAATAAAAAAAAAAAAAAAAACAGTTGACAGAATTACATTTTTTTTTACTATGGATCAGACCTAAACGAGGGATTACACAGATACTTATACTATGAATCTCTGACCAAAAAGCTAAAGTGCAAGTATCCACCTGCTTGTATCCAAAACATAAACCTGATCACCTCTCGGCCCCTGCACTCCCGTCCCAGTTACTGCGTATTAGGGAATAAAAAAGTAACCTCCAACTTTCCCTCCACTTTTGTGTCGATTGCCCGAGGATCCAACTTTCACTTTTTGTCTTTGGTCAAGAACCTCCATCTCTCCTCTTTTTACCTCTTACTGCTTATATCCTTCTCTCCACCTCTCCACCTCTCCACCTTAGCGATTTACTAGCTCGGGGTCTCCATTCATTTAGCACCCTGATCTTCTTGTCATAAAGCATGTGTGTGGAAGCTGGGAGGGGACTTTTGGCACCCCCAGATGCCAATTTATGGGTAGCCGCTGTGGACAAAGCACTTTTACTACTGCGATTTACACCTCCGGCCTAGCTTTCTGTTACTTCGAATTACAAAAGTTGAGTTGATCGACCTTCGCTGTCCATTCTTCGAGGTAATTTGTTTTCGCTGAAGCCTTGGGGAACCAAACTGGATTTCTTGTATCATTTTCGCAAACATGTTCTACCTTTTGTGTGCCATTTAGAAAGCAAAATATGGAGTCTTTTGCTAGCCTCTTTATACATAATATTACGTAATGTTTGTCTATTTTCAGACTTAAACTCTGATAACATTGGTTCATAAAAAAAAAAAAAAAAACCAACCAAAAAAAAAAACCTGCTTGGCGTAATGGTTCCTGTGTATACAATTGCATCTCGTAGGTAAGCTAACCTCCTCTTTAGCGTAAGAGGAGACCTAGCGAGTGTTTCAGTTGTTAGCAGAAAGGTAACATTAAACTTTTTACTAAAACTAGAAACAATAGCTAACCTCTTTTGAAAAGTTTACTGTTGAATCAACTACATTTATACGCACTATAACTACTACTGCAGTTGTGTTTTTCCGCTGCTGCTACTACTATGACTTCAGTGTCTTATGATACTTAATTACTGCTGCTTACACTAATAGTTGATTTTAAACAGTTTGCAGTGGTCCAAAGTTATTCCTCATTTACCTTATGCATTCTGAACATCCTAATCACTCACCGAGATGAGTTTATAAGCACTTTTCACAACTTGAGGCCTGAGCTTTAGGCCTAAGTTTACAGTCATGGTAAGCGTAACAACAACTAGCATGCTAACAGCCACTTCCTAAAAAAGCAGACCGCACACAGTTTAGAAGAACTTTTCAGGACTCTAGAGTTTTGAAGTTAATCGTTTTCGCCGAAGCCTTGGGATCTAAACTTTTGCTGTCACGATAATGCTGGCAACAAGTACCATGCTAACAGTGCACTTCCTTTACTTTATTAGAGGTAGACAGAACACAGCGGACTTATTTTGAACTCAAGAGCTGCTTATACAATATATTTTTACAAGGGCAAGACACATTTGGCTCAGATACATGGGTAAAAATTGGGTAAATTTACTTGAGTAACATTTAAAAGAAGTTTTACTTTCTAGCTGCATACTTTAACTCCTACTTGAGTAATCTATTTTTATTGAAGTAACAGTACTCTTGAGTAAAAGTTGTGGTTTCTCTTCCCACTGTGAGTAAGTCCACAAGTGACAAAAGCTTTATGTCGACGATATTAAAGGATTTAAACTTTTATGTTTCAAATCTGAAGCCGCTTCTTCAGATATGATTTAGTTTGTCTCATTTTTGTGTCTATCCTTTGAAAATACCAGATTTTTGTGCATTATTTCATGTTCTGTCCTTCCACACCTTCACGGTTAATCTTTAAGTTACTCTTTATCTTTAAGCTGAGTAGTACTTTTCTGAAATACAGTACTTAGTTCACTCCTACTCCAGTGATTTCTTGAACCACTACTTTGTACTTCCACTTGAGTACTATTATTTTGAAGTAACGTTTCTCTTAATTGAGTACATTTTTTGACTACTCTATTCACGTCTTACCATCACGCCTCAGTTACTTCAAATGACAAAAGTTGAGTTGATCGACCTTTGCTGTCCGTTCTTTGAAGTAATTCGTTTTCGCCGAAGCCTTGGGGACCCAAACTGGATTTCTTGTATCATTTTCGCAAACATGTTCGGCTTGTCGTATGCCATTTTAAAAGCAAAATACGGCGCAACGGGCTAAGGAAGAGGTCAAGTTAATTTGAATTCAATGGAGGAAAGATTGCGTTTTGAAGGAGAGGCTAGCAGTCCTTTTAATTTTATGTTTCACTGATCCAATGCCTGGGACATGACCTGTATAAAGGAATATGGAGGCTTTTGTCGTCGAGGGAGCGTTTAAGAGGGAAGCCAGGAAAAAATTGAAAATCTTTGCTCGATAATGTACAAAAGACGTATTAAAAGAGCAATGCGGAATGCGGTTGTTAATGGGAGTGGAGCGGAGAGGCTATTGTTAACCTTGAGAGCGCGGTAACAATGCGGCGCGCTGAGGTTGGAGTTAGCAAAAGGCTGAGTAGCAGAGTATCAAATAGAAAACCGTGTTAATAACGCTATGGTATGAAAGTATTCTTAAGTAATGTTTTGAAGTTTCGGCGGTTACGTAATAGAAAATTGTCTGAGGTGTTTTGGTTGACGCTGCAAATGTAGTAGTTTCGCAATGCTAACGATTTAAAGCTAAACGGAATCTTTGCAAGGTTTCACTTTTCAATCAGAACGAGAGAGACTGAAAAACTGTGACGGTAATGAATTTGGCTCCTTCAGAACTCAAAATGGCTCCTCTGTCTTCTCTCCATGCTTTTGCTTTGCTTAAAATGTCCCACAGTACGGCATAAACTCGTGCATCTTTATACGGAGACTCCCGGCGCATTACCTCACGCTCTCATTTAACTTTTATTGAAAACACTTTTTGAAAAACTTTGCCCTCTGATTGGATAAGAACCAAAACATCAAATTATAACATAAGCAACTTGGCAATCATATCCAGTGTTTTTGTGTTATTCCACGGAGACGAGCAGTTAGCATATAGCCTCCACTAGAAAGGTTACATAGAGTTAATGCTAATAATGAGCTAAGTTAGCATAGGATCAAATATAGATTGTACTTAGGGCAGTTGTAATAATGATTTATCCTCACTCCAAAACACTGGATGCGATGGCCAAGTTGTTGATGTTAATAATTGGTGTTTTGATTCCAAGTATCCAATCAGAAAGAAGAACGGCGGTTCGATTCCAGCTCCAACAGATGAACACTGCCATCGTGTCCTTGGGCAAGACACTTAACCCAGCTCGCCCCAGAGTCTGCGTACACTGGCGTATGAACGTATGTGTGAATGGGTGATTGGTTCGTTGAAGTAAAGCGCTTTGAGTGTCTTAGAACACATATGTCAAAGTCAGGCCCGAGGACCAAATCTGGCCCGCGGTGTAATTATATTTGGCCCGCGAGATCATATCAAATGTGAATTAAAGCTGGTCCACTGGTATATGGCACATGCACCGCTAATACTACAAATTCCAGAATGCTTTACTAGTACGCTGTAGTCAAAACTGGCAAGCGACCCGTCTTTTTTGTTGACGCTCATTAACAACCAAACTACAGGTCATCTCATCAGAGGGAGACATAATTTATTTTATTTATTTAAAAAGAAATGAATACTACTGATGTGTCTTTTATTTCAAATTGAATTTCCCATATGTTTGTAATATCAAGTTTGAGATTTTGTATGATTTGAGTCTGACACCTCTGGCCTAGAAGATGGAAAAAGGCGATATAAAAATGACCATTTACCATGACAAATACTTACACGTGTTTTCTATCTGCAGGTTAATGCTCTGGCAACCCAAGTTCAAAACAGCGAAAGCGCAGGTTACATACAGTTCCTTTAAGAATAAAACAGAAAGTAGTATCTTTAACAAACCGCTCATGTTCTCAACTCCGCTGCTTCTGTCCTCGAGCTCATCGGCCGTGAAATAACCAACTCTGCATCTTCTCCCCGACTTCACCGGCTCTCCTCTGCGACCTCCGACCCCCACGACCCCCAACAACGCGCTACTCCCCCTCCCCTCCCGCCGTCTCTTCAAGAAACACTTTTGTATCGCCCAACAACGGCAGCTAGCTAGACACAGGTCAGCGGAGGGCGAATCAATCCACGCCTTTTCAAAACATCCAAAGTGGCTTGGCGTTTCACCCCCCCAAGCGAGATACACAAATCCATTCCGTTACATTCATTTGGCTTTTATTTCATTTTTTTTTTTTCCTAGCTCCTGTCCCTGTCTGTGAACCTGACGCCCCTTTCCGCCGACACATCTGAAAAAAAACCTTTGTGCATTTGAAAGCATCATGAAAGAAGGTTGCGGAGGTAGAGTGGTTAGCTTCAGACACTTTGCCTTGAAGTTTATGGAGGAGGAAGAGGTACTTGTGTCCGTGAAAAAAATTAAAAATAAAAAATAAAAAATCCTAAAAAGAAAAAAGAAAGAAAAAATCCTAAAAAAAATAAATAAAATTAAATAAATAAATAAAATAAAATAAATAACAAAAACTAGCAGAAAAGGCGATTTCCAAAAAAAAAAAAAAGAAAAAAAAAGGTTTGATATTTTAGTAAAATAAGTAGAAATCATCCAGGTTGTGTAGTAACTTTTGACAAATTCTGTAGTATAAAGCATCAGATTTGGGTATTTCTTTGAGTAGTTTTCAGACAACATACTTTTACTCCTACTTGAGTAATATTTTTATTGAAGTAACAGTACTCTTACTTAAGTAAAAGTTATGGTTCCTCGTCCCACTCTGCATTCTGAGCATCCTAATTATTAAAAAACAAGCTCTTAGAGACCAGCGCCATGACGGTAAAGCGAATAACAACTAGCATGCTAACGTGCACTTCCTGATTAGGGGACAATCGTAAACAAATGCATGGGATAAAATAGCGAGCAGGGCTTTTAAATGATTAGAACGTTTTATTTGCCCTTCAAATTACATTAACTTCAAATTACAAATCAGATGTTACAGTGACGAATACTTTTTACTCTGACTTCAATCATTTCAACTACTTTGTACTTTTATTTGAAGTACAAAATTACTTATTTCAAAGTAACTGTGGACCAGGCCTGACTCAAGATTTGGACATAGGTCTAATGCAAGTCATCACTGAAGATTGGGTCAAATGCACAAGACACACCAAGAAGCAAAGCATGATGGGAAACAGACAAATATGTATCGTTTTTTCCCCATCTTTTTTTTTTTATTTTTTTATTCAGGCACAATTGGTTGCACCACAATGACAAATTATTGGGCTTAGTCAATGGAAACGCGCAAGGTTAGCACGAATAAACGGCACTGGAATAAACTCAACCCAATATCCTTCCATCAGACTAAAAGCAAAAGTAAAAATATTCAAGGTGATATATTTTCTGCAGTATTCTTTCCAGTTCAACAGAAAATAGTCAAATTGGTGTCAAATGAGTTTACAGTAAGAATGTGTATATCAATAACTAAGTATTGATATATTGATACTAACTTAGGACAAATGTGGATATTGATACAGTTATGCAAAAATTGGTACGAATTAACATATACAACATTTGAATAGGCATGAATTTGAGACGAGGTGGAGTCATTTCTTCAATGTTTTGCGTCAAACCACTTCCCAATAACGTATATATTGGACTGATCCATCTGTGTCACAGTTCTTGTTAATATATTTATGGAAATGCTTTTACTTATAAGATCAGACCTGGGTTGGATCAACAATAAATACAGTATCAATATGGAAAAAAAAAATCATAATAGTAAAAAAATACCCTGAAAGTACTTCATATTGTCCCAATACCAAAAACTGTGGTATCACCCATTCCTATTTTACAGTAGAGTTGTCAAAAGTATCAAAAATCAGATACTAATTGATACTAAAACAAGCATTGAAAGTAGATTTGAGCAGGTATCGATACTAAAAACGTCACATTCACAGGACAGAAATGAACCTTTCCTTAACAGCTTTAGAATGATCTTGAGCTGTATCAGAACAAGTATAAGACACATAGACTAGTATACAGCCATTTTTTTATTATCATGTTGGTATCGGAATCGGTATCGAGTATCAAGTCTGTTCCTTAGTATCAAAATCAAGTCTGAAATGTCAGTATCGTGACAACACTAGTTTGCAGATACCTTTTTTGCTGTATAACAGGAACAGCTTGTGGTTGCCATATATTTTTTTTGTCCACAGAAAAGCAGTGGTCAGCCGCTCCTGTCACCCAGGACGTCCTATTAGAAGCACTATCCCGGGCTTTGGCACAGAGTGCTGTTATGGGGTTAGTCGAGGACATGCGGCTAACGCTAGCAAGCACAGATCCTTTAAAGTTGACGTTTAAGACAAGGAGATTTGAGACGCTGTGTTGTGCTCTGGCCCTCTGATCCATCAGGGATTTTCAGAGGAAACATACAGGGAACAAAGAAAAATGTGTTTGTTTTGGGAATAATTTCCTTCTCTATTATATTCAGATATTCAAGTTATAGATTTTTATTATTATTATTATTTAATTTTATTGTTAGTTTACAATTAAAATATACATTTTTTCATTATGATATATATCTTTTTGCACATTGTTTTTGGTGGGGTTTTTTTTATTAATTTTTTGTGACACTGTTTATATATATATATATATATATATATATATATATATATATATATATATATATATACACATATTTATCCAATGTGAGAAAACACAATAAAAAAAGACTTGAAATATTTTTTTCTTTTCTTTCTTTCTTTCTTTTTCTTTCTTTTATTTATTATTTATTGTGCAGCTGTGGCTCAGTTGGTCGAGCATTTGCCCAATGATCCTATTGTTAGCGGTTCGAAACTCTCTCTCGACATAAACATCTTTGGTCGAGTGGTCAGATCCATTGACCCACAGGTTGGCGGTGCAATTCCAGCTCCCACAGATGAATGCTGTCATCGTGTCCTTGGGCAAGAACATGTGTGTGACTGTAAAGTGCCATTTACTTCATGTATTTATTTTTACAAACTTAGCTATTAATCCTTTCTATTGCATGTACTTATCTATTTATCAGGGTTTTTTTTGTCATTATCAGGTTTTTCTTGGAAGAATTCATTCTCGTTCATTGCCAAAAACTCCACACCCACAGTCGGAGATGGTAGCGTTGGTGCAGGAGATAATGGAGGTCAGATATTTGGGATGGATGATTGACAGTTATGTTAATACAGATTGAAAGGCTCTTGGAGTTCGTATGACGCAGACATCAGCGGCTAATTGGACAGTAAGAGCTGCAGCTACAGGAAACACACACAAGTGTGAAGGAAGACTCAGCTACAGGCACACACTGAAAGGTCAAATACAAAACAAAAATTGATAAATAAAAAATAAATTAAAATGGTAAATGAAGTAAATATGTTGTTGGGGAGAGAAAACATTTCTTTTTTTTTACTTTTTTCTGAAACAACTTTTTTAAAGTTTGAATGTTTGTAATAAAAAAAAAAATAAATAAAAATGTCAGAAATATAATTTGGAAATACATGGAAACTAATTGAATGAACATAAAAATAAGAGAAAAATACAAAATAAAAAATATATTTTATTTTGTGTATTAATAAATTTACTTATTTATATAAAAAGCTACCACTTTAAGACAAAGTGTAATAATTTCTTGAAAACTAAACCTTCACAACACCACACGCTTCACTACATTTGAGAGCAGTATCTGTACTTTCTACTCCACTACATTTTTGAACAGGACTGAAAAGTAAAAAATACTTTTCATATGATTTGAAGAGTTATTTTTACCGTGTTTGTGGTAACATCCTGACTGTAGTTTTTACGTTCAAGCTTTGACTTTGAGCAAAACAAAAATAAATACACAAAAATTACAAGAAAAATTAAGAAACTTTTTTTTATTGGAACTGTTGACCAAAATATGTTTTTTTTAAAACAATATCACCACATTTAACACTTATTAAAATACTTTTACTTTTTACTCTGAAAGTACATTTTTCACAGGTACATACATACCTTTACCTAAGTAGAAATTTCCATGTGATACTTTTACTTGGTTAACTTTTTCCCTCTGTATCCGTACTTCTACTTAAGTAACAAAACTGAGTACTTCGTCCACCCCTGCATTCCCGTCCTTGTCGTACTTTACCTCCCAAACCTAACCCGCTCAGCCGTACTATCATATTCACACTGAGGTTGTACAAAAGGTACTTGCTGGCTGTTGTGTGCCTCTTGTGTGTTTTCTTTTGTGTGTACTCCCCTCTCCCCTCTCCGGAGCCCAGACAGAGCAGTACTTCGCCGGCCCCGGGACTCTCTCTCTCTCAGAAACAGCCGAGGAGAAAAACACTTAGTTTGGATGACTGCTTCAAACACTATTACAGCTCCTTTGAAAAGTTACCACGACTCAAAGTTCTTCAGACAGAGAGTACGAGGCGAAATGTCATCAGTTTCCTCTTATTTCTGCTCAGCTACAAAGACATGTACTGGTAGGAGTAGGAGCAGTAGTAATAGTATTGGTAGAAGTAGTAGTAGGAGTAGTGATAGTATAAATATTGGTAATGGCTGTAATTGTGTTAGCAATGATAATAATAGATGTGGTAGTAGTAGTAGTCATAGTAGTCTGAGTACTAGCATATGTATTGATAGTGTAATAGTAGTAGGAGCAGTAGTAGTAGTAGTAGTAGTAAGAGGAGGAGTAGTACATGTATTGGTAGTGTTATAGTAGTAGTATGAGTAGTAGTAGTAGTAAAAGGAGGAGTAGTATATGTATTGTTAGTGTAGTAGTGGTAGTAGGAGTAGTAGTAATAGTATTGGCAGTAGTAGTAGTAGTAGGAATAGTAATAGTATAAGTATTGGTAATGCAGTAATGGCTGTAATTGTGGT
Organism: Periophthalmus magnuspinnatus; assembly: GCF_009829125.3. Classification (NCBI taxonomy): domain Eukaryota; kingdom Metazoa; phylum Chordata; class Actinopteri; order Gobiiformes; family Gobiidae; genus Periophthalmus; species Periophthalmus magnuspinnatus. The sequence goes on along the minus strand of NC_047127.1, from coordinate 9,045,489 downwards.
AGCAATGGTAATAATAGTTGTGGTAGTAGTAGTAGTCGTAGTCGTCGTCGTCGTAGTAGAGGAGTATATGTATTGTTAGCGTGGTAGTAGTAGTAGTAGGAGGAGTAGTAATAGTATAAGTATTGATAATGCAGTAGTGGCTGTAATTGTGGTAGCAATGATAATAATAGTTGTGGTAGCAGTAGTAGTCGTAGTACTAGGAGTAGTAGTAGTAAGAGAAGGAGTAGTATATGTATTGATAGTGTAGTAGTAGTAGTAGTAGAGGTAGTAGTAGGAGTAGTAGGAGTTGGTGTAGTAGAAGTATATGTTTCGGTAGTAGTAGTAGTAATAGTATATGTATTGGTAGTGTAGTCGTAGTAGAAGTAGTAGCAGTAGTAGTAGTAGTAGTAGCAGTAGGAATAGTAGTAGTATATGTATTGGTAGTGTAGTAGTGGCTCTAATTGTGGTAGCAATGGTAGTATTATTATTGTTATTATTATTAGTAGTAGTAGTAGTAGTAGTAGTAGTAGTAGTAGTAGTAGTAGTAGTAGTAGTAGTAGTAGTAGTAGTAGTAGTAGTAGTAGTAGTAGTAGTAGTAGTAGTAGTAGTAGTAGTAGTAGTAGTAGTGGTATTAGAGGTAGTAACAGTAGTTATAGTAGTGGTGGCCACAGGAGTGGTGGAACAAGTCCTGTGTGGGAATAATGGTAGCAGCAGTAGTAGTAGTAGTAGTAGTAGTAGTAGTAGTAGTAGTAGCAGAGTAGCAGTAGCAGTATTTAATTTTTAATTTTTTTTTTAGATCTGCTACCAATACTTCTAGCAGCACCTTTTTGAAGTTCCTACTTTCTGAAACTTCTTTCGACAGACTGAGCAAAGTGGAGAGGTTGAGGAAGAGGTGAGCGTTCCTTGGAAATCTTGTCAATTTTCCCTTTTTCTTTCCTCTTTCACTTCCGAGCTCTCCCGGAATACTAACTAAATAAGATCAAGGCGGTACAGCGCTAACAGTTAAGCTAGCAGACAGACGGAAGGAATTTTTACAAAGCGCGATCAGATTTTGGGTTTCTGAGCACAAAAAGCTCGCTAGAAAAGGAGCAGGGAGTCACAAAGAACTACCGTCGACGTATTTGACAAAAGACGTGACAAGGTACAAGGACTTCACAGCGAGGAGAATTTCTTTTTCAAACGCAAAAAATCATAAAACTAAGAGGCCAATTTAGGAACTGCGGTAAAATGTGCAGTTTTTGGCTGGATACATTTCAAAACGTTGTGGAGGCTTCTGGTCCAATACAGAGGTGTGTAATAAGAACAAACGGAATTTAAAGGTCCTGTGTTGTACTGAATCAGAACATAGTATCAGCAGCAGTAGTAGTAGTAGTAATAGTAGTGGTAGTAGTGGTAGTAGTGGTAGTAGTGGTGGTGGTAGTAGTGGTGGTGGTAATAGTACAGTGGTAGAAATAATTGGGTTGTTTTTGATGACTGGATAAATGGTAGTAGTGGAAGCAGTGGTAGTTGTAGGAGTAATAGTAGTAGTAGTAGTAATAGTAGTAGTAGTAGTAGTAGTAGTAGTAGTAGTAGTGGAGTAGTAGTGGTAATAGCAGAGTAGCAGAAACAATAGGAATGGAGAAATGGTAGTAGTGGAAGCTTTGGTAGTAGTACTAGTAGTAGTTGTAGTAGTAGAAATGGTAGTAGTAGCAGTGGTAGTAATAGCAGAGTAGTAGTAACATTTGGGTTATTTTTGATGACTGGACAAGTGGTAGTTGTAGTAGTAGTAGTAGTAGTAGTGGTGGTGGTGGTAGCAGCAGTAGTAGTTGTAGTAGTAGTAGTAGTAGTGGAGTAGTAGTGTTAATAGCAGAGTAGCAGAAACAATAGGGTTATTTTTGATGACTGGACAAGTGGTAGTTGTAGTAGTAGTAGTAGTGGTGGTGGTGGTAGCAGCAGCAGTAGTAGTAGTAGTAGTAGTAGTAGCAGTAGTAGTAGTAGTAGTAGTAGTAGTAGTGGAGTAGTAGTGGTAATTGCAGAGTAGCAGAAACAATAGGGTTATTTTTGATGGATGGAGAAAAGGTAGTAGTGGAAGTGGTGGTAGCAGTAGTAGTAGCAGTAGTGGTGGTGGTGGTAGCAGCAGTAGTAGTTGTAGTAGCAGTAGAAGTAGTAGTAGTAGTAGGAGGAGTGGTCATTGTAGTGATAGCGGTGATTGTCACGGTGGTGGTAGTAGTAGTAGTAGCAGAGTAGCAGTGACAATAGGGTTATTTTTTATGGATGGAGAAATTGTAGTAGTGGAAGCTGTGGTAGTAGTCGTAGTAGTACTAGTAAAGTAGTAGTAGTAAAGTGAACTGGAGCCAGAGTCGATGGAGCCAGACGCGCGGCCACGATCACTTCCTATTTGTAACACGGCGGCTAGCAGGTTTAGCCATGTCCATGTACACATACAGTCTGTGGTACATACTAGCAAACCTTTAGCCTTACGTACAAGCTAGCTCTACTCAAAATCGTGTATGCAACTCAAGTGAGAGCTCGTCAAATGTTCAGAATACGATTATTTTATTTTATTTATTTATTATTTTATGACTCTAAAAGACACCATGAGTAAAAAGTTTTGTTATGTTCTAATTTCTCGGATAGTTTGGCTTATACATTTTTTATTATCCAAAAGTCTTTACGATGAATGGTGCGATTGATTATGTGTGACATCCCAATCACCCGCTAACACTATTTGTCCTCAAAGCAAAGGTTATCCCCCGATCCCTCCCTCTCTTTCTCTCCATCTAGTCGTCCCGCGGCGCAGATCTGTTACGGCTGTGAAACGCCCCGGGCTGGGGGTCTAGATCTTGGCATGTTGGTGCGGTAGGTTCAACGGGCCCCACCTGTCAGCCTGGTACGGGATTATGGGACATCAATCCAACCGGTTTCTCACCTGCCACCACCCTCGTGACAATATCCGACTGTCGCGAAAGGTGAACCTCGTTATAGTGAGGGACAACCGTAGTAGTAGTAGTAGTAGTAGTAGTAGAAGTAGCGACAAAAGTACAAGTCGTAATGTATAAGTTTATGGATGATTACGTTAGAATATACGTTGCGTTCCCCTAAAATGATTGGGGTTCATCTACTTTGTGAGTCATTCTTAGATCATTTGGGTTTAAATAATATGAAAAAATAAAAATAAATACCAAAAAAAAAAAACACCTCAAAAATATATAGTATAAGTTAAGGTAAGATAAACATTATTGATTCCTTCTCTGCATTCGACCCATCCTTGAACCAGTACTGTATATATAAATGGACATAGCTAACCTGCTAGCCGCTGCGTTTCAAATATTAAGTGAGCATGTGCGCGTTTCCGGCTCCATTGACTCTGGCTCCAATTCACTTTCTATTGAAAAACTGTGGCCCTTCTCTTTGTAACTACTGCTGTCAGAATCGTCATTTTGTTCTTAACTTGTTCTTGTTCGTACTGCCCCGCTCTACATGATCCTGGTAATTGGCTATTTTGTCCGTTAATCAAGATATGAACATTAATAACAGACCAATGTACCTTTTTTCCACAAACTCCTCACTCCTGCTAGCGTTAGCAACAGGTTTGATTGACAGTGTTGCTAAGTGCTAAACCAGAGGTGCAGGGATGAAAGGGCGTTACCTTCAACAGCCTCGCTCCATATTGGCTCTTTGGTTGCTATGATACTCGGGGTCGGAATTCCAAATATGGATCTCGGCTCTAAATTCTCCACTATAACTGCTAGCGTCGATGAGCTTCACTTGACTGGAGCCGAACGCTATGGCTATGCAAATTCAACTTCTCTATACAGTCTATAGCCGATACCCCACTATCCATCTCCAGATCTCGAGCTAGTCTTGCTCAGGACTACTTTAGCTGGAGGATTTGATCCATGGTTCATGTTTTGATGGTTGAAGGATGAAACCGGAGTGCCCGAAAGAAACCCACCCAAACACAAGGAGAACATGCAAACTCCACAATCGAACATAGCAGAAACAGTGGTTGTAGAAATTGTACTAGTAGCAGTGGCAGTAGTGGATGATCTTTGGCTTCAGGAAGTGTGTTGTTAGCATGCTAGTAGTTAGCTTTGGTCTCTTAAAGTTGTGAAAAATTGTGGTGAATAATTAGGATGCTCAGAATGCTTTTTTTGTTTTGATTTTTTTTTTTCGAAATTGAGAAGACCACTCTTATATCAAAAAAGTAAATTATTATTAGTATAATAATAATAGTAATAGTAATAATAATAATAATAATAATTATTATTATTATTATTATTATTATTATTATTATTATTATTATTATTATTATTATTATTATTATTATTATTATTATTTATTTATTTATTTATTTTTATTTATTTATTTATTTTTTATTCCCAAAGATCCTGTTATGCTGCTCAGGAGGTATTCAGGATAAGTAAACAGTAATTATATAAGAGGACAACTTGAAGTCATTGTAATATAGTAGTAGTCATAATAGTAGCAGTAGTAGTAGTAGTAAAACAACTGAAATGATGATGATGATGATACTAAATAGGGATGGTAGCTAAAGAAAATGCTAAAAAAAAATTCATCAAAGACAATCTTTCACCTCTCACCGGCGCCCACTTTTGGCACAAACACGCTCCTGCACCGTCGTCCAACTGTTTGTTCCATACACCTCCAAAATCTGCCAGCTCTCGTCTGCTCTGCTTCGGACTCATTTTGGACACAGATCCGAAGTCGGAATATTAACTGGACCAAAAACCTCCCCACGTTCCTCCCATGTTCCCAAACAAGCTGGAAAACAACTCCGAACAAAGTGCTTTCATAAAAACAAGACAATGGAGGTGTTTGTAGGGACTTAACTAGACCAGAAATCACAGGGTTTAAACAGAAGGGCTATGGGCAACTGGAAAAGCTTCCAAATGTGAATTAATCATATTTTTATTAAAAGTGGAAGGATTTAAAAAGAGATGAAATAAGCTCTGTGTGATTTATGGGTATCAATGCAATCTAAACACGACTCTGTGCATATCTGGGGACGTGCGCAAATGATTTATTGGAACAATTTTACACATTTGAACAAAGTGTTACCCATGCCAACCAACGGGATTCTTTCTCTGTAATTATTTATGTATTTAAAGCTACAGTGTGTAACTTTCTGGAGGTAATATATCACCTGTACGATCCATGGAAATAAAGTTAAAACCATACTTCGGAACATTCTCCGAGACAGGTAAGTTGTTATACTGTGGAATATAGATTATAGCCATAGAAACAACTCAAAACAAAAGTAAATAGGAGGAGGCTATTCTCCAGGTCAAATATGCGTCAGGTTTGTGGAGAGGCAAGCCCGCTCACAGTAAGGATGCATGTTTTTTTGTTGGGTTTTTTTTCATGTTTTTAATGCAATAAATGCAGGCAAAAAAAAGAAAAAAGAGAGAAAAAATGTTATTTATTTATTGCTAAAAAGGTATTAAGATGTTGTTTTCCTGAAATTTATAATAATTTTATAAGCAAATAAAGAGCATTTATTGAAAACATCGGACCCACTGATCGGAAGGTCGGTGGTTCGAATCCCACTCTCGACGTAAATATCCACTGACCACTGGTTAACGGTGCGATTCCAACTCCCACAGATGAACGCTGTCACTGTGTCCTTGGGCAAGACACTTCACCCACCCCCGTGTGTGTGTGTGTGAATGGGTGAGTGGTTCCTTGATGTAAAGCAGTTTGAGTGTTGAAAGTGGAAAAGCGCTATATAAAAATGAGATTATTATTATTATTATTATTTATTTTGTTATTTTTTTTATTATTTTACTATCATGATTATAATTCACACTTTTTTGTCTAAATAAATTAACTTAATTTAAAACGGTTATATTCTAAAGCCACCATTCATTGCACATTGCTTTTAAATACATACCATAAACATTAGTTCGCTCTTGCTGTTTACGTAACTGCATTACCTTCAGCACCAGGGACAGCTCCAGTACAAACGACTCCTCACTACTCCACTGCATCACGGCTTATTTATTCCTCTCTTTTATCGCACATAACGCGATCAATACCAAAGGGCTTTCTAATACCTATACTTCACAGGGTTGCCAGGTTTGCATTGTATAATTCAGCATTATAGTTAAACACTTTGTAAGCAGACTTCATTCTTGTCCTTGGACTTATATCGGCCTTGGCTGGAGCTAGCTAACAAACGATTAGCAACACGAGGTTTCTTAGGGAGTTATGGAGGTTAGGGGTAGAAAGGGGAGGGATAAGAAAGCTGTAAGATTAGGATCCGTATTAGGATAAAGTGGTAGGGGGTTTCTCCAACATGGCCGCCCCACACGCCCTTGAGAGGACGCGTGGAAGTTGTAATTCGCATGTGAGCACATAAAATACACGGATATGGGGAATGTGGGATCCAAGCGTGACATAGCATAGATCCAAATATGGGCGGGCGTCATGGGGCGGGGATGATATGTCTCACAGTGTCATTATTTAAATTATACTGAATGGAATCAAATCAAAAGGACACGTTTTAAATATAGGTCAAAAATACAATATAACTTCTGTATTGCAAATTTTATGTTGCAAACTTGTCCTAAATTGCACAAAATTGATTCTTGTGAGCTTTAAGCCATGTTCCAATGTTGTTACTGCATCAAACACATACTTGGAGTTGGGTTTTTAGTTTTTAGGGTTATTAGTCTGTCCACATCTCCAAAGCTAAAAACGCTCTGTTCCACCTTGTGATGTCATGATGCTGGAATTTTGCAGCTACCTTTAACCTTTTGGTCAGTAAAGATCGGCAATTGCAGGGAAGACCAAGGAGATGGTGGTGGACTTCCGCAGACGCCACTCTACTGCCCCCTCAGTGAACATCCAGGGAAGGGACATTGAGAGAGTGGACTCATACAAGTACCTGTGTGTTCATCTGAACAACAAACTGAACTGGACTCACAACACAGATGCACTGTACAGGAAGGGCCAGAGCAGGCTCTATCTCCTGAGGAGACTCAGGTCTTTTGGAGTGAGAGGGCCACTCCTGAAGACCTTCTATGACTCTGTGGTGGCATCAGCCATCCTGTACGGTGTGGTCTGCTGCAACAGCAGCATCACAGAGAGGGAGAGGAAGAAGCTGGACAAGGTCATCAAGAAGTCCAGCTCCGTCCTGGGCTGTCCTCTGGACTCAGTGCAGGAGGTGGGGGACAGGAGGATCCTGGCTAAGGTCATTTCTATGCAGGGCCATGAGTCTCACCCCCTGCAAGACGCTTTGTCTGCCCTGGAGAGCAGCTTCAGTGACAGACTGATTCACCCTCGCTGTGTGAAGGAGGTTTCAGGTCTTTCCTTCCTGCTGCTGTCAGACTGTACAGTGAACACTGTCAACACTGAACATGTGTCATTCAACCACACCTATGTGCAATACTCAAGTCACTTTACAGAGATGTTACATTAGAGTCTATTTTTACCTTATTTTTTAAGTCTATTTTTTCAATTATTTAAAGCTACTTATCTATTATCTTGTTTTATTGCATGTACCATTTTCCTTCTGTTCTTTAACTGTGCGGTGGAATTTCCCCACTGTGGGACTAATAAAGGCATATCGTATCTTATCATATCTTAATTCTAGGGCTGAAATTATCCAAATGATTCTAATGAAGGTGTACGGAGTTTAAAAACACAGTGGAGCATTTCACTTCCTGTTTTATCACATGACATCACAAGGTGGAACAGTGTGTTTTCAGTTTGAGCGGGAACTCAGTCTAAATATGCAGGGTTTGTGTGTTTTGTGTGACTGAAACAAAACACAACTCCAGCTATGTTCGTGATGAGGAAACAACATTGTAACCACAGTTACCATTCACTACACATGGTTGGTGAAGTGTCTTGCCTAAGGACACAACAACTGTTTCCACTAGAGCAACTGCTGCCCCACTGTGGCACCTGGTATTCCCAGCGGTTTCCAAGTACCAACCAGGTCCGGCTCTGCTTAGCTTCTGAAATTTGTGGTAAGTGGTGCGTCAGGTTTTTTTTTATTACACACATTAATTATCAATGAGAAGATAAGAAGCGACAGATTTTTTTAATGCCAAAAGGGCCGTAGCTCAGTTGGTGGAGCGTTTGTCCACTTATCTGAGGGTTGGCAGTTCAAATCCAGCTCCCACAGATGAATACTGCCGTTGTGTCCTTGAGCAAGACACTTAACCCGCCCCAGCGTCTGCCTTGAAGGTGGAAAAGCGCTATATATATTAAAAAAAAGAACATTTACCAAAAACAAATTTATTTTAAAAATCCACAAAACTCCGATACGTAATATAAATTCAAAAATATTATTACAAAAATCACATATTGATACTACACCAAATATAACACTGACCTGGGCAAGCTAAATATATTTTAAAAATCCACAAAGTATTAATCCAAACCAACTTTTTTGCGTATTTAACTTAACTTAACGTCCTTGTTTTGTCTCGGGTCATTGCACCACTTTCAAAACGCACTTTGTTACTACTTTCTACGTTCCCTCTCTCCATCTTTAACCTACAAGAATTATCATCACAAAAAATCTAATCCTGACTTCCAACTGAACTTTTAATTTGATCCCCCATCGTCCCCGTCGTTCTCGCCTCTGTCTGAAACGCTCAAATTTGCACTATTACAGACCCACTTTTGATTTTTTTCTTTTCTTCTTATTAAACCCAGGTAGTTATTTGAATCCCTATCAATGCTTGCCCAGTGCATTAACCAACTTCATAACTCCGAAACTGCATTTTTACCGCGGCTACTGCCAGACAATACTCTTCCCCATCTCTTCACTACAATTTAATTAACTCAATGAGGGCTCCGTGTCCTTCCGATTGTTTCACCCGGAGGAAGAATTTCACACTTCCAAGCTCCGGAATGTTTCTTTTACGGCCATATATTAGCATTCTATAGCGCGATATGCCCCTACGATCATATCTTTTTGCATCTTAAGGCGCTAGCTAAGGTAGGTGTAGCGTTAGTGTTTCATTATTTTAAGTAATGGGAGTGGTCGGCATCCTTAAAATGCTATTAGCTGCAGTAGACTACTCCCCCCGCGCGCTCCGTACCCTCTTTGCCCTTCCCCGATGCTAAACCCAACCGTTTTGATTAGCTTTATGGATGCTAACAGCAAGAGGAAGCTACAAATGACATTACTTAAGGCCTGAATAAGCATACGACACAAGTTATTAGCATCAACTTTGGGAATAGCGCGGACGAGCCCCCGTTTTGCATACACTGTTAAAACAGCTCCCATCTATGTGTTTATTTTTTCTTAAAGGGATGACAGTAGCTCAGTTGGTGTTCGCTGGTTCGAATCCCGCTCTCGACGTTAACATTGGTTGAGTGGTCAGATCCGCTGACCCACAGGTTAGCGGCGCGATTCCAGCTCCCACAGATGAATGTTGTTGTTGTGTCCTTGGGCAAGACACTTAACCCATCCAAACGTTTCTCATTAAGGGCCACATATAAAAACACAGACGAAGATAAGGGCCGATTGAGGGCCAAATCTGCGTTATTATTAAGTTAGGCTGAACCACTAGACCTTTATTCATGCTTACATCCTCAATGGGACACGTAAAATATTTGATCTGGGCTTGTTAAAGTAGATTTTCAGAAATGTGCAGTAAAAAGTACTGTTTAAAGTAATATGGGACAATTCACCTGGAAGCTTGAGGGCCGCATCTAGCCCGTGGGCCACAGTTTGGGCATGCCTGGTCTAGAGGGTGGAAAAGAGTTGTATAAAAATGTGACCATTTACAAGTTAAAGCCCCAGTCTGTAACTTTTTGCCAAAAAAAAATAGACTAAAGTAAGAGCATGTTGTTTTTTCCTTTATAGATGTGTTTTTTTGCACTGAATAACATAGAAAAACATGTATCCTTATTGTGAGCGGGCTTGCATCTCCACAAACCTGACTCTTTTAGCTACAAAATTCCACAGTATGTCATAAAAGGTTATCTCTGTGGAGAATGTTCCGAAGTATGGTTTTAACGTCCTATTTCAATTGAATCGCGCAGATGAAACGCCACCTCCAAAAGGTTACATACTGTACCTTTAACGTGCATATGGTTTTCATGGTTTTCGAATTCTGAAATGAACTTTTCTAACAAATTAAAACTGATTTAACAAAATAAATGTGTGATTATTTTGTATTAGTCTAATCAGAATCATTGTGTAATTTAACAAGCTTGGCTCTTGTTAACACTATGGTTGCTAGGTAACAGTTATGCAATTACCTCTTTGTATGTCACATCTGCTGCCCGTGTCCAACCAGTAAACAAAATGATAAGCTAGACACAAAATTAGCCAGATTTGTAATAAAATTGATTATAAAACATGATTATAATGACGTGAACTATGTTTTAGTGAAATGAGCAGTCTAACTTGTCACACACACTTTAACTTGACGTCAAATTTACCGGTACAAGGAAAGCCTCAAAACTGCCAAGTCAGCACGCTGGATCACCAAGAAGGCAGGTTGAAAACACGAGAAAGATTAAATTACAAGGCGTATAGGAATCGGGGGCTAAGGGGACTGCCGGAGATCAGGGTGGTGTCAGGTGCACTTAGGAAATCAGGCGAGACAGCCACCAGAGCAATTAGAATACAATTATGGAGATGCCCAAAACGATTCAGGCTCGCGATGGATCGAGGCTTTTGTAGTGGTTTGACAGTGACTTTGATAGTACTTGTCAGGAATTTGGAGGATAAAATACGACGGTAACTGTGAGGCAGGTACTGAAGTTAAAGAGGTACAAAGAGCTGGAGGAAGGAGGAGGGAGGGTACTTACATAAATATCATAAAAAGTCAAAGAAAATGTAGAGATATAACGATATTCAAAATTCAAAATACACAAAACTCCCATAGTGCGGAGAACGTGACTATATTCAGATCATAATAGATTTGACAAAGCTCTCTTGCTCCCCCATGTGGCTACAAAAAAGTTCTTAAAGTGAGACTAAACACCTAAACTCCACCCACAACAACCGTTAAGGGTCTGGAGGTATAAGGAACAGCGTGATTGGTCTAACAGGTATCCGCACTTCAAACGCCGCCCCTACCGGTGTTTGTTATCTGAAAGAAAGACCTGGCTGTAATCTGGGCAGTTAAGTGATGTCACATAGTACTTGAAATCCTCAGTACACACTAAATTTTCAACAAATTTACCTGGTTTGTACTAAAATTGCCAACAAAAAACTACCAGAAACAGATCAGAGTGCTATTAAAACACCATACACACAGTTTAGTAACAAAAAAGTGCTGATTTGGTGTTTAGTTCAACTTTAATTATATATATTCTCGTTTGCTGACACGACTCTATACCTCCTTCCAGAAAACAATCGTTCCAAGTGGCCGTAGAAAGGATTGGACGAATGGACGTGACTGTGTTCCAAGCTTTTTCCCATGTGGATCATTGAAGTTTGTCTAAGCCGACCATTTTTTAAAATTTCGTTTTGAATGTTTATTCGCTTTAGCAACTCCCAAATACTTTTCGTGACACAACAAATACGAAGATGACAATGTAACCGTGTTCCTATTAATAACCGATACAGTTTCCAAAGAGCAAAAAATTGGCAAAACATGAGAAAAAAAAACAAAAAAACAAACTGCATTCTGTTTGGCTTGAGTTAAGCTAATGCGATGTCCAAGAAATACTTACACCGAGGCCAAGATGCTAACACAGAAGCTTTTGTGAAATCAAGCCAGCAGTCTTTTTTTTTTTTTTTTTTTTTGGCAAAGCGTTTGACAAATTGCGATCATCCAGTTAGACATAGAAGGTAATAACGGTCTTACAAAATAAATTAATAAATACATAAACAAATAGACAAATAAATGGTCATTCAATGCATTTTACATCCAGGAACCACTACACAGACACTGGGATGAGGTGGGTTTTAAGTGTCTTGCCCAAGTGAAATCAGTGGGAGCTGGAATTGCATCGCCAACCTCTGGGTCGATGGATCTGACCGCTCAACCAATTATGTTTATGTCGCGAGCAGGATTCGAACCGCTAATGTTCAGATCAGCGGACAAACGCTCTACCAACTCTCTATTACATGCAGCCTGGGACCAATTATAAAGTTTGGTTGTGTCACTGGGCAAGACACTTTACCCACCTGGCATGTTTGTTTTAATGTGATGTGTGAGTGAGTGATTGCTGGTGGTGAATAACGCGCACATACACTATTTGTGTACTACACTACGTCCCTTGTGTGTGGTGTGGTCTCTTTCATGTCGTAACCACAGAGCATCAGCGGCGCTACGGTAACAGCCAATAAAACAGAACATCAGGTGCAGACAGAGTGACGGACACAGAGGCGCAAGATACAAACTCAGGAAACAGCCAAAAATAATGAGGCCGCTTTATGACTCACCTCTCGTAAAGTTGTAAAGTTAAACTGCAGAATTCTCATCCATATTATCCATTAGAATTTGTCCTCTGCAAATAATGACACCCAGTCCACAAAATAGCGCTATGAAGCTAGTTTGAAGTGTTCTTTAAAAAGTGAAAAGACGAGAGTAGATCCTCATTTTTGTCCGCGGGGCCTAAACATGGCCGCCCATTTAAGTAGATGGGTCGTGCTCAATGGCGCATCTCGCTAGTTTTGCCTTTAGCGGCTAGGTACATCCGGTCCTGCCCTGGTCACGGACCACGTGCGGTTAAGCTACCCGTTGCGCGACGAGTATGGTCGAGAAGGAGGCAAGGGAATAATAATGCTCGTTCATGTCGTACCACGTGACTGCTCTAACCAATCAGCGCTTGAGCTTGACTAGAGCGAACCTAGAGCCAAAGCTAACGATTAAAATGCGTTTTTTAAGACAACAGACGGATTTTGAGCTGAGAAAAAGTTGATGATCTGAACACAGGTAAAATTCAACCTTTGGGAAAACTGTAGGTGCCCTGTCAGCCGAACATGAACATTTTGTGATTACATTGCACAAATCTTTTCTGAGCAGGAGGGATTTTTCCGTTGTAGTAACAATGAGTGGCCATTAATCCAACTCGAGACAGCGCTAAGCTAGCAATACACTATCCAGTTATTTAAAAGATCCATGGTTTGTTTACATCCACGAAGTGCAGATCGGGGTGAAGCTGCTGCTACAGTAAACACGATTCTACTTCCTTCTCCAGCTTTCTGTGGATTAAAAGCATTTATCTGAACTACTGCAACATATTTCACAGATAGTAATAAAACAGTTTTGATTTGCATCTAAACTAAAAGTGCAAATCTCTGATCTTTGAGACATTTTGGACTCTCAAAGCGAGTTGTTTTATAAGGTGTGCTCACAACTTTTAGCTTGTGGTGTGTGGTCTCTTCGCTGCCATATCCCATTGCAGTTTTTGCACTCAGAGGATCGTAAGATTTAAGATCTCATTCGATTATCGTTATTTCTGCTGTGCGTGATTTTTGTCGCATGTTTAAAATGTGTTTAAGACTGAAAAATCATTTAGTGTGTGACAGATTTAAGACTAATTATTATCCACAAACCTCCTCCTTGTTTTTAAATGCGTTGGACAACTTTTCCACCACTTACCGAAATGGAGATGTTATTTGACTAGAAAATTCCAAGTTACAGCCTTGACTGGTCAGATCTGTGGAGAGGCGAGCTTGCTAACAGTAAGAGTGCATGTTTCTAAGGTATTTTTGAGACAGAATTCATTAAATACATGATAGACAACACTGAAAATGTCAATCTAAGGAATAACTTCTCCATGGAGACAATCAAGTGGTGGGCCCTCTTCCAGAAAAGTTACATAGTGCACCTTAAAGTCCATAAACCTTCACCAGACTTAGAATACATCAGTTTGTATACATTTTAAATAGAACCTGTGCAACTCTACAGCTCGAATGTACAAAATAAGAACATTATAAGTCAGATATTGCCTTGGGTATCTTTAAAAATGTCACCTGTATTTGAAGAAACTGGAAGAGAACATTACCACTATACGATGTAGAGACACTTTGTGCTATGCCAAGTGAATGAGTGCATTTGGACCATGCTGTGTAACATATTACATTCTGGCTCCTATTGGGTAAGCACATGTATTTATGGAAACAGAGCAAAATGAATATATCCTGCCAGGTAAGTCATATTTAAAGTGCACGATGGGACTTTTGCAAGAGAACGTGGCTGCAGACCTCCACCCGGATGACACTACCTCCACTGACAGATCCCTACTTTTTCATTAGTTTACATTTGCAGTTTAAGTACTTTTTAAAGTGGTGGTGGCTTAGTTTGCTAGTAAATGTGAAAAAGCTTAAAGCAGACCTAGTCAAAATTAACTTTTATCCATGCTATAGTTGTTTCCCTTCAACATTTACTCACCGAAGTTGTATTTGGAGTGATTCATGCATGTGTGAGCAATCTTTAATCATCTATTTTCAAGGTGCCATACTGCCAATCAATCCCTGTTATTATCGTTTTACCGTCACTGTCATACTCTCCCTGTGACGTACTAGCTTTGTTCTCCAATTTTATTTTATTAATCGGTGATATGCACAGGATTCAGCAGCATTGAGTATTCATTTTTGTAGAAAAAAACAATCCACTGCTTGCTAGGGTGAGCTGCAGCTATCGATCAAAGGAACCGACTCGGCTGTGATGACGTTTACGGGCGACATCAGTGGATTTGTTTCTTTTATTAAGTCGTTTTGGATGAATATTGTGATTTAAAATGTGCAAATTATAATACAATGATCCACGGGTGTTAGAGACTGTAGCTGTAGAGCAGACAAACACAATAGGTCTTCTTCAAAGCCGATAAAGCTCATTTAAGTGTTTTTGTAACGATATTAGCACGTCAAAGATTGTACACCGTCACGTCACAAGAGCGTAATGATGTTCTAATGCTTCTTGCAAACTTTTCGGAGGCTACATTTTTTTAAAAAGAAGAGGAAAGTTACTGAAACAATTCTACAAGGAGAGCTTAAGAAAACAAACTTCAAAATCTTCCAGGATGTACTTGCGCCCCCTTCAACGATACAGTATCTAACCAAATAATGCCAGTAACAATGTGTTCTGCCATCATCCCTCTCAGTCCAAAACCTGGCAAAGATCCGCTCCAAATGTGCAATTATCGAGCATTAAGAATTCTAAATGACTCCCTGCAAATATTTGTGCTCCTGACTGGACAAAGCGATTCATTCTTGAGTCCAGGCTGAGCAGGTAGGCTTTGTCAGAGGGAGCACATCATCTAACAATATGAAAAGGCTGTTTCACGTAATGTCAAAAGCCTCATCTCTCGCTGAAAAAGGCTTTGATCGAATTGAGTGTCCTTTTGTATTTGAAGTGCTCTCAAAGTTTAGGTTTGGAATGAGCTGTATAAAATGGAGGAAGGACCATGTATCATGAGCCAATGGCATGTCTTAAGTCTAATGGTGTAATATTTCATCCTTTTTAGCTCTGTGTGGACTATAGGGCTGCAGTAACTTCATCAAATAAAGAGGACCCATAGAGTGCAGGCATTTTAACACAGTCAGTGACATTTTGAAACAGGGAGCCAGTGCAAGTTTCATAGCACAGGTGATCTGAGCTCGTCTCTTAGTTGTTGTTTTTTTTTTTTACTTTAGATCTTTTTGATTAGCATAGCATTTCAAGCTATCTGCAAAATCAAAAGCGTACACTAGTGAACACATGTGCTCCTAACACAGGACAAGCAAACTTTCTATAATGCATTTCACTACTTTTAGCTAAATTTGCTGGAGATCGACAATTGCCATTATTTTGGCATTGGAACCGTTAGCATCTGCTATACAGGCAAACCAAAATATATGGTATTAACCCCGTAGGACATCATTTTAAAGCCTATTTGTATGCAGATATATTTTGTTAACATTTACTAAACCAACTTTTTCTATCCCACGATTACTAATATTTTATATTCCTTTGGGAAGCTGTCTGGTTATGAAATAAGTTACAGCAAAAATAAAGTGATTCCCCTTAACCGAGCACTCTGAGCACAGTCCGATAGGACTCTCTTAGCAGAGAGTCCTATCGCACTGAGGAACTAATTGTTTGAATTGTTTGAATTTTATTAACTAAATTAAAATGAAAGCTTTTTTTTGTCTTTGTTAACATTTTGGTTGCTACGTAAGAGCTATGGAATTACTTCTGTGTATTGTATATATTTTTTTTATTTTATTTTATTTTTTTTTATTAATTTTCTTTGCAAGAAAAATACTGAATAATAATAATAGTCATTATTATTATTATTATTATTATTATTATTATTATTATTATTATTATTATTATTATTTATAAAGTTCATAATATTTTAGCTAAATCAATATCCTAATCTGTAAAATTAAAATGAAACAATCCCATAGACACGAATAAGGTTAGTTTAGGTTAAGTAAGCACTTCTGTAACTATGCAGATTGGTATACACTATAAATGACAGCACTTGTGGCACTACTTTTTATGGTGTAGTCTAGTGCCCCTTGTCCACTGGCCTTCAGCATAGGAAACTTTTAAGTGCACTTGTTCACCCCTCTTTTAGTTCAGACACAAAGAGCGAGGAGTGTTTTTTGACACTTACCACAGCGACCGCACTGGACTAGGTAGGATTAGGTTTAAAGGTCTCAATTCTAGTTTTGTTACGTGTGCAACTATTTTTGTTCCCAGAAAAGGCCAAAATAATGCTGAAAAATGTACTTTTTTCCAGTAGTGAAGAGAGCAAGCAGTATTCAATCATATTTGTATCAACACGGCTTGTTTGGGGTATTAACTGCTACACATAATATATTTAGATCACCATATTTACTTTTCTTGTTTTAAAATGCTATATCCACCCAAAAAACATGTTTAATAATTTTTGCTTTCGTTTTGGATGCTCTGAGTCCCCCCTCCCTTTGCTCTCTGTGCTAAATCACTCACATCACAACACAATCAGAGGATTTGCTAATGAAACTACTGCACATCCCATCAGATTTGTGAAGTTGTAGTATATTGTTTTGTATCACATAGTTCCCAGGAGAGATTACTAAACTACTCAAACATGCATGGATGACATCCAAGACCTAAGATTCTCCACATGGTAGGTTTATATTGGTATAGTTCTGGGTTGGACCTGGTATAGTCCTGGTTTAGTCCAGTCCTAGCAGGGTGTATGTGGTCTGTAGTCGTCTTTTAGTATCTATTAGATCAGGGGTGCCCAAACTCTTTTCATTCGGCATGGAGGACCACAGACCAGTGGTCAATACAGTGGATAATTCAGACGGGTGCATTTAACATCCTTTAAATAAGGCTTGAAATATTTGTATTAGGTCTGTGTGACAATGCAATGTGATGTTATTTAGGTTATGTTGGCAGGATTACTTAAGTTTGCAGTTAAAAGTACTGAAAAGTGCTCATGATCAATTGGGCCAGTTCAACTGAAGGCCTGAGGGCCAATAAAAAATGGTCTGAGAGCCGCATTTGGCCCCTGGGCCATAGTTTGGACACCCCTTATTAGATGTTTAGATCTGTTTGTTTAGTTTACACCTGGTTCAGTCCTGAGTTAAATCTAGTTTAGGGTTGGTTCACACTTGTCCTGGTTTGGGCCCAGTTTAAGTCCTAATGGGGATTTGGTTTGGTCCTGGTCTTGTCTTGGTTTAGTCCAGGTTTAGTTCTGCTCCGGGTTTAGTCCCAGTTTTGATGTGAAGATCGTGCAAGAGCGAACGCAGCCTTAAGACTGATTTAGTCATGGATAAGACCTTGTTTTAGAGCAGCACTTGTGAATTGTTACCATTGAAGTATAATAAGATCTGGAAGAGTAACCAAAGATGGTGTCTTATTATTTCCAGTGGCCTGTTTTCAGACCAAAATGACTTTTTCTTCCTCACGGGCTAGTCCCACCCACTATGACACGACATAGACGTGTACTCGGGATCAGATCTGACTGACCAAAAATATTTAAATTTCAGGAGTAGCATAAATTTAACTTTGAAAAGCAGATGGTCACAGAAGTGAAAAGTCCATCTTGGATTTGAGCACAGGTAAAGATCGACTCCAGTGTGTACCCCAAAAGGCATGGAAAACTAACATCAACATGTGTGTGTGTGTGGGGGTGTGTGTGTGTGCGTGTCCATGTGAGACCAGATGCCCACCGCTCACTGCCCCATATGTGTGAAGAGCCCTGCCAAAGCACTAATCAGGGCCATCCATCACCCCTCTACCTGCCACTGGCCATTACAACCCGAGCCAAGCCACATCTGTCCCAAACGTACACACACACACACAAGTACTATGGTAAGTACTTAAAGTGCACATGACAGCTTTTCTAGTTCTGACTTGGTGACTTGCTGACTTCTGACTAGTACCTGTGGTCAACATTTATCATAGTTTTACATCTATTAAGTGGCAGTTTGTAGAAAAAAAGTAGAGACGAAAAGTACAAATATACAGGAAGTAGCTGTAAGTTCTAAAACAGAATACCACTACCTATGTCATCAACACGGAAATTCAATCTAAAATGCAGAGACAATTTACATGCAAGTAACATTTTTTTATCTGTTTAAACCTTCTTTTACCTAAATAAATCATAAATCACAACCATTATGTAATTTCGACAAGTTTTATCCCTTGTTAACATTATGGTTAGAGTTAGTTATTAGTTATGGAATTACCAGGGGCGACAGTAGCTCAGTTGGCAGAGTGTGAAGGTTGGCGGTTCGAATCCCACTCTTGACATAAACATCGTTGGTTTAGCGGTCAGATCCACTGACCCACAGGTTGGCGGGGCGATTCAACCTCCTACAGATGAATACTGTGGTTCTGTCCTTGGGTAAGACACTTTAAGTATAGTTATATTAGTTTTTGTTTTTTGTTTTTGTCCAATCTTGTCTTTTTAAACGTGTTTTTGTGCACTGTTTCATTGTAAATATTCAAGCATCTCTGCATATTAAGTGTGTCTCCTTAAAACACATGGTCCCAACTTGTGATGTCAGTAGGTGATGTTCCACGACAGTGCTCCTCCACTCAAACTTGAAGCTAACTAGCAGCTATTATTTTAGCCGCATTTAATCCTCCACAAACAATGCTGTTACATTCAAAATTATTTCAACATGTCTGAATCATACAGCAAAAAAACGGGAAAAGGAGTATTTTTATATTAACAATAAAATATGTAATGCTAAGTTATATGCTAGTGCTAGCTTTTATCGCTTGTACATTTACTAGTAAAGTTATTTATTTAGGGTTTAGTCACGTAGTTACTTAAGTAAAAGTAACTGAGTAAATGTAATCCATGAATACCACCCTAAACTCATATTAGCCTGAAGTTTGGTTTTCCTGGATGAAAAGTTAGCACGCAGCGGAAATGGTCATTAGCGGTTAGCAGGGCAGCGCTAAGGTCACTCGACACATGGTCAGAGGAATTAGGCATATGCTAGCAGAACATTTGGAGCGGAGGGCAAACACTCGGGATTTCGAGAGTGGAATGGCCAAATTCATCTAGGAAAAAATTCAGAAGAGAACTTTTAGAGTTTAATTTGGCAGAACTTTTCTATAACCTTTCATATTTCTACTGTTGTACGTTAGAATTTGGTGAATGTATTGCTTTAATTTGGTGAGACAAATGTACCATGATTATCATTTCAAAATAGTTATTATTATATTTCAGAGCAGTTTTTGAAAGGGCGTTTAGTAAAAATTCAAATATGACTTCACAATATTGGATGTATGTGGTAATAAAAGATGTGTCATTATAAGATGCCAGAAGTTTTGGGTCAAGTAATTTAACAATAAAATGAAAATTATAATAATGAAGAGTGTTTGTAGAGAAGAGTGTTTGTCCACTGATCCAAAGGTTGGCGGTTTGAATCCCGCTCTTGACATAAACATCATTGGTTGATTCCAGCTCCCATAGATGAATGCTGTTGTTGTGTCCTTGGGAAAGACACTTAACCCACCTTACCTCCAGTGTCTGCGTACATTGGTTTATGAATGGGTGAGCGCTTTGAGTGTCTTGAAAGTAGAAAAGCGCTTTATAAAAATGTGACCGTTTCACTGTAGGCTATTATTTCAAGTTTAAAAGTGTATAATCTCACATATTTACATTCCAAATTATTACTGTATCTACTGTCCCTTTTACTTTCTTATTAAAAATTATATCCATTAATTTATCCATTGTATAAACATTAACAAGACAGACTTCTAATTATTGTCATTTAGCACAAAAATAGTCAAATTTCTTCCTCCAAAGTCTTCCATGACAGATAGAGGTTTGGTTTTAGACCTCTCTATTAAACACCCAAGTGGATCACTGACCATTTGAGATGATTACATTTAAATTTAATTAAATATTTTGTTAATTGTACATTCCTTCTAAAAAGTACAGTTATTATTGATATATACTATTATCAATATATCTTTAAACAGGGTGTATTATGCAAAATATACTTTTTTGTGCTTTCTACCATGTTATAATGTTGTTCCCTCAACAACAACATGTCTGAAGAGGCTGTAGATGTAATTCATGCATGTTTGAGTAATCAAGCGATCTCTCCAGACACCTATTCGAACCCTCCTTATGATTAGCTCCGCCCACAAGCCTACGGCACCCATGCTCCCACGCGACAATTCTCCATAAATATACAAAAACATGATCCAAAACTGTACAGTACAACTTCACAAACCTGGCATGATGTGCTGTAGTTTCATCAATGGGATGGTGCTGATTGTGTTGTGATAGTGCTCTGAAGGGGGAGTGCCTTAGCCCACGGAGCAAAGGAAAGGTGGGGTGTCAGAGTATCAAAACTGAAACCAATTATACATTTTGATAAGTAGCTTTCGGCAAATATATAATTTTCAAAACAATAAAAGGCAACATGATGATCTAAATACTGTACGTTATGTGTTAGCAGTTAATACCCCATGGAAGTAAAATACCAGCTTTTTAATATTTCTTTTTGACGACTTGAGTTCAATAATTCTCTTTCATTTGGGTTTGGATACACAAGCATTTGGCAATACGTAAAACCATACTGCTAGCAACATTTAGCGTAACATTTCACATAGTCAACATAGCTGCCATCTTGGTACTAAAGCATATAATGACTTAACACTTATTCTAACCCTTCTACAAGGCTTACAACAAGACAGAGGCGCCTAATGAGATACTCAGCTGTTTTTACACACTGAAATCCACCTGCATAAGTGTGTGTGTGTTGCCCGCGGCGACGGCTGCACGCTCCTCTGTCAGATCGCTAGCGTCGAGGCGGGAGGGAGGGAGGAATTTCATCTGGCTGTGAATGAAACGCTTTGGAAAGTAAAAAGAGCGTCAATGGCTGCCAGAAAAATAAAAAAAAATTAAAATTGGAGAGATTGGTGAGTACGAGGTTGTTAAGGAGACATTACGTTAGAGGAAAGCAGGCGTCAAACAGTCGTGTTACTCCAAAGCTTTAGCTAACCAGACAGGCAATTTCAAAGACTTGGAAAGCTGGTTTTGTGTGAGGCTGGAAACGAGTGGAATAACATCAAAATTAGAGTCTAGTAGTGACAATATCTGTACACGTTTTTTGGAAATCTGTCTTGGAGTACCTCGCCGGTGGTTTAGCCTATTGCATAGTGCACGTTTTGGGTTAACAGGTGAATGAGGGGTACCTACACAAACCCACCCAGAAATGCAAATAGTACACGCTAAATGCTAACTCCACACGGGCCCCACCTGCTGCTGCTGCTGCTGTGGGAATCGAACCCAGGACCATCTCGCTGCACGGCAAGACAGCTACAGCCACTCAGCCACCGTGTTCTCATGCAAACGATTTTTATTTATTTATATATTTTAAATAAATTTTGTCATACACATCATAACTAGTTTATTTTCCACTAATGACAGTGATTTTAAGTTTTTGTTTGTTTTTTTTAATCAAATTTTTATATTTTTGTGCCTTGCAATTTTTGTGTTTTGCATTATTTTATTTTATTTATTTTTTGTTTTGTAGCATTCTATTCTATTCTATTATCATTATTTATTAAAGCAACTTGTGTTTTAGTTTACAATCTTGTCAGTGCCTCAGTTTAGAAAATAAACTTTTGTCATTAAATATCTCAAACTGTTAACACCACAAAACCACAATGATATATTTCAAAGTCTTGTCTTTTTTTTTTTACCATCACAGAAATAGCTTGGCCAAAGACAACAAGAAACTGGATGTACCGCATTATCTCCAAAGGAAAAACAGGCGGGCGTTGGACAGGCTGCAGCTGGTCGCCGGGAGTAACCATGTGGGCAATGTGTGGGGTGGGGGGACTGTCAAGAAGAACCAAGATGGCCACTGCTGCCTGATGTACTCTGACACAGAACAAAACAATACCACGGATGGATAATAAGAGGTTTGTAGCAGATTTGATATTATGACCATCTGTGGTGGAGTGGAACAAAGTAAAAGATCTAAAGCGCTGTACTTTTTAGGTATCTGTACTTTACTTAACGTATTTTCCGGACTATAAGTTGCACGTTTTTTCATAGTTTGTCCGGGGGGGGGGGGTGCGACTTATACTCAGATGGGACTTATATGTGAAATTAAAATATATAATTTCACATCTTCATTATTGTTGCACTCTAGACTTGTGTACCAGTATCTACTACTCTTGTATCATTGAACATGTTTTTATTTCAACACTGCAGTCATTTAAAAGACATCTGAGAAAGACTGAGCAAAAATGTCCCTTACAAGAAAATCGTATTCTGCTGAGTCTGATGAGCCACACAAAAGAGGAAGAGGCGCTTCATCTACCTCTGGAGTTGGCGGAGTTGTTCAGAAGCGACACCGAGGATGAAGAATTCAATGGATTTAGTGATTTGGAGTGAGACTGAAAGTAAACTTGTTAGCTTGTTTTTTTATGATTTAGTTATCTGATTAACTGTTAATATCTTACGTTAACAGACCAGACACGTGTTATTATAACTTGCCTTAAAAGATAAAATTTCTGTTCTTGGTCTCGGACTCCAAAAATGCGACTTATATTCCGGTGCGACTTCTATATGTTTTTTTCTTCATTATTATGCATTTTTTGGCTGGAGCGACTTATACTCCAGAGCGACGTACAGTCCAGAATGTAAGTCAATTTTAAAGTGTATATTTTTACTTTTACCTTTACATTTGCAAGCAGGTATCTGTACTTTCTACTCCACTACATACTTGAACTGGACTGAAAAGTAAAAGTACTTTTTAACATGTTCAAAGTTTGAGCAAATGAAAATATTCAAATAAAAACAGCTAGGACAAAAAATCACTACATTTGAAGATTTATTATATCTCAAAATCTGCGCGAAATACTTTTACTTTTAACTCTTTAATTACATGTTTAAACAGGTACTTTTATACTTTTACTGAAGATTTTTTCATGTGATACTTGAGTACTAATTTACTCCGGTATCTGTGTTACTTTTGCTTAAGTAACACAATTGAGTACTTCTTCTACCACTGATAGCTACTCAATAGGTTGTGTATGGAAGTCTATGGTAGAGAATGTAAGCGTGTAGTGTCGTGAAAAAGTCAGTTAAGGTAAATCAAACCAGATCTTGTGTTTTGAAAAATATATTCACGGACTGTTCTGAAAGTAGGTTGAAGAAGTTGGCTTAATTATTGTTAAAAAGACTGTACCAGATTTTTCCCATGTATTTGAGCAAAATGTGTCTTGCCCCAGTACAGATATATTGTATAAGCAGCTCTTGAGGTCAGAGTGAATCCGCTGTGTACTGTCTGCATCTAATTGGAAACCGTTTTATCCTCAGAGAATCAGGAAGTGTGCTGTTAGCAAGCACTTACTAATTAGGATGCTCGGAATGCATAAGGTAAGTGAGGAAAAACTTTGGACCACTGCAAAGTTTTTAAATCTAGTACAGCTCTTTTACCTTTAACTCGTTGCTGTCTAGCTTAAAGATGCGCAACAGGACTTAACTGGTGGATGGTCAGACGCCTGCTTGTCTCCATGGAGATGTTGTTAATATTCCACAGTATGGCATTAAACATTGTCGAAAGATGCTGTGACTTGGTTTACGGTTAATATATGTCTGTGTTTATGAGTACAAACATTTTAAGACCAAAAATGACAAGCCTGACAGCAGTAGTTACAGAGAAAGAAAGACAAGTTTTCAATAAAATGTAAATTGGAGCCAGAGTCGATGGAGTTGGAAACGCGCCCATGCTCACTTACTATTTGGAACGCGGCGGCTAGCGGGTTAACTATGTCCGTTTATATATACAGTCTATGACTCGTGAAACAAAAACTGGTATACGACCAAAAATAACATATATTTGGGGTTTTTTTGGGACCACATCAAAACTGAGACTAAACTGGAGTAAATTTAGAACTAAATCTAGACTAAACCTGAGCTAAACCTAGACTAGAAGAGGACCAAACCAAGTCGAGATATGGACTAAAACTGGGCTAAAACTAGGACCAACCAAGACCAAGTGGATTTGGGTTATCAAAAGAGTTGTAAATCAGATACTAATCGATACTAAAACTAGTATCAAAACTAGATTCTCATTTGAGCAGGTATCGATACTAAAAAAGTCACATTCACAGGACAGAAATGACCCTTTCCCTTTAAAACTTTAGAGTGATCTTGAGCTGCATCAGAACAAGTATAAGACACATACTATTATACACCCATGGACCACTATGGAACCTACTTGTGCAATGGAGGGCGAGGTGGGTTAAGTGTCTTGCCCAAGAACACAATGACTGTATTCATTTGCAAGAGCTGGAGTCACACCGCCAACCTGTGAGTCAGTGGATCTGACCGCTCTACCAATGATATTTACGTCGAGAACAGGATTCAAACCGCCAACCTTCGGATCAGAGGACAAACACTCTACCAACTGAGCTACTAACACACCCGAAAGAGTGTTTTTTATTATCGAAATTGGTATTGACCATCGAGTGTATTCTTTTGTATCTAAAACTAGTTTGAAATTTCAGCATCGTGACAACATAAGTCTAGATATTTCATCCAAAAGACTCCGTACAATCGTTCACCCTACAATTTTTTATTTTCCTTCCTAACTGCTTGTAAGTGCCCAACAAAATCCCTGCATTTACACACACAGGCCTCTCATGGCGCTGCTATAAGATGGGCAGGTCTCTCGCTGTCCCCGCTGATCCGAGTGTGCATGTTGTTCATACGATATGCCCAGACCGCCGTGCTAATCTGCCGCCCCACGGAGGCGCCGCGCTGTGGAGGTGTAGCTACAGCACCTCACACTGAGCCCGCGCCACCACCCACGGGTGCCACGTCCCTCAGCAGACCTTGGAAATAGAACAGATACGGCAGGGACTTTACATATTGTGCGTTTCAGTAATACTGGCGTTTGTCGTAACTAGAGCCACTACTACTTCTACTACTACCACTACTATGACGATTAATACTACTGCCACCACCAATACTACTGCTCCTACTACTTCTACTGCTACAACTACTACCAACACCGAGGCTACTATTTCTACTACTGCATCCACCACTATTATAACAATTATTATGCCTAGAACTACGACTACTACCAAAACTACTACTACTTTCAAACTGCCACAACTGTTACTACAACCGCTACTACTATGACTGCAACTACTAGTAGTACTGGGATTTCAACTACGCCTATTACTACTACTACAAGCACTTCTCCTACTGCCCCTACTATTACTATAACTATTACTTCGACTACAACTACAACTACGACTACTACTACAATTACTTCTCCTACTGCCCCTACTGTTACTATGACTACTACTAATACTACTACAACTACTAGTACTACTATTACTTCTCCTACTGCTACTACTGCTGCTACTACTACTACTGCTACTAGTGGGATTACAACTACAATTATTACTACTACTACAATTACTTCTCCTACTGCCCCTACTATTACTATGACTACTATTACTTCAACTACAACTACAATTATTAGTACTGAGATTAAAACTACGGCTACTCCTACGACTACTATTACTACTGTTACTTCTCCTACTGCCCCTCTATTACTATGACTACTACTACTTATCCTACTTCCACTACTACTATTATGAATACAACAACAACAGCAACTACTCCTACTTCTCCTACTCCTACTACTACTCCTACTACTACTCCTACTACTACTCCTACTACTACTACTACTACTACTAATCATTAAAATATGACAATCATCATTCCAATATTTTTCAAATGTATATCTTGGTACAGTGATTTTATTATTCAAATATTTATTTTCTACAAGGACCAAATGATATTGCCTGTGCTAAATAATTAAATGGATTGTGTTAGATGAGAACCATATGGAAGCAACTGCCTGTGACACTCCTGAGAACAGATTGAGTGGGCGGGACAGTAGATGTCTATGTGGGGGACAATACTTCAAACTGAGTCATGTTCCTTTATAGCAGATTTATAAGGAAGCCATGTATTAATTTTTCTTCAAATGTGCTTTTTTTATTAATTTATTTATATTTTTATTACTTTAATTAGGTTTATTAATGTGTTTAAGTATTTATTTACGAGCCCACTGACTTCCACATTAGAAAACTGCGCAGTAGAAGCTAATGTCGCCATAAATATCATCACAGATTTTTTATTTTATTTTATTTTTTTTGTACAAATATATACAATGCTGCCCAATCTTACACATATCACAGATTAAGAAAATAAAATTGGAAAATAAAAAGGAGTAATTACGTCACAGTGAGCGGTGAAAACGTCACGGTGGCGTTGAAAACAAGTTGATCAGCAATCACTCCAAAAAAACGATGCGACATTTGTGAACGAGTCGGCTCTTTTGAACGGTTCCTTGACATGATCTAATATCATTTTTTAAAAGAGTTGAATCTTTTTCTTTGTAATTTCTATGCATTTTTATACTGATTAACACTGAAAGGACACAAGAATCAGCACAAAATCAGGGCAAGCAACACGAGACTGAAGCACAAACACATTTGGGATCTTAATAACAATTTGTTTTTTCATTATTATTGTAGTGCTAGTTTTAGATTATGCATAATTTCAAAGGGTAAACACATTTAAGCCTTGGTCATTTCTTGTTGTAATTAGTTTGCTGCTAAAAAGTCTTCACACATCGGCTTTTGTCAATATAAATAAATAGTAAAAGAGCCAGTCTTTTGAACGGCTCTTTGAAATGAACGGATCCAAAAGATTCGGATCCCAAAAAAAGAGTCGAAAGCCCCTTGAGTACTCCAAAAACAACTTCAGGGAGGAAATGAGAAGGAAACAACTATAATATGGTTAAACGCTCTGAAAAGTCAATTTTGCGTAATAGGTCTGCTTTAATTAAAACCACAATGAAAAATACACTCTTGATTCTATAAAGAACCTATAGAACACACAGATAAACAAAAATTGGTTTTGCTTTAGAAATGTTATTCCAATTTTAGCACATGACTATTAGCACATCTCCCTTGTTATTTTCCTGGCGGGGCTGGTTCTCAGAGCTGGGCCCGGTGGTGACCAGGCCCGACCGTGTGTACCGGGGCCAGAGCGGGCAGCTTGTGTGGCAGCAGGACGACTGTCACTGCTGCTGCCAGCCTCCACCACGCTGGCACCACCGCGCACCAACCTGCCACTCAAATACATGTTTCAGTGTAGCACCAGCTTAAGCAACAAGCACCAGATCTGTCCCGGCTTGGTTTACAATGTTCTGATTAGCGAAATGCCCGAAGCGATTTTAAGCGGTAGAAAAGACATTGTTAAACTTTAACTTTTCGTAGTTTTTAACCAAGTTGTGTTTGGAGTGATTCGTGATGCGCGTTCGTCGACTCCCTCGCTGCTATCACGTCTGTCATCGCCGAACAAAAACCCAATCGCCCCAGCCGTCTGCCCCAACGTGGAGCACTTAAAGTCGCCTGTCAGGAGGAGGAAGAAGAGGAGGAGGAGGGTAGTGGTGGTGGTGGATGTTAGCTTACATGACATACTGTAGCTAGCTAGACTTCTTGTTTAAGTCAAATCTAATGGCTAACATAGCGAGTGGGAAGGGAAGGTGACATAGACTGTGCGAACATTGGGTTTTCAGAAGGAGTAACTGGTTGGAGAGGGAAACGACAAAATTTGAATCAGAAAAGTCATGAGATGTTACAAAAAAGGTGCCAATGTCAGTTACCCATAAATAAATCGTGTGTTGCTCATAATCAAATATAATATCTCCAATCAAAAGGCAGTGTTCTATCTGTTTCAAAGACCACGCATCAGGGTTATATGGACGTAACTGAGCGTACATGAAGTCGGTCTGTTTGCAGTGCTCATCCCAGACGTAAAAAGGTACTTTAAAGCAGACCTATTCCACAAAATCGACTTTTCAGAGCATTTAACCACGTCATAGTTGTTTCACCTCAACATTTACTCACCCGAAGTTGTATTTGGAGTGATTCATGCATGTTTGAGCAATCTTTAATCGCCAATCAAGTCTCGTTTTCATCGTTCTCGGTATATGACTACTACTCTGTGCTTACTTTGTTCTCCAATTTTATTTTCTTAATCGGTGGTTTAGGATTCCACAGTGTCGCGTAGTCACTTTGATACAAACTTTTTAAAATCCGCTACATGCTAGTGTGACATAGGAGGTGATCTTTGTTGTGATGTTGTGATGTCGTTTACGGCGATGTCAGTTGCCATTGGGCACTGCAGTTTTCAAACATGGAACGCATGGACTTGTTTCTATTATTAAGTCGTTGCTGATAAATATCGCGATTTAAAATGTCCAAATTATAACGTAATGATTCACGCCTGTCGTAGATTATAACTATAAAGCAGACACAAGCACAATATGTCTTTAACTATACATGGCCACTGTATATTTATCACGGCAGTACGTTTGAAGATTCAGTTGCGGGTTTAGTTCGCCTTTGGACCTGGTTCAGTTGTGTTCTTGAGCAAGACTTTTTGGAGCTCTACAATGTTGTAACATCGTTCCTTCATCCATCATGTCATCCATGCATGTTTGTGTAATCTAGTGATCTCTCCCGGGACCTATTCGAACCCGCCTTATGGTCAACAGTATGATCCTTTCCAAAGCTTTGCCAACAAGCCGACGTCACCCATGCTCCTACACGGCAATTTTACATAAATATACCAAAGCAGAATACAACAAATATTTTAGATGAATATATAACATTTTATTTTATATTGATTTTCATTCATATATTTTTTTTTGTATTTTTTATTTATATAGATTTTTTATTATTATTATTATTTTTTTAACAAGAACATTTTTTGAGATAGTTTGTTATGCTAAGTTTCAGCTCCCATAGAGTTACAGAGGCCCCTGCCCACCATCTCCATCTGAGCTCATCCCATACAATTCTAGCTAAACGCTGCCAGACCTTATTGATATTTGTAAATCTAGATCAGCATATACAAGAATATACATAATCCGCCATCTTGCATATAGCCTTGGCCACTCTCTCTGTAAACATACTCCATGGCGCGTGTTTGTGTGC
The DNA here is from genome assembly GCF_009829125.3 of Periophthalmus magnuspinnatus. NCBI lineage: Eukaryota > Metazoa > Chordata > Actinopteri > Gobiiformes > Gobiidae > Periophthalmus > Periophthalmus magnuspinnatus. Next base: position 9,016,081 of record NC_047127.1, on the reverse strand, counting down.
ATGTTAGCAGCGTGAGGTCCTCCCTCCTCCGGCCGTCTCCAGCCTGCTCAGCCTGCCCGGCCCGGCGTTCCATCTGTGGGCATGCCGGGTGGGCGGGTGGGCAGGGCGACGTGGTGGGCATGGTAACAGGTCTGGAATGAGCCAAATGGCTTTTGGGGCGGGATCGGGCCCCGGGGAGCAGGGCGGTGGTGCGTGGGTAATGGATAGATGTGGAGGTTTTGTGGTAAGGGGAGGTGGCAAGCAGTGTGGGGCTGAATATTTTAATAAAATAACTTCCACAAATAAACCATCTACATTAGCGACTCTCAAAATGTGTCTTGTATACCCATATTATACTGGATTCACTCACACCCTAGTTGTATGGAAGGAAAATCTGTTATTAGTTATGTCCATTGAGATACCCTAAGGTGTGAAGTTTCATTTTACTTATATTTTGCATGATCATTCAACTAGGGTGTACAAGTTATTAACAGTAAAGACTATGTGTTATTAGTCAAGTCTGCGCTAACCTAAGGTGTGAACTGCCACTTGAGTCATATTTTGATTAGTCGTTTGCATGATGGTTCAACTAAGGTGTCATAGTTGTTTACAGTAAGGAGTACACTATTTCTTAAGTCGGTCAAGCCACTCGAAGGTGTGAACTGTTGCCTGAGTTATATTTTGCATGACCGTTCAATTAGTTGTTTACAGTAAGGAGTATTTTTTAGTTGCAACCATTGAATTACCCTGAGGTGTGAACTGTCACCTGAGTCCTATTTTGCATGCTCATTGAACTAGGGTTTACTAGTTATTTACAGTAAGGAATATGTGTAATTTGTTGAGTCCATCGAGCTAACCAAAGGTGTGAACAGTTGCCTGACTCGTATTTTGCATGGTCGTTTAAATGAAGGTTCAAGAGGATGCACGAGTTGTTTGCAGTTAGGAGTATGTGTTATTAGTTAAACCCGCTGAGCTACCCTAAGGTGTGAACTGTCACGAGGGTCATATTTTGGATGATGGTTCAACTACGATGTGTTACTTTCAGTGTAGTTTAGTGTAGCTACTCCCTTAAAACAAATATCAGAACTTTTTCAGAACTGAAGAAGCTACTTGGGTGAGAGGCAAAACCTGTTCACGCCAAAACATTAGATCACTTAATAAAGTAAATGTAACTTAGGCTAACTATTACTATTACTACCAACCCCATCTCAAAATGCAGTAAGTAACCAAGCCCATTATATTAGCTGTAGTATCCCTAATCTCCCTCAAATACATGCACATTTACTTTGCATAAGGTCAAATGGAGACTACCATTAGTGCAGCTTTGGACTGGTGTTTGGAGTCTCCCCCGTGTCTCGTATGTGTTTACTGTACTGGCAGATGAATGCTTAATGATGGATAGAGCAGTGCTTAGCAAACAGAATCGTAGCAAGCTAACACCCCGGGGGGCAGCCAATCCTCCGCAGATCGCATTAAACTACGCTACTTTCTTTTTCCGCCCCAAAGAATCATTTGAAATATGAGGGATAACCAGGTATGGGTGTCTGGGGTTGCGAGTTGTATACAGCTAGATAATGCAACGAATACATAAATATATATAAGTAAAACTGGTTTATGATTGGGAATATCAGTCACTGGGTACATTTAAATGAGAGTGAAATCTCAGGATACTAAACTGGAATAATCAGGGTGACAGTAGATCAGTTGGTAGAGCGTTTATCCACTGGTTCGCTCTTGACGTAAAAATCATTGGTAGATTGGTAGATACTGTTGTTGTGTCCTTGGGCAACACACTTTACCCCAGTGTCTATGGGTGCTAAAAGCGCTATATAAAAACGTGACCATTTACCAGCCATTTATAGTTAAGAACTGTGGAGTGGCAAGCCCCCACACAGTCAGAATACATGTTTTTCAAGGTGTTTTTGAACGATAATAACACCTGTAACCGAATTAATACAAAATAGATAGGTTTAATGTCATACTGTGGAACATTACAGGCAAAGCACAAAGATCTCCATGGTGACAAGCAGGTGGCCGGCACTCAAGACACCAGAAAAGTTACATAGTGTACTTTTAAACTCACCCACTGCTATCACTATTGTTGGACAAACCACAGAAGACTAAAGATTTTTGGTTGTTTTTTTTTGCATAATTGTTGGGTTCAAATTTTTTAAAATCTATATTTCTATTCCTTTTGTGCACAAGAAACTGCACTTTAATCCAAACTAGCACAATTGATTACACCAAGTCACGATCATCCCGCTATCAACAAAACCCTTTATTTCCATACTCACAATAGAAAACCAGCACCATCGCTAACAACCTCTCTGCTACACAGCGCTAAATCGCTAGCCTAAAAATAAAATAAGATAGTGAAGCATTTGGCCCAGTCATCCGTGACTCCATTTTGCAGCGCAGCGCCACAGGAAAATTAATTGCGCTAATTGAGTAACAGAGTTCATCAAAGTGGGATTCTCATTTTGCACATTCATTAGGGACTCTTTTGTGAGTGCATCCCCGAGGTAGAAGAGGGGAGCGAGGGGAGATCAGCCAAGAGGGGAAAGACACGGGGAATTTATCAGACAGTTGTTGAAAGCTGTCGAAATATTTGAAAGTTATTTGGAGTTAATATGTAAAGAATGGAGAATTGGATTGCTAACATTCTGTTTCTGATTAGCCTTTAAAGGTGCCTTATGTAACTTTTGTAGTAGATCCGCCATCTGCTTGTCTCCACAGCGATAGTATTACTGTATTTTCCGAACTGTAAGTCGCACTTTTTTTCATAGTTTGGCCGGGGGTGCGACTTATACTCAGATGCGATTTATATGTGAAATCTATGTTTTTTTCTTCATTATTGTGCATTTTTTGGCTGGTGCGACTTATACTCCAGTGCAACTTATACTCCGGTGCGACTTATACTCCGGCGCGACTTATACTCCGATGTGACTTATACTCCGATGTGACTTATACTCTGGAAAATATTCTGGTACTTTTGCCTGGCATGATCCACAGTATGCATTAAAGAGATTGTATGTAAGATTTAGATTTTAAATTTCATAAACTTGACCTATCCGTGTCCCCAGATACGAGGCAAACAAGTTCAAATCAAATACAGCTTTTACTGATAACTGCTGATGCTTTCTCAGTTACAGAAGACACTGCACATGATTGCCAAGTTGTTTGTGTGTTTTGGTTGTCAAGACGATTATCCAGTCAGAAAACCAAATGAGCCTCACATGTGTCTCTCATTTGTGTTGCCAGTTTCAATGGTGAAATCCAGTTGATTTAAACCCAAAAGGACTCTCTCTGATCTGAATGGTCACTACTGAAACCGTAGCACCTGCAGCGAGTCATGAATCAGTGCCAGGCCTGTCAACAGAAATTTGGGGGCCTGGGGGTAAGAAACCTCACATGCGCCCCACCTCTAATATAAGTTATATGAAGAGGGTCCAATTCTGGGCCCCTAAGACACTCAGGTTTGGGAAAACAGTGAGAGAATTGTGGAGTTTCTGAGCCTGTCCATATACTGAGAATGAGAAAAACTTGTATTGCAGGTTGGATCTGTGGAAAGGCGATCCATGTTCAATACAAATATAGTGTCGGAGGTGGTCAGAGTGGTCATTGGGGCAATTTTGGGTATTTTGAATCTAGACAATACAGCGTTTACCTATTTAACTGTTTTATAACACTAGTAACAGTAGCTCATTTTTATATTTTAACACGTATGAGTATGTTAACGCCCAACACTGTTTATTCCACATTATCACTTCTTGAAACTAGCATACCCACATCCTTTCCGTTTCCTCACTTCTTTCATTTTACTCACACTCCTTGGCACACTCCAGCTGACAGCCTGCATACATCTCCATACAGTCCAAAGTGTTCCAGTCTTGTAACTATAGTTGTTATTATGGAAAGAGTTCACTCCTTCCATCCATCATCCCGCGTTAGCGCTAGCAGCTTTTTACACCGCAGATGGAGTTCTCCTTATGCGTGTTTACATCCATTTGTGTCATGTATGCTAGCCCACAAATTTACTCTACTGGCTGCACACATAACAAATCTAGCCATCCCGTTATCGTCTGTAAACTCAAAACCGGGGAAGCCCTTGTTTGCGCAATTGTTAGCCGTGTCAGCGTTTGCATTGTAATTGAGTCTGTTATGCCATCACGTGCACGCTTTCTGGGAGCGCGCACGAGACAGCACTGGAGAGATGCGGGGGGGATGACAGCAGGCGCTAGCTAACGTCTCGGCGTAACTGCGATGCTAACGAGTGCGCGGAGGGCTAATTATTTTCGCATCTTCGCGCAAGGCTGGCTAATGTTTTCAATTAACCTGCATGCTTGAAGGAAGCTGGTAGGCGAGGGGTGTTAGTGAGTTTGGGTGGTAATCAAATATGTTTAACAAGAAACCAACCAGGAAAGTCTTAAATAAAACAGAGAAGAGACAAGGGTTTTGTTTGGGTTTTTTTTTGTGAGGAGGGGCCGAGAAAGTAAGTGTGTAATATTTTGATATTTGATTTTCTTGATAAATTCACTGTATCTATTGCTTTTTCTACAAATAATCCTACTGCTTTTTAGTGAAATTAGTGAAGTTTTAAAAGCCCGTCTGGGAGCTGGTGTCGCAAATTAGCCTTGGTTATAAACACTGTCATACTGAATTGTTAATCTATGTTGCTGTATCTATTGCTATTAAAAAAAAACAATTTAAAAAAAAAAAAATATATATATATATATATATATATATATATATATATATATATATATATATATATATAAAAATAAATAATAATAATAACAATAATAATAATAATAATAATAAAAATAATAATAAAAAAGCTAGTGAGCAGCAGATTTGTTTTTACTTGTACCAAAATTACCAAGTTTAATTATTAAGAAAATAAACCTGGAGAAAAAGTAAGTACAGAGCAGTGGGCGTGTACTGGTGGAGGTGAAAACGGGTTTCGATTGGCAATATGGCGTCTTGAAAATAAACGATTAAAGCCATTGCTCAAACAAGCATGGAAGTAAATGGTGAGGGGAAACATCTATAACACGGTTAAAAGCTCTAAAAAGTCGATTTTACAGTAGGTCTGCTTAAATAAAAATAAAAATTGCATTCTTCTCATGCCACTCATGATGAATTAATGGTCATGGTAAATGGTTAAAGTTTTATATTGCACTTTTCCACCTTCAAGGCACTCAAAGAACTTTACATCAATGAACCACTCACCCATTCACACACACATTCATACACCGGTGTACACAAACACTGGCGGCGAGGAGGGTTAAGTGACTTGCCCAAGGACACAATTACAGTATTCATCTGTGGGAGCTGGAATCGCACCGCCAACCTGTGGGGCAATGGATCTAACCACCTTCAGACCAATGGACAAACACTCTACCAACTGAACTATTGTCTTTGTTCATGCTTTATTAACAGTAATTACGGTGTACTTATTCTGAAGTGTTACTTTATCATCCCATTATTTGGATTTGTTTTTTTAAATTTGTGGATTAAAAGTGTCATCGTGATTTATAAAGACCTCAGTGACGTCTAACTTCAGTTCACCACAACCATTTTACCACAATGCCCGGTCCGTAATGTTGTTTCCTTGAGCAAGACACTTTACCCAGTTTGTCTCAAGTGTTTCTGTACACTTGTTGTTGTTTTTTTCTTCTTTCAAAGTAAGTTACAATGCTCCGTTCCACATTGTGATGTCATTAAGTGGTAGTTTTAAGCTATTTGTAGCCTTAATTGAACAGCTTTACTATTCGAACAAGACACTTCACCCAGTTTGTCTCAAGTGTTTACGTACATTGGTGTATGAGCAAGAGTATGTTTGTTCCTTTTTTTTTTTTTTTAAGTAACGTATAAGTAATCAGTAATCAGAGTAGGTAAAAGTACATGGTAAAAGTAATCTAACCAATGTTGCCCATGCGCTACAACATAGTAATTATCATGATGGACCTAGCTACAATCTCATCGGCATTAAAACCAAAACACAACCAACACATCTGCAGACTACAGGGATTACAGACTTGCAGATTACAAGGGAAAAGTGGCTGACGTGCGTTGCTTGAGGACACAACATCGGACCAACCAACCAAATCCAAACATCAGAGAAGTAGACCCTTTAGTGCCCTGATAGGCTTATGTGATTTCGCTCTATCCATGACACAAAACAGCAGCTTGTGTTTCAGCCCTGACAACCTCGACAAGAGCGCGTGGACTTGAGAGACCGTTCTTGCATCCGAAGCACTCAACCGCACCTTAGCATTAGCCTAGCGACAAGAGCTACTACGACCACTTCACTGCCCTCAGGAAAACACAGCTCCGTTTACCCGCAGGTGACGAGACGCTGTAGATGTAAGAGTGCTTTTGACAACGGGAAAAAAAACATGATAAGAATGGTGGGGAAAGAAATGGTCTGTTGGGATAGCTCGGGCTGAGAATACTGCCGGCTACGCGGAGGCAGCCGACAGGACCGACCCTGTCACTCAGCCGGAAGAGTAGTGCGCAAAGAAAGGGCATGAGGGACCCAGACGAGCAAACTTCACAGGCAAAGGTAGGATAGGAAGGAAGCCGAGACGAGACGAAGTACAGAGGAAAAATAAGGTGGTAGGAGAGAGAGATTATGGAAAATCGACTTTTTGGAGCTTTCTACCATGTTATAACGTTGTTCCCTCATCAAAAACGTGCCTTAAGAGGTTTTAGATGTTCTCCACGCAGGCTTCCAGGTCCTATTTGAACCCGCCGTAGAGTTAGCTGTAAGATTCTGTCCAAAGCTCCGCCCACAAGGCTACGTCACCCATGCTCCCACCTGACAATTCTCCATAAATATACAAAAACATGACACGAAACTGTATACTACAACTTTACAAACCTGATGCGATGTGCAGTAGTTTCATTAGCGGGATGCGTGCTGATTGTGTTGTGATAGCGCTCTGAAGGAGGAGTGAGTCGGAGCAGAGAGCAGAAGGACGGGAGACTCACATTCCTCAATTAGATCATGTTTTCTAATTTTCACTTTCTTTTTTTGATGCTCTAAGAAAGTGAAAATTAGAAAACATGATCTAATTATGATACGTGTTAGGAGTTAATACCCCACAGAAGTAAAATACAAGCTCTTTAAAGGTTCTATATTACACAAAATTGACTCTTGTGAGGTTTAAGCCATGTTTTAGTGCTGTTACCTCGTCAAAAACATACCTGAAGTTGTGTTTTGTTTCATTCACATGTTTAACTAATTCTGGTTTATTCGGCTGTCTGCATCGCCGAAGCTCAAAATGCTCCGTTCCACCTTGTGATGTCATCAATTGGTAGTTTTAAGCTATTTGCAGTCTTAATTGAACAGCTTTACTCTTAGAAAGTTGTTGATTTTATTTTTCATATTTATTGTTTTGTGCAGTTGAGATTGTCAATAAAAAGTTGTAAAGGCAATATCAGCAAAGATGTATGGAGTTTAAAAACACAACGGAGCACTTCCTGTTTCACCACATGACATCACAAGGAGGAACAGAGCGTTTTCTGCTTGAGGAAAGAACTCAGCGTCAATATGCAGGATTCGCGTGTTAAACATGCGTGAATGAAACAAAACACAACCCCGGGTCTGCTTTTGATGAGAAAACAACATTATAACATATAAAAATGAGTGTAATATCAGCCCTTTAAGTATATTGTGATAAATAGTTGAGGGGAATGTGGTTTTGTGTGAATGGAAATGTTAATAGGCTGTATAGAGATAACGGGAGATTGTGCTGATTTGAACAGGAGCCTTAAGGCAGTGCACAGATCTACTTTCTGTTATAAGTATAATCAGAATTAATTAGTTTTCTCCACTAATAGCGTATATTTTATCATCAGCTTTGTTAACGGAACATTTGAACAGACTAGAACTTAAAGTGTCATGGTGTTGCGGTAAAGGAGATGTGCGTAGCCTAGAGTTTAAAAAAAAAGTATGTTGGTGTTGCCAGATGTATTTGATTTGAGCATGTTTACCTTGTATTGGGGAGCACAGGTAGATCAAGTTTATTACATTTTATAATCAAAATCTTACCTTGCATTTACTTTAAAGTGGGCACGTCATGCAAAATTGACATCTAAGAGCTTTTAGCAATGTTATGATGTTTTTTGTTTTTCCCTGATCATTTAGTTTAGCACAAAAGTTATATATACTGTGAGTGATTCATGCAGGTTTGAATAAGCCTGTGTTTTCCTGCATTTAAGGATCAGAAAAGGTCTATTTTCACCTATTACATAATTATTTGCATTTGTTTAAAAATAAATAAATCAATCAAAAAAAATTACACATGCACATAGGATTCAAAAATAAATAAATAAAAATAAATAAATAAATAATAAATAAATAATAATAATAAATAAACCCCACAAAATACACTCAAATAAAATTATCAACATATGAGGTAGTTTCACCAAATACAAGAAAAAAGTCATAATGTGTCGTACAAACAGTGTATGGACAAACCGTCGTGAAGCAGTTCAAGTAAGGCTTAAATCATTAGCTGCTACCACTTGGCATGACTAGCTTTATCCTCACAATTCCAGTGTAAGTGTATTAACTTAAAAAACTGGGAGGAGCAACACCACATGACATCATAAGGTGGAGCAGAGCATTTTGAGTTCAACACGTGAGGTAGTTTAACTGAATCTAAGTAAAAAAACAGGCATAATTATGTCGTACTTAACAAGAATACATAAAAAATATTTACATGTACTTTAAAAATGTGTACTTTAAAGCTGAAGTACTGCTTAAACCATTAGCTGCTAGTGCTCGGCATGGCTAGTTTTGTCCTAACAATTCCAGTTCCAGTAAGTGTATTACCTTAAAAAAAAAAGAAAAAACAGGGAGGAGCAACACCTCATGACATCATAAGGTGAAGCAGACTATTTTGAGTTCTTGCGGAAAAAAAATGTAGTGAAAATATGTAAATAACTCTAAGTATGTTTTAAGATCATTTGACAACATCGCCAAAATTTGAAAAAGTTTGTTTCACATAAGACAGTAACTCGAAGTTGTTTAGCATACCCTTCATATTATAACTTCCTCAACCCACAGATCTTGACTCTCGCTCTGCCCAGTCCAGGCGAGGTCGCTGGAGCAAACTTCCCGAGCATATTTTTGCCTAATTGCTCTGCGGCCTTGGTTTACCACGCTATGCTAGCCTCCCGTGAAGGCTAAAGGGTCGGGTTGAGTAACCATAGCGATACTCTGAAAACGCTGATTCACGCTCCTTCTCTAATTATTATGTATGAGATATTTAGTTAACAATTGCTGCGCTTTGACTAACGCCGTTGCATTGTGTATTATCTGGTTTAATGGTGGAGTCCCGGTTGGCCAATTTTCTTCAAGATCATGAACTATTTCTCAGAAAGGCTGAGCGCTGCGTTATGCTATGGCGATTTGGGCTCTCATGGCGGAATAATACGCTGTAATGTTCCCTGACAAAACGCAGTTAGATGGAGACACTGGCTAGCTGGAGGAGGGGGGCAGTGGAGTGTAAAATCTCTCCGTGTAGGGGTGCCTGAACGTGGGCTGCGGCGGCGCTGTGTGAGGCGAGATCCATGCTGGTAATGGGGCCGTGACACATCAACAGGTTTGTACAAAGCTGCAGGTTAGATTTATGGAGCTTGGGGTTTAGAGAGAGCGAAATGAGCCTATTTAATAAAGATTTGGAGCCTGTAGCGATTAAGTCTTCACTACACTTGATACACTGCGCAGGTTTTATTAAGTACAATGTAAGATACTGTGTTATAACTTATAGCCAGGGTGTCCAAATGTTTTTCACCAGCGATCACGTCCAAACATCCATCCATTTTCTTCTGCCTCCGTATAAGTGACAGTCTCAGCAGGGACTCCTAAACTTCCCTCAACTCAGACACTTCCTCCAGGTCTTCCAGTGTAACCCCAAGGCGATCCCAGGCCAGAGACATAGTACCTCCAGCATGTTTTGGGTCTTCTCCTAGGGCCTCCTCCTGGTGGGACATGCCCAGAAAACCTCTCCAGGGATCAATCCAGGAGGGATCTAGAATGATGCCCGATCCACCTCAGCTGGTTCCTCTCGACTCTTCTGTCCCTTAGTTGAGTGGCTCTGGTCCTACAGACTTGAACTCTATCTGCAAATGGACGCACATTAGTCCTGGACACATCTGCATCCTGCCCGTCCATGGGAGTAGATCTCTCCTTCACTGTGGTTTTCCTCAGGGTTTCTAAGGACAGGGGATGTTCTGGGACAGTTCTCCATTTGCTTGTTTTCTGTTGATTAATTTGCTTCGCTGTTTCTGCTTCATTATTGATTTTCTAATTTTCTGTTGGTTAAATCAACTGTCATGTTCTGCCCTAAGAGGCGACTGTTGTTGTGACGTATTGACATTTTTCAAGGCGGAGGGACACAGAATGATGGTATACAGTGAGACTTTGGGATAGATGTTTTTAGCACAGCTTTGACAGAGCCAGTGTACCTTTAAAAAGACTTGATCATGTTACATAAGTAGTTATTGACATTATAGTAGTAGAATTCCATAAACGTGGCTTAGATCATTCGGGCCACTGAAGCAGGAGGCATGAGGGACAACAAAATTGGTTTGAGGGACACTTTTGGCCCCTGAGCCATAGTTTTGGACACTCCTGACCTATAGCAATAGACTGAAGCACAATGTAATAAAGTTTGGACACATCCTCATATTCCATTTGGATTTTTGAGATAATAAGAGTAAGAAATGCATCAAATATACAATTCAAGATATGTAGAATTATGTAGCAAACAAGAAAGTTGAATATTTTTTTTAGATTTCACATTCAAATCCTCAAAGTATCCACCCTTTGTTTTGTCGACATCTGCAAACCCTTAAAATTCTTTCAATGAGATTCCTGATGAAGCCAAATCAGGGTCAAGAAATGCCAAAAGTGCTAACCAGGGTTCCAAGGAAAGGGTGGCCATTTTTATTTATATATTTATTTTGAGTTTACTCTTTGTTTTTTTGCTATATCCCATATGTGTTCATTCATAGTTTTCATGTATTTAGTGAAAATCTACAGTGCAAATAATCATGGAAATAGAGGAGGAGGAGAAGAAGAAGAACCAAGAAGAAGAGGAAGAGCCAAGATAAAGAAGAACCAAGAAGAAGAAGAATGATGAAGAAGAATGATGAAGAAGAAAAAGAACCAAGAAGAAGAAAAAGAACCAAGAAGAAGAATGATGAAGAAGCAAAAGAACCAAGAAGAAGAGCCAAGAAGAAGAAGAATGATGAAGAAGAAGAACCAAGAAGAAGAAGAACCAAGATAAAGAAGAAGAACCAAGAAGAAGAAGAACGATGAAGAAGAAAAAGAACCAAGAAGAAGAAGAGTCAAGAAGTAGAAGAAGAACCAAGATAAAGAAGAAGAACCAAGAAGAACGATGAAGAAGAAGAATCAGGATAAAGAAGAACCAAGAAGAAGAATGATGAAGAAGAAAAAGAACCAAGAAGAAGAAGAGTCAAGAGGAAGAAGAAGAACCAAGAAGAAGAAGAATGATGAAGAAGAAAAAGAACCAAGACGAAGAGCCAAGAGGAAGAAGAAGAACCAAGAAGAAGAACAAGAACCAAGAAGAGCGATAAAGAAGAACCAAGAAGAAGAACGATGAAGAAGAAGAAAGAAGAACGATGAAGAAGAAGAACCAAGAAGAAGAACAATGAAGAAGAAACATAAATGAAAAAGCATGTCCAGACTTTAGACTGCCTTCACACCAACCCCAACCCTAAAAACATATAACCTGAAATCCTGCAGTAAGACACAATGTGACACTCTCACATACATGTAACCAACCACAGCACTGTGTACCAAATGCTAATGAAACACAATATTTAAATAGGCTTTGGCGCCGTCTTCCTACCAGTGGAGGTAGGACAACAGCGCCACCTGCAGTCCAGCTCCTTAAGGACAATATCCCAGGTGTGTGAGAGTAAAAAGGTCCCCTCGTCCCGGTTTATGGTCCCGTGTTTAAATCAACATCGCGTGACCTTTCTGAGGAAGACCGCTAAGTGAGCAGTCGAAACTGTCAGGTATGAAAACAAACTAAACCTTGGTCTGAAAAAGAATCTCATAAAATAAATGATCTGAAGACGAGATGAACCTCATTGGGTTAGTATTTCATTTTGTTTCTGGATTTTGTTATGTCAGAATCCACACTCTGTCACAAACAGCAGAACGTGTCAAAAACCTGCACACTGCCATAGTTCTATTTCCTCCTCCCATAACTCATCCATCAGAGCGGCCTACCTGTGTGTGTGCGTATATATGTGTGCGTATATATGTGTGCGTATATAGGTGTGTGTATGTGTGTGTTTACGGTGACATCAAGGACACATCCCGACACCGCGCTAACCCCCCCGTGACTTCGCACAGGCGTCAGAAAATTATGCCGCACGCGCTAAATATTTACAAAGGCCCCTTGTAACCCGCATGAATGGAACCCCCTCACACACGGACGCTCCACTGGGACTGGACAATGGGAGCGGGCTGACCTTGAGGGCGAGGGGGGCGGAGCTGAATGCCGCAGGTGTCGGGGGTCCGGGCAGACAGAGGTGGGAGGGGAGAGAGTTTGCTGTTTGGATATAGGAGGAATGTAATGATGTTTGATGTAATGTTAATGAGGTAAGGACAGAAATGCTGCTTTTTTTAATAAATATAAAGTTGTGTTCACATTTACACAATATCAGGATTTGGACGAAACTTGGACCAGGCCAGGACTAAATCAGGACTAAATCAGGACTAAACCAGGACCAAACCACGTCTAAACCAGGACTAAACCAGGACCAAACCACATTTAAACCAGGACTAAACCAGGACCAAACCACATTTAAACCAGGACTAAACCAGGTCCAAACCAGGACTAAACCAGGACCAAACCACGTCTAAACCAGGATTAAACCAGGTCCAAACCAGGTCCAAACCAGGTTCAAACCAGGACTAAACCAGGACCAAACCACTTCTAAACCAGGACCAAACCACGTCTAAACCAGGACTAAACCAGGTCCAAACCAGGTCCAAACCAGGTCCAAACCAGGTCCAAACCAGGTCCAAACCAGGTCCAAACCAGGTCTAAACCAGGACTAAACCAAGACTAAACCAGGTCCAAACCAGGTCTAAACCAGGTCTAAAGCAGGTCCAAACCAGGTCCAAACCAGGTCTAAACTAGGACTAAACCAGGAGTAAACCAGGACTAAACCAGGGCCAAACCAGGTCTAAACCAGGTCTAAACCAAAACTAGAAAAGGGCCAAACTCAGTCTACATCACAACTACATTGGAAAATCAAGAGCAAATGCAAAACTGCACAACACATAACTACTAGTGTTTATTCACAGATCCGAAGGTTGGCGGTTCAAATCCCGCTCTCGACATAAACATCGTTGGTTGTGTGGTCAGATCCACTGACCCACAGGTTGGCGGTGAGATTCCAGCTTCCACAGATGAATACTGTTGCAAGACATTTAACCCACCTCGCCCCCAGTGTCTGTGTACACTGGTGTATGAATGTGTGTGAATGGGTGAGAGGTTCCTTGATGTAAAGCACTTTGAATGTCTTGAAGGGGGGGAATACTACTACTACTACTACTACTACTACTACTACATCACTACTGACATGCAGAGATGGTGGGAGATGTAATAAAATTAGACATAACTCCAAAGTTTTCAAATCAATCAATCAGTTTTCCAATTAAGAATTTCTAGAATTTACTACAAATCTTGGATCCCCTAATTTAAATTTCATTTTACATCTGCTACATGACCTCTTCCTACTATTGGTCCACAGCCAAGACTCCTCCCTCCTTTCCCCTCTCCTCCCCTCCCCTCCATTCTAGTTCGGGGGAGTTTATTTCTGGACCCCTCGAGTGGGTACCGGCCTCTGGGGAGCACTCCGATGACACACTGCCCGTTCCTGGAAGTCCGAGGTCAGATAAAACGTTTTCCATCTCCATTGGTGTCGGGGGAGCAAGGTATCCTGGGAGTTAGGACAAGCTGCTATGACAAGTTGCAGTACATGTCAGCCAGAGAGGTTGTCAAAACTGCGGACAAGCCAATAATGTTTTGCTCAAGAGATACTGCATGCTGTTTTCCGTGTACTTTTGTAAGATATTCTGCTACATTTACTTCCAAGGTTGGACAGGATATTGTAATTACATCAAAATAGCTAATACTTTTGTGTGTACCTGTAGTTTAGACCTCGAAAAACATGTACTGAAATGTCCTTGTGCGTGTCAGATGCCCTCCCTGTGTCTTCATGGGGTCTTTTTCTGTCCTACTTCTAACCATGTCGTATTGTTCCGTCACCAAAAATATATCCGGAGTTGTGTTTTCGTTTGTGCATTTTTGAGAACTCCTTCGTATTTTGTCTGAGCTCAAAACACTCTGTCCCACCTCATGACATCATCAGGTGGTAATCCAAAACTGCTCGTGTTTTTTAACCTCACTTCTTCTGCTCGAACTTCCCGAACTACGCAACTATAACCAGCCTTGACGTTAGCAAAAAGTGTCAAGACATTTATAGTCAAACTGAAGTTATAGAAGTAGAAGTACTAATGATAGAAGCAGTAGTGGTAGTACTGGTGCTGCTCCTGTAAGTTTGAGGTCAGTTAAAGTGTTTTCCATCAGTTCGGGGTGGAGCGAGGTATCATGGGAGTCAGGACAAGCCGCTGTGACAAGCCGTGGTGCGTGTCAGCCAGAGAGGTTGTCAAAACTGTGGATAAACATTTTCTTCTAAAGTAACTCTACGCAAAAAAAAATAAAATAAAATAAAATAAAATAAAATCACATTACAAGTTAGCTACACTGTATATTTAAACTACTACCTAAAATAAAACTATGTAACTTTTCGAGTGGAGTGCCTTCCACCTGCGTCTTCCACGTGATGTAACTGCTTTGCCTGGAATGTTTCAAAGTATGGCATTAACGTACCTGTACCTACTTTTTCCCAGTACAGATATATTGTATAAGCAGCTTTTAAGGTCAAAATAAGTCTGCTGTGTGCTGTCTGTATGTAATTATAAAGCTAAAAAAAAAGGTTTTCCTGTTTGATAATCAGGAAGTGGTGTTAGCATGCTAGTTGCTGTTAGCTTTGTCGTGTTGCTAAACTTTGGACCACTGCAAACTGTTTAAAATGAACTAGCTCCGTTTTTGACATTTTTAAGAGGGTAAAAATCAGGTACAGTGTCTATCTAAACCTAAATCTACTTCCATGGAGCCAAGCAAGCAGCGCAACCAAGTTACAGGTTTGATCTGTGGAGAGGTGATCCCACTCACAGTAAGATTTTTTTTTTTTTTTTTAGCAAAGTTAAAAGCTAAAATGAACCATATATGTTTTGTTTTGAATGTAATCCATGTTGCTCAGTTGTTGATGAACAGCAATGAGAAAGTACCAATTACTGTAAGTAGTAGATGAGTTGTAGTAATAGTACTAGTTGCACTTACAGCCAGTACTTATATGTATTGTAGTGTTCTGGTGTAAGGGAAACACAAAACATGTCTTCTTGTTGTTTATTTTCTGTACTCAAGAGCTACCGTAGGCCGTAAACCACGCCAAAAAAGAGCAAAACAACAGCAGTCTCACCTCACTAGGAGCAAGTCCCAAAAAACAGACCAGTAACTCCAATAAAATCTTCACATCAACTTGTCGGCATGGCAACCAAGCGTCTCACACACAAACACAGTAACAGTAACAACACAGAAACAGAACAACAAAAGGTGTCAACTCAACTAAACACAAAATATCAGATCATTACACTATATACAATTATGACATATAATGTAACAAATTTGGAAATATAAAAAAAATAAATAAATTAAGTTGCATTATTTGTCTCTGGTCTAAACACAAAATATCAGATCATTACACCATACACAATTATAACTTACAATGTAACAAATTTGGAAATATATATATTAAAAAAGAAATGAAGTTGTAATATGTGTGTCTACGTGTCAGATGCCCTTCCTGCATCTCCACGGAAGTTGCAATATGTCTTAATCTTCCTCTATCTGCTTCCAAGCGATCATATTCTTTTGTTGGTTTTGAAATCCGAGAAGCAAAACTCATCTGTATTGTTGTAGTAATAATATGACTTGGGGGAATTATTAAGACAAGCCTATTTACTGCAACATGAAATCGAACAAAGACGCAAACAAAGCGTGTCAAAAGTCCTACAATAATTTGTGTTTTCGAGAGAACCAAAAGGCTCAAATTGATTCTTGGGGGAGCGGGAAAGATTTTTGCTGTAGGCTTGTTTTTTGTTCAGAATTCTAAAAATATGCTTAATGCTGAATTCTGCTTCTGAGAGAAAATAAAGAAAATTAAAGTGAAGCGTTGCACTAAATGGGGCTGTTTTACTTTTGAATTGGGATGTAGTAAAGACTGTAAATGTGGAAAGACAACAGGGAAATAAATGGAAGATTTTTAAATGAATATGTATGTAATTATTTAAAATGTATTTTAGACCACAAAGCCACTATATAAAAACCTTGACTAAACCAAGACTAAACCAGAACTAAACCCGGACTAAATCAGGACTAAACCAGGTCTAAACCAGGTCGAAATCAGGAGTAAACCAGGACTAAATCAGGACTAAACCAGGACTAAACTAGGACTAAATCAGGACTAAACCACATCGAAACAAGACTAAATCAGGACTAAATCAGGACTAAACCAGGACTAAACCAGGTCTAAACTAGGTCTAAACCAGGATTAAATCAGGACTAAATCAGGACTAAACCAGATCTAAACCAGGTCTAAACCAGGACTAAATCAGGACTAAATCAGAACAAAACCAGGTCTAAATCAGGACTAAATCAGGACTAATTCAGGACTAAATCAGGACGAAACCAGGTCTAAACCAGGTCTAAATATCCCAAAATGGTAAAATTGTAAAACCTCACTGTATACAATATTGTGTGCACAAAATTTTTGCCAGTAAATAAGATCTTTTAATTGCTTGAAATTACCTTGAAAAGCATGAGTACTGTGAATGAGGGGCTTTCTTCTCCACAAACCTGACCTGTAACCTATATAAATCATATTATTGGTATTATTTATCTACCCTTATTACAGTTAGCATTGACGTTAGTGATATCAGTTTGGATTTATACTTAATCCTTTAAACACAAAATAATATATGTTTTTCCAGGTATTTTCTGGCTACACCTTGCCTGGGACCTTTAACCTTTATGTCCATTTCACAACTTGACCACACCACCAGCTCATGTCAGGATACAGCTATAAAAAATATCTTGAATGCTAGTGATATATGTTTAATGCTATATTACAGAACATTCCAAATAAAGCAACACATTCTCCATGAATACAACCAAGTGAAGGACCCCAACAGAAAAGCTAACCTTTTTGTCCATTTCACCTCACAACTTGACCACACCGCCAGCTCTTGTCAGGAAAACGGTATAAAAATGTCTTCACTGCTAATGTGATATGTTAAACGCTATATTACGGAACATTTCAAATAAAGCAACACAATCTCCACGAATACAACCAACTGAAGAACCCTTAATAGAAAAGTTAACCTTTTTGTCCATTTCACAACTTGACCACACCGCCAGCTCATGTCAGGATACAGCTATAAAATATCTTAAATGCTAGTGATATATGTTTAATGCCATATTACGAGATATTCCAAATAAAGCAACAGGATTTCCATGAATAGAAGCGACTGAAGGACACCCAATAGAAAAGTTAACCTTTTTGTTCATTTCAGAACTTGACCACACCGCCAGCTTAAGCTAGAAAAATGTCTTCAATGCTAGTGTGATATGTTTAATGAAATATTACGGGACATTCCATGAATACAACCAACTGAAGGACCCTTATTAGAAAAGTTAATCTTTTTGTCCATTTCATTGCACAACTCGACCACATCGCCAGCTCATATCAGGAAATACCTTTAAAAATCTCTTAAATGCTAGTGATATACGATTAATGCCATATTACGGAACATTCCAAGCAAATCAAACCCGATCTCCATAAAGACCCTCTCCCTTTTATGGAGTGCACCTTTAACCTTATATGTCCATTTCAGAACTTGACCACACCGCCAGCTCATGTCAGGAAAAAGCTATAAAAATCTCTTTCCAAACATTAAATTCTCTATGAAACTGAGGCTTGGGTTATCGCTGAACTCCACTCCGCCGTAATGTTCATTTTTATAACCGCGGGCGCAGGCATTCCAGCTCTTCTAAGTTGATTTAAGTACTCTTTCTCACCACCGCTCACAACCACCGCTCAGGCCAGGGCCAAAAGTTCAACGCTGTCGGACACAAAGTTATAGCCGAAGATGGGAACACATTTTGAGACAATATACCGAATCAATGGCCGAATCGGAATGTCCCCCTAACCCCTAACCCCTCGTTCACTATGTAGTTTAGCTGGCTCTAGTGCGTTCATTCAGAAAGTGAGCTACTTTGTCCCAAAAAAGTTCCCAAAAGTCCTTTGAATATGACTTTCTGTGCTGAATAATGATCAAATCTGACTTGACACACAACGTTTTGGATATATATATTTTTTTAAATAACACGTAATCCAAAGCAAAAATCGGCTGTTGCCCCACCAATCTCACCAATTTGACATTTCGAAATGGACTAGATTGGATTGGATTAACTGATCATTAAGTATATGAACCTGAAACCATAAACTTTAGGGCTCAATATTTATCTTGAGTTCAATATCTTTGCATTAGTTGGGCCGTTTTTGCCATTTTTACGTAACATGATAAGATTTGGGCTGTAGAGGGTTGAATAGCTCATTTCTATGGCTTGTTTTTGGTTCATTTGTTGCAGCTCAAGCCTTTTGAATGATTCTGTCTTTTTAAAAATGGTTCGCTGAGATTATCTGGCATTATTGCTATTGTGTTAGTTGCATTAATGGGTTAGGGTTATGTCTGTAACAATATATCGCACTTCAAATTTGTTATGGATCATTTATAGTCTTAAAATTATGAAATCTCTTTGGTGAGGTATTTGAATTTTACTTAATTTATTCCATGTTGTTAATTGTGTGACAAAAACTTTCTTCCAAGGGTATGAGAAACATTATTTGGAAGCTGGAACCTTCACAATCTTTGTCGAATGAACAGTTTTAGAAAGGAATGGAGATTTTTTGGACCAAACCCACAGGCAAAAAAATTAAGACTTGCTTGGATTAATTCATTAAATAGGCTTTTAAAATTTTTGTATTTATCATTTATTTTATTACAAGTCAGTAAATCTCTTATATATTATCTCTTATATGTTATAGTGGCGTCAACTTGATATCGCCCAACACCAACTTCAGTCTACGTCGGATTTGAAATTTGAGTTTTCGTTGTGCATAGCTTGGAAATTTTAAAGAAAACCCGCCGGAGTAATAAGGGATTAACAGCTCAAACTAAAGTAATTGGCTAACGTTAGCAACTTTACACCGTGGAGTGATTTATTCAAAATTACGAGCCAACTCTGTGTTAAAACGGCGCTTCTATCTACTTCCATTCAGTCGTCTTGTGTCCAGTTGAACACTAGTCACCATTCTCTGTCCCTGACTCTTGCAATGCATTGTGGTCTATATTGACCAGCTGCTGGATACTACTTTTCCAGGTGCATTGTGGGAAATTTCGAGTGCACTATTTTTTCCCCGTCTGGGCTTTCTGACTGAAGACATAAGTGCTGTAAGTAGAGAAAAGAGAAGACACTCAGCCATCGCTGTATGGAACAGAGATTCAACATCATAAAAAGAGAAAAACAAAGTGATTTCTAGCATGCTATTGTTCCATCTTGTTTAACTTTGAAGTGAATATATTTACCTTTAGGTGAACCTTTATACTTCATGTAGATTTTGAGGGAACGCTTGAAGGTACACAGCTATAAGAGACGTGTGATAAACAGTGTGTTTCCAAAATGCAAATCACTAAGAAACCAGTAAAATAGACCTCATTCAGCTCATGTGCATGGAACAAGAACTGGGTTTATTGCTGGAATCATAATTTTAAAGGCACCATACCTGTTTTTTTTCTTATCTGGCCGGTCAGAACCACACGCTTTGACAAGACTTTACAAAGACGAGTGGATTTCAGAGGCATGATTGACAGGCAGGTTAACCAATCAGAAAGACGCATGGTCCGTTTGTGTCAAAAACAAACATGGCTGCTTAAAAAAGAAAAAAAATAACACATAGGGCTGAGAAACAGGTAAAATAAGTTATAAATTGTTCTTAATGTTACAAGGATTTTTGACAGGAGACGTCTTCAGCATTTGAGATAAAAATTTGCGGTTGTAGTTGGACCGTTTCAAGTTAACACGAAAAATTTTCACCCTCTATTGTCCAGTTTCAGACCCCCCTGGATTCGATTAGAATTTAGAAGGCGTTGGCTGGTCAGGCAAGTTTTTTTCCCATGTATTTGAGCAAAATGTGTCTTTCCCTAGTACAGATATATTGCATAAACAGCTCTTGAGGTCAAAATATATCCGCCGTTTGCTGACAGCATCCAACTATACAGCGTTTTCTTGTCCGATAATCAGGAAGTGGGCATTAGCACGCTAGTTGTTGTTAGCAAAACTTCGCTCTGGTCTGAGAGAGTTGTAGAAAGTGCTTATAAACTCATCAGGTTGAATAATTAGGATGTTCAGAATGTATAAGGTAAGTAAGGAGTAACTTTGGACCACTGCAAACTGTTTAAAATTAACTACTATGATTCATAATTTGTCAAAGATTTCGCAAAGATTTTGAACAGCTCGTGCATCCGGTCTATGATTGGGTAGAAAACATTAGCCAGAGATGCTATGTTAGCTCGTGCTATCTGACAAGCCAAAAATGCTAGGTAATTTCATACAAAAAAATGTGCACATATAATATAGAGGCAAAAAAAACTAAAAAATTTAAAAATATAAATTTAAAAAAAAAATGCAGGGGGGACTAGTTGACTGAGAACTTTGCAAGATTTTATGCTATACCTAATAAAATGATCAGGAGATTTATCAGCACAACTATAAGCACATACGAGAGTCCTATATTACACAAAATGGATTCTTGAGCTTTAAGCCATGTTATAATGTTGTTTTCTCCTCAAAAACATACCTGGAGTTGTGTTTTGTTTCATTCACACATGTTTGAGTAATCCTTTGTTATTAGTCTGTCTACATCTCCAAAGCTCAGAATGCTCTGGTCCACCTTGTGTATGTTTGCGATGAGGAAACAACATTATAACAGATCAGAAAATAACATAATATGGGCACTTACAGTTCTCGTGCTGCAACCTCTCAATACTATTCCCCCATAGAAGTCTTTCCCATACTTTATCTGACATTGCGCCTCGTAGAAAAAGCAGAATTCACACAAGTTTATCCTTTTCGAGCACAAAGAGCCCCCCTTAAACCGCGCCAATAGCCGGACCGTATAAACCCACTATCTGTCCATCCATTCAGTTATACCTGAGGGGAGGACTTCAAATCAATTTCCCCCTGGCGACCTGCTTTTTGATATGCTCTCTCCTCAGTCTGCTACTTTGAGGCATGAAGTTCACACTAAGATTTGAAGTTTATGAGAAAAAAAGAGGCATTTGGAAGATTTTTGGTAGATTTTTTTCAAAGACTGCGGTGGATAGAACAATTTGAAATGGCCAAACTTGGTGACCTTTACAACTCTTTCTCTGTGTAAATATCAGCTTTGGAAAATTTTGGAAACAAACAGTAGAATTCAATATTGTTTTAGAGTAAAGGTACACTATATAGGTTTTCTGGTGGATTTTTTACTTGCTTGTCTCCATGGAGATGTTATCGCTTCGCCTAGAATGTTCCACAGTATGGCATTTTACATATCAATCTTGCATTTGTTTAAACAGCATGTGTTACTTTCTGGAGGCGGTATGTCACCTGCATGATTCCGTACAAATACAAAGTTAAAACCATACTTCAGAACAGTCTCCATGGTGACAGACAGGTTTTAAGTAATACCGTGGAATATTATGGGTTTCCGTCGATGGATACAAGAACGAAAAAGACGTACTCCAGGCCAAATAAGAGTCAGATTGGTGGAAACACAAGCCCGCGCATGGTAAGGACGAATGTTTTTGGGTTTTTTTTGCGTTTTCCACTGCAATTTTTTAAAAAGTTACATACTGGAGCTTTAATTAATTCAATTGAGGTGTGTAATGCTTAAGAAAATACCTTGAAAAAGCTGAGCGGGGTCGCCTTCCTCAGATCTAACCAGTAACGTGCCCTTGTGTTTTCTCCATAGAGATAGATAACTTTAATGCCATATTGTGGAACTTTCCAGGACTCAGTGCTACTGCAAGATCTAGCTATATTTACGGTCACGAGTACCTAGCTTCGATGAAACTGGAATGCCCAAAACAAAAACACTAAACAGATACATTGAGAACTGGCCTGGAAATTAAACCAGGGACCTTCTGGTTGTGAGGCAGGATTGCTAACCACTCAGCCACCACCCCGCTAGCATGATGCTAAAATACAGCACTATTGGATCCGACAATTTCGCTGGATAGATCGCTGTTTTGTGTTTTATATCAATATGTTGCTTTTGATAGAGTAGCCAGCAAACAACTAAAATATTCTCTTTGCTCAGATCAAGTTAGCTTGTCCTAGCTTGCCCTCGCTCCCGTCCAAATGTTAGCAACAAACATACAAATAGCACCATTTCATTCAATAGGAAAAACAAAAGACATAAAATATATATATATACAGACACACTCGAAGCGTTCCGTTGGCGATCACGCGCAAATTTAAAAATGAAAAAATGTGACGGCAACGTGACGCCCCATTAACTTTTCAAATGGTAGCGCTAGCATACATTTTTTATTGAAATATGTAAAATGAAATATATTATAAAGAGGAAGGTAGGATCTTTACTGTTAAAAAGATAAAAGCAAGTATAAACAAATCAGTCCTCCAGTGACCGTGCTAGCTAACGTTGCGTTGCTAATCACCTCAGAATAGTCAGGGATTTGCAAAGATGGAAGTCACGGTGGATAAGTGGCTAGCACTGAATCCTCACGGTCAGAAGGTAACAGGTTGGAGTCCCAGGTCTTTGCATGTTCTTCCTAATACAAGTTTATAAAGATATAGTATCATTTTATGAAAGTATTATACAAAAAAAAACTAGCTTTCTACCATGTTATAACGTTGTTCCCTTACCAAAAACATACATGAGGAGGTTTTAAACATCATCCATGCATGTTTGAGTAATCTAGTGATCTCTCCTGGGCCCTATTCGAACCCTCCTGATGGTTAGCTGTAAGATTCTGTACCAAGCTCCGCCCACAAGCCTACGTAAACTATGCTCCCACACAACAATTTGACGTAAATATACAAAAACATGATACAAAACTTTACACTACAACTTCACAAACCTGATCCTATGTGCAGTAGTTTCATTAGCAGGATGCAGCTGATTGTGTTGTGATAGTGCTCTGAAAGGGGAGTGACTTAGCATAGAAAGGAGACTCAAAAATGATTATAGCATTTTCGAAACAGTAAAAGCTAAATGATGATCTAAGTATGTTATGTGTTAACAGTTAATACCTCATAGAAGTTAATGCCATTTGAGATTCTTAGTTCGAGCATTGTATTCAATTATCATTATTACACACTACATTCTCTCGAGAGGCATTTCAAATTATTTCATCAGTCATTACCAATCGTTTGAGCATCTCTGTCATACTTTATTACTTACATAACTTTTAAACTGAATGAACAGAACTCTGGTGAAGTTCTGTCGTTTTTTTCAGAACAAGTGCCATATAACAATTTGCTCAACATGAAGTAGTGGCTATTACATTGTACTGCATGTGTATTACCAAATGTAAACGAGGTGGGTAGGGTAGCCAAAAACTGTATCTAAGTAAGAGTAACGTTACTTCAAAATATTGTTACTCAATTAGAAGTGGTAAGTATTGGTTCCTGCAATTACATAATAAAGTAAGAGTAAAAAAGTATTTGGGAAAATGACTGTGCAACTTAAAGAGTAACTGTTTTATGTAACATCTGATTTATAATTTAAATTTAATATAATCTGAATCTAGCAAAACATCAAAAATAACGCTCAAAATCTGGTATTTTCAAATTAGACACAAAAATTAAATCATATCTGAAGGAGCGATGCAAGAAAAACAAATGTTCAAATCATTTCATATTGTCAACATAAAGTTTTTTGTCAGTTAGACTCACTCACAGTGGGAAGAGGAACCACAACTTTTACTTGAGTAAAAGTACTGTTACTTGAATAAAAATATTACTCAAGTAAGCGTAAAAGTATGCTGCTCAAAAAGTACAATTTCTTTAAAAAGCTACTCAAGTAAATGTGACGGAGTACTACCCACAATAGTTACCAACATATAACTAGGCCTGTCACGATAACAAATTTTGAAGTTCGATATATCGCTGAAGAAACTATAGATGACTTGGCTTTGCTCTGAGGATGGAGTTACAGATCTGTGAGAGATTATGTCTGAGGCCCTCTTTCCTGTTTAAGGAAGGATTGTTTTTCCTAACAAAAATACCTCCTTACCTCTTCCCTCAAACCATTTCTTTTCTCTGTCTAAGATCTGTACCTCACTATCTTCAAAGGAGTGGTTAGTTTCTTTGAGATGTACATTTGCAGCAGACTGGGGTCCTGAGCTGCTCTCACGATGGTGTTGGTACATTCTCTTATGGAATGGCTGTTTAGTTTCTCCAATGGAAACAAAGAACAATAGAGTGAGCCAGTAGGGCCATTAAAGTTTGACTGAAACTTGCTTTTACTATGATAAACGATAATATTAAAACTAATTTATGCCACTGACACAATAAGTAAGTAATTCTCCCCCCAAAACAATTCATAGCACTTCAGTAGTTAGTTTGTATCTATAATGAGTGAAATCTTCCTGTAGAACAAAAAAATCCCCACTAGAGCGAAGAAAAAGTCCCTACAATTAACCCTGACCCCTAAAAATCCCCATTCCATCTATGAATTTGATCAAAAGAAAATACATTCCCAATAAGCTTCACAATCCCGTATTTTCCGAGCATGTGTGGGAGTGCGCCAAAGCAAACATCCATCTCTCCGTAATTAGGCAAAAGTGAAAAGCGGTTGCCAGCTTCAAACGTGTGGCAGGTATTAATTATTCCCGATAGGAGCTAGCAGGTCACTTTATTTTTCCCATTCTTATCTTCCCAGTGCAGAGAGGTGCTCCAATTGTCATGTACGGCCCATGTTTCCAAGTGCAGATGTATTGCGCGGTGATTTCTGCTTGAGAAATGGACAATTATCAGCCTTGTCAGTAATCCGTCAGGAGTTAGACGGGTCCCGACTTTCTTTCTGAATTGAAATAAAGAGCAGAAAGGAGAAGACCTGCGGGGCAAATGTAGAGCATGGAAAAATCTAGTTTAGAAATACGCCTGGGAATTATGATCCCCTAATGTGATGGAGGAATAATGGAATCGCTCCAATATTGGGGTCAGGAGTTAACATCGTGGTGTTGTGTTAAACTTGGGGAAAAGTTTGGAAGTTTTATTACAGTGGTTTTATAACTGGCCGTACTTGTTTGGATGGGAGAGGACTGGGGAATCGGCTACATCTCCAAAGCTCCGGATGCTCTGTTCCACCTTGTGATGTCATCAAATGGTAGTTTTCAAGTTGACAGCTACTTTTCACATTTAATTCAGACGAAATGGGCAATTCCAGGGCTGAATCCAAATCCAAATGATTCTAGTGAAGGTGTATGGAGTTTAAAAACACGGTGGAGCACTTCCTGTATTACAATATGACATCACAAGGTGGAACAGAGTGTTTTCTGTTTGAGAGAAGAACTCAGCCTAAATATGCAGGGTTTGTGTGTTTAACGTGTGAATAAAACAAAACACAACTCCAGTCATGTTTATGTTGAAAATAGACCAGAAAATACCGTGCTATGGGCTCTTTAAAGCTACCATCTGTAATAAGACTTGGTGACCCGCCCGTGTTGCATTCTCACATATCACCACTAGATGCTGTCTACGTTACTGCTGTCTAATAGTGCAGCCGGACAGAAGAAAAGCAAAGAGCACAGGTGAGGCCAGGTGAGGGGAGGGGGAGGAGCCAGGTGAGTGGAGGTTTTTTTTTTACAACTGCCATCTACTGGTAACCAACTAAACTTACCGATGGTAGCTTTAAACGCGCCACAACCAATTAACTGGATGTGTGGCAGTTGCAGTTGAAATGAATCACACTGTGGAAAGTAGCATCATTGCGATAAAATAGGTTTAAAGTAGAGATCGACCGACATGTTTTTCTTTCATTGGCGATGCGGACACTAATTGTTTAGCATGCAGAGCAACCATTGGCCGATAAGCTCTGCCGATATTTTTGAGCTGATTTCTATTATTTTCCCCAATTTACATGTACTACAAACTCCCCCCAAGCCCTTTTTACTGCAAACCAATAATAGAGCTGTGTAGTCATGTTTTGTGCAGCTATGTCTTCGTGTTAAAGTGTTAATCTAAAGCTTTGTCTGTATTTTTTAGGCAGCAGATTGCTCAAAACAAAATATCGGCCTGTGCTGGAGATTTAAGGCCGATAGTCGATATGCTAAAAAATGGAATGGGTTGATATGGATTTTTCAGTCAACATTGTACTGAAGTTCCCAAACTAACTTTCCTGATATATTTTCCTTATCTCGACTGTGTACTGTGCTATTAGACGTGAGCGGAGTCTTGAGTCAAATGAGTTGTGTTACTCATATAAGCGTCCTGACAGGTACAAGCACATGACAGACAGGTTCCTGACAGGAGCCAAACTAGCTCATCAGCACAGATCCCCAATGCAAAAACACGACGAGACAAGGCGTCGCTCTCACTCTGTTAATTTATACCGCTAGAATCTAGGAGAAAATAAGATGGCTTAGCTCACTATCAATATGTATCATAATAGAATAACATGTTTTTCTAGCTTAAAGAAATGCAAACTGAGTACATTTCCTTTTCAAAATTGTCGATACACATATAGAAACAGAAAGTATGGAAATTAGCTTTTTTTAATTTTTATTTTTTTAACTTTATGTAACCAAATAAGTCAAAAATCTGTTGTTTTTAATTTCTGAAATAATCATAGAAATTTTTCAAATAGCTTTATTGCACATTTCAATATAAAATTCTACAACCCAAGCCAAAACTCAGCGGGACACACACGAGCTACAAACTGCTAGCCATACAAACCATAATTAGCCAAACTTCCACCTCCGTCTTTATTATTAAAACATTCTCTACAGGCCTGTCACGATAACACTTTTTGAAGTCTGATATATATCACTGAAGTAAATATAGACAATAAATGATAATACTGAAAGAGATGTATCACTGACACAACAACCCGAAAGCTGATTTAAACCACTAAAACTATTCTAAATCATAGACTGTATATATAAATGGACATAGTTAACCTGCTAGCCATCGCGATCCAAATAGAAAGTGAGCATGGGCGCGCTTCTGGCTCCATTGACTCTGGCTCCAATTCACTTTCTATTGGAAAACTGTCACCCCTCTCTCTGTAAATGCTGCTGTCAGACTCGTTATTTTGGTCTGAAAATGTTCGTATTACCCCGCTCTAGGTGATCCTGATGTTTTTATTTCGCCATTGTGTCCATAACTCAAGATATGAACATTAATAAGAGACAAATCAGCTGCATTCCTTCCCCGAGGGCACTCCCGCTAGCGTTAGCAACAGGTTTGATTGACAGCGTTGCTAAGCACTTGCTCCCTGCCAAAACAGCAGTGCGGGCGGGAATGGACGTTACTTTCAACAGCCTTGCTCCGGACTGGCTCTTTGGTTGCTATGACACTCTCGGTCGGAAATCCTAATATCGAACTCGCCGCCAAATTCGCCGCTATAACCGCTAGCCTCGACGAGCTTCATTCATTGACTGGAGACGAACGCTTTGGGCGAAGTCACACTCAGTTAGTCCACTTCTTTATACAGTCTATGTTTTAAATCTCCAGTATTGTTAAAAAAAAAGCATGAGCTGCACGAAATAAACAGCAGAATGAAACACTTTAGTACTTGGGAATTATTAACTCAACCTTTTTACAACTCAAATCTTATCATACAGCCAAAAAATAACCAGAAAATTCAACATAAACACGAGAAATATTGACCCTAAAGAAATACTGTTCCAGATTTCATACATGGAACGATAAACGACAACTTTTACCCTTTAATTCTCATACTTACACCCATATCTTTCTCGCTCAGTACTCATCAGCTTTGCCATCGAGCACAGAGCCATAAACATATGAATAAGCCATGCTGTTTCATGAATGATGGCACCCGACCAGATTGTCCATATGACGCTTATGTAAAATTATTATTATGAATAAATCAATGCAATACTTGCTTGTGTCGGCACTGCTCGGGTTAGGGACAGAGGGAGGAGGCATTGCTTACCTAGAAGACAAAAAAGAGGGAAAATAAATATTAGTGCCATAGTAATGTCATAATACACATAATTAATATCCCTGGAGAGTTGAAAGATCGTAGCACCAAGTAAAATTATGCATTCTACTTGTTTTTTGCACAAATATCGCAAAAAGACACGGACGCCAACAGCATGGCAATAAGAAGTAATATGCAAATCGTATTATGGAAATTATAATGTAGATAGAGATGTCAAAATTCATAAAGCGTATGAGAATTTTCCACGGGGAGTGACAGGGATTGGTTGAGCAGTGGAGCCTGACGGGGAAAGGGAAAAAATGGTATGTTTTAGTTTCATTTGATTGACTTGAAGAATATGAGAAAAAGTGAACAAGTTATGAAATTAGAATATAGATCAAATTCAAATGGAGAAGTGTGGTGTTGTGGACGGCTTAGTCGTTTTTTTGCAACTATTTTCGAATCTAATTATAATCTGACAGTTTGCAGGAAAATTCGTAAATTTAAAGAGGACGTATTACGCAGTTTTCTGATTTATTTTATAATGTTTCCTCATCAAAAACATAGTCAGAGTTGTGTTTTGTTGCATTCACGCATGTTTAAACCGCTAATCCTGCATATTTAGGCTGAGTTCCTTTCTCAAACTGAAAACACTCTGCTCCACCTTGTGATGTCAAGGATGGATCGCCATGGAGATGTTCGAGAATTCCCCAAGTATGGCATTAAACTTCTCTATATTGCATTTGTTCATTGTTTCTGTTGTGTAAAATGCCCATATTACCCTCCATATTTAGCCCGAGTTCTTTTCTCAAACAGAAAACACTAAGTTCCCCCTTGTGATGTCATCATGTGGTGAAACAGGAAGTGCTCCACTGTGTTTTTAAACTCCATACACCTTCACTAGAATCATTTGGATCATTTCGGCCCTGGAATTGCCGATCTCTACTGAACAAACGGTAAAAGGAGCCGTTAACTTGAAAACTACCACTTCATGACATCACAAGGTGGAACACAGATGCTGACAATTAAATAATAATCCAGGATTATTATGTTTTTGATGAGGTAACAACATTATAACATAGAAGATAGTAACAATAACCACAACGACTTCATGAGCGCTTTCAAGAACTTTCAGCAAAATATATTCTTCTTGATTACAAAGAACAAGTTGTCTATGTTTTAATTTGGTGTTTTTGGTAAGAAGATTATCCTTCAGAAAGCAGAAAAAGCCTCAAATGAGTCTCTTATTTCGGTTGCCAGTTTCAACGCTGAAATCCAGTCGGTTTTAAAAGGACTCTCGGTGATGGAAACGAGACAGTGAAATCCCTCATTCACCCAGGAGTGTTTCAGTGTATAGGCTTCAACAAATTAGCAGACCACAAAACTCCTTCCTTTGGGGCTGGACTTAGTGAACTCAGAGTGGGTGAAATCCTAGTGCCTCCAGCCAGTATATTAAATTTTGAAAAAGTCTTCTGGATGGGAGTTGAAATGTCTTGATTTCAAAAACAGTTTCCGCATTGGCATCGTTGAAACTTCGTCTGAACGGTCACTACCTAAACCCCAGCGCCTGCAACCAAACATTAATCACTGAGTTCTGGAAGTTCTGAGGTTTCACATGAGGTACTTTTGTCACGGTAACACATTTTGCAGTTCGATATGTCGCTGAAGTAAATATAGACGATAAACGATAACACTGAAACTGATTTATAATTGACAAAACAACCCAAGAGCTGATTTAAACCACAAAAACGAATCGAAATCAGCGATATTGTTCGAAAATCATGAGCTGCAGTAAATGAACAGCAGTACTTAGTTTACATTTGTAAGGTATTTTCTAGCAGTGCAGAACTACATCAAACTGGTGTCTCGATTTACGAATGCTAAGGTAAATAACCAAGACGCTATGCAGACCAGTGACGGCTAACAAGGACATGAGGACAATAAAATAACAGCTATCTTCTGGTCATTTTGGTTAAAGTCATATCTTCGGAATGTGTGACTCCCACTCAGAAAGGATTGTAAAGGGTTGCCACCATCTTCGATTTAAATTTGCCTTAAGTTCTTACACACACAAATACATTGAGAGACACTATAAAAGTTGTCAACATGCACATTTCGGGACTCTCTTCTATCTTTTCCAGAGAGTCCGTTGCTTCATTGTTCACTTTACCTGTAATCCCTCAGTCGTCCAGGTCTGATCCATAGAAAAAGACGAAGTTCAAATCTGTCAACTGGACAAATCGTAGAAGTAGCGAAACGTCTTCACTCCTACAACGATTTATCCAGTTGACAGATTTGAACTTCATCTTTTGTTACCTGTACGGAACTCATTAAAACCCTTCTGACTTTATGTTTGAGTCTCTTGGTCATCTTTGAAGCTTACACCAGAAACGAACATCCTAACACATCTGAAATGAGTTGTAGAAATGTCTGATTCAAACTTTTACAGCTCAAATCTCATCATATAGGCAAAAAAAATATTATAAAAAATACAAATGTCCCAGCAGGACAAAGAAAAAGTACACAACTTAACTACTGACCCCGCAAAAAATATTGTTCCAATTTTAGAACGATAAGTTGATATAGTAATTATAGTCACGGGCCTGTCCATACACTGAGAATGAGAAAAACCTGTATGTGTTTTCTATCTGCAGGTTTAGGCTCTAGCTCCTTTAAGACCACACAGTTATTCTTTCTCGTCAGCTGTGATTTGTTTTGGCAAAAGCTCCATTTCTATCCACTACAAAAATCACAACTACCACCTTACTGACAGGGCATGGATGCAGATAGCGCCCGTACCTTTACCGCTATCACAAAACACTTAGCCATTTCATGCTAGGTCGCGTTGCCGCACACACTCCGGTAGAAGTCACAAGAGCTCAAGGGAAAATTGGGCTTGGGGTAAATAAGCCACTCCAATCTTTAGTCGAGGAGAAAGACATATGATGTTTATCAGCGCAAAGTAAATCTAGCGAAATATGTCAGGAGGACTCAGGCAGGTAGGGAGTTAAAGTGAGGGATGACAAGCTTAAAGGAGTAGAGGCTGTGGATGTATTGATTTGAGAAGGAAGAAATACAAAAAAATAGTGTTATGTTGAAGCAATGCACTCAAGGCGGAAAAAGTATTGAACATAAAGTAGCAGGTATTTGGCCTGTGGTGGAAAAAGTACTGCATATTTGTACCATAGTCTGTATTGATGTAAATGGACATAGCTAACCTGCTCAATGCTACATTCCAAATAGGAAATGATCACGGGTTGCGCTTTGGCTACATCGACTCTGGCTCCAATTCACTTTCTATTGTAAAACTGTCACGCTTCTCGCTGTAACTGCTCGTAGCTTTGGTCTTAAAATGTTCATATTAACCCTCTCTACGTGTTTTTATTTCGCTATTGCGTCCGTAAATCAAGATATGAACATTAATACGAGACAAATCAGCTGCTTTCTTTGCCTGAGGTTGCTCCGGCTAGCGCTAGCAACAGGTTTGATTGACAGCGTTGCTAAGCACTCATTTCCTGCTAAACCAGTGGTGCAGGTGAGAAGGGGCGTTATCTTCAACAGCCTGATTCCAGATTGGCTATTTGGTTGCTATGATACTCGCAGTCGGAATTCCAAATATGAAACTCGGCTCCAAATTCGCCGCTATAACTGCTAGCCTCGACGAGCTTCATTTGACTGGGTGACGTCACACTCCCTTCGTCCACTTCTTTATACAGTCCATGATTTGTACTTAAGTAAAAGTACAGTTACATGGCTAAAACTGTACTCAAGTTCAAGTATAAAGTTTACTTAAATAAAAGTGCCAAGTATGCATGAAAAATACTACTCAAAGTATTAGTTACTCGTTACAATCTAATTCAAAGTTAGTTGCATTATATATATATTTGTATTGGTAGGTATGGAAAGACGTAGGACCAGACCATGTAGGGTCAACTGGGTCAACTGGGAAAGTACAAGTACTCCAAAAATCTACTCACTTACATTAACTTGAGTGTTTGTAGTTACTTTTCACCCCTGTATTTGGCGATAAAGTTGGTTAATATATTCTCCAAAATGCAATCTGACTTAAATTGTCAAAAATCAACTTAAAGAGCTCATTAAAAATAGAATATCCGTGTAATGTATGTAATGTAAGCTTTGAAAAAATGTTATGAGGCTATATTTCTGCACTTTTGAATTTCATTTTACGATCCAAGCTTAATTATGCAGCACTTTAACCTCAAACAAGACACTTACAGGCATGTTTTAGCATATTTCTGCTAAAAAAAATATCTTCTTCTCGTCTTGTTATTGAAAGAAAAAAATCAATATCCCGTCCTTATTTTAATACATTTGATGAATAAATCTTTTGAAATGTATTGTATCCATCCATCCACTACTACTGCTATTACTACTACTACTATTACTACTACTACTACTACTACTACTACTATTAAATCTCCTACTACCACTAATATCCAAACTACCACTACTGCCACTATTATCACTACTACTAATAATAATAGTAATAATAATAATATCCATACTACTACTACTACTACTACTACTACTACTACTACTACTACTACTACTACTACAGCCACTATTTCAGGCCTGGCAATAACTTTCAAGATAACTTCGTTCCCTTCCAAAGCTGTTAAACCTACTACAACTACTTGAATTACTACTATTACTCCAACAACAACAAAAACTACGACTACTACAAACACTGCTACTACTACTACAAACACTGCTACTACTACTACTACAACTACTCACAAACTAACCTTGAAGACAAGCCAGTTTCTTGTATACCACCACTATTTACTGCATTCCACACACAGTTGAATTGTGTAACTTGGGACCTATCTATGTCTATATCTACACCTCCACCACCTCTTACTCCGACCCCGCGTACATCCTATATCCCTCCAGTGTCTCTCCCTCCCCGGCCCCTCTTCCTCCTCTTCCTCCTTTTCACTCAAGTCAAGGAAAAGTACTTGATACCTTTAGATAATGAAGCATCAGTCGGTGCAGGAGCGAGGCGATGGATGGAGGAGCGATTGTTTTGGTAGCGAGCTCTAGTCTAATTGGGCAGAGACTGAGAGAACGTTCCAGGGGACATCATTCCGGAATCCTCTCCTCTTTCCTAATCACCAGCTAAAGCCGAGTGGGGGGGAATGGGGAAATACAGAGGTGTACCTAGCGAGAGCCCCCGTAGCATTTGTTAGCGGGCGAAGTTTTTGGAATTGGCGAATGGAAAGTCAATAGGGGAAGACGGATACATAGAACAACAAGATACTTTTACACAACCGGTCTGAGTTTTACAAAATATATGTACTAATTATGAGCCCAATTGCATCAGAACTATATTGTATTCACTCACAACTAAGTAGCATGAGTTAAAAGTGCATGATGTAACTTTTCCGGTGGATGGATCGCCATGGAGATGTTGGAGAGTTCCCCGAGTATGGCATTAAACCTCTCTATATTGCATTTGTTCGATTACAGCTACTTCTGTTATGTATTACACTGCATATTTAGGCCGAGTTCCTCTCTCGAACGGGAAACACTCTGTTCCACCTTATGATGTCATGAGGTAATACAGGAAGTGCTCCACTATGTTTTTAAACTCCATACAGCTTCACTACGATCATTTGGGTGATTTCAGTCCTGGAATTGCAAATCTCTACTGAATAAAAGCTAAAAAACTAGCTGTTAACTTGTAAACTACCACTTCATGACATCACAAGGTAAAAGAGAGCATGTGTGAATGAAAAAAACACAACTCCAGGTATGTTTTTGATGAAGTAACGCTGTTCTAACGAGGCTAAAAGCTCACAAAGGTAAATTTTATATAATATAGGACCTTTAAAACAAGCGTTCTTTCTGTGAGCGGGGTTGCCTCTCCACAGATCTGAGCTGTATTTCAGCGTGCAATCATTACCTGCTTTTTTTCCCCATGGAGACAGATAAGTTTAATGCTATAATGCAGAACAGTTAACAGTTACTCCAGAGAAAGCAATAGTAATGGCATCTCCATGGAAACAAGCAGGTAGCAGACCCCGTACCAAAATAAGCACTGAATAATTGCACATGGAAGGGCATCTGGTGTACTGCCTTTGTCAAATTTTTAATGATATACATATAAGTGCTGAGTATGGCCATAGGGGGGCGCAGTTATAATAAACACTACTATTATATAGCAGTGAGAAAAACAACTAAACTAGGGAAGTAAGCAACAAGCAATTTAGATTTTTTTTATTTTATTTTGAACATTTCTCTGAAGATATTGATGATGTTTCTCACCAGCAATAAAAAGATTTGAAGTTTGGAAAGTAACACCCGCGCTGACGCAATAATACTATTTATACTGAGCAAGCGCTGTGCAAAAACTCCTCTTTTTAGTTTCTACTTTATGAAAATCAAGATTGTTTTTCATCTCGCAAATATCATATGAAGAAACGAATATTGTCTTTTATTACAACTGGAATCTGACAACAAAAGGCAGAGATACTATTGGTCCAACGATCAGAAGGATTGTTGCCAGATAGCGCGTTAGCTCATATCGCTAACATCAATGCGCCGGACATCAATGAAAATGGGAGAGAGAGAAAGATAGAGGGAGGAGAGAGAGAAGCAATACGGCAGGAGATGAGGTATAAAAAGGGTTTTCTCTAAATATGTACTGTTACTTCGCCAGTGTATATTTTATACGCTAAAGAAGTACACGTTGGCATATTTATATACTATTAATACCATTGATATTTTCTCCGGTATTGCAAAAGGCTTCAAGGGCCTATTATAAAAATAAGAAATACAAATAAAAGTTGTATTTTAGATGAACCTCCAAATTTCAAACCAGTGTTACGTACTGGAATTGTAATAATTTTAGCGTTCAATAAATAAATAAGTAGCTAAATTGGTAGAGAATAATCCCACTGACAAAAAGGTCTGCGGTTTGATCTCGACTCACCGCTGCACGTGATATTGTTTTGTCCTTGGGCAAGACACACCATCAGATTAAAAGAAAAATGCTTCCTTGACTTAAAAGAAAAAACATATTTAGAAAAAAATCATTCAAAAACAAAATAGGGGTGAATCAATCAACTATTTAAAATAAATAAATCTATATATTCATCTTTGAAATATGTATCTTTCGACTGGCAATGTATCAATCAAACAAAAGTCTCAGCACGGCTCAACAGGTAGAGCAATTAGATCCAGTGTTAGGGCAGTGTGAGGAGACTAACACTCCTCAGGACAAAAGTTTGCCTTCTCTATGTCCCTCTGTGTCCCGCAGCATCACAGCAGTGTCCAGGGGGCGCCAGGTGAACTCTGGAGATCTATCCCAAGCCTGACTCTCACTCCGCTCTGTTGTTTCATTAGTAGTTAGTAGCTGTATTTGCATTTTAAACTACCTAACGTACATCGCTTAACTCGGGTTCATTCTTCTATCATATAAAGCAAATATTTCGTTATGTTTTCTCCCCGTTCAGACATGACATCTGTCTTGCATCAGTCATCAGAAAAGCCAGACACCTATACTTTATTACAAATTATATACCAAATCATAACATTTTAGGTAATTGTAGCTTGGAACATTTGAATAAGATTCGCCACAGCCACCAGTGAGCACGGCATTTATTTCAATCTGTGTTTGTGTACAAGACGTTTTCTTATCTTCCCTATTTAAATTCACAATCTGGCAACAACAACCAGCTTTTCCACAAAAACACATTATCTGTCTGTGTCCACTGCTCTCGGGACATTCACCGATCGTACGTTTACTCTGTTACTTCTCTATTCTGCTTTCTGATTGGATCGTTTTCTTGAGAAACCAAATACCTAATTCTGACATAAACAACTTGACCATCATGTCTTTTGTTGTTTAGTTTTTTTTTTTAGGCAACAGTAGCTCAGTTGGTAGAGTGTTTGTCCATTGTTCTGAAGGTTGCCGGTGCTATTCCAGCGCCCTTAAGAGAATACTTTAGTCGTGTCCTTTTTTTCTTCCATATTTTACATTATTTATTTATTATTAGTTTTTACTACTATTACTACGACATTGTGCATGACTTAGAATAACCTTCAAGATATCCACGTTGTTTATATAATGTAGTTTTTTTTACTACTACTACTACTTCTAGGCTAAAAGAGACATTACTATTACTTGTAGTACTACTATTACTACTTCTATATTTCTCGACTCAAAATTAATTTCCCTTTAATGCAGTTTTTACTACTACCACCACAGCTATTACTGCTACTACTGCAACTACTTCTACTCCTTTTATGACTACTATTACTACCTGTATTACTACTACAACGTCTACATTCTTAACCGAGCAAATTAAGCTTCAAGATTTCAAATTTGTTTCTGTTACTACTAATACTACTACTACTACTACTACTACTACTAGTAGGCTACTAGAAGAGAGACTACTATTACTTGTAGTACTACTATTACTACTTCTACATTTTTCAACTTGAAATTTGTTTCCATTTAATGCAGTACTGCTACTACTCCTACTCTTTTTATTACAACTATTATGACTTGTATTACTACTACAACTTCTACATTCTTGACTTAGCAAATTAAGCTTCAAGATTTCAAATTTGTTTCCCTTTAATGTTGTGTTTACCACTACCACTACTACTACTGCTACTACTACTACTACTTTGTGGACGAGTTAGAATATCCTTCAAGATATCCACTTTGTTTATATTTAATATCATTTTGTACTACTACTACTACTACTAGGCTACAAGAAGAGAGACTATTATTACTTGTAATACTACTATTACTACTTCTATATTTCTCTACTTGAAATTTGTTTCCTTGTAATGCAGTTTGTACTACTACACTACTCCTTGTATTACTATTATTACTACTTGTATTACTACAGCTTCTACATTCTTGAGTTAGCAAATTAAGCTTCAAGATTTCAAATTTGCTTCCCTTTAATGGTGTGTTACTACTACTACTACTACTGCTACAACTACTACTTTTTCTAATTCATCCACATATGACCAATTCCTTGTAAATCAACACCAAATATACCAATATATTTTTTTTATTTTTCATTACAAATTCTATACTAAAGCACGTTACACACTTTCCAATGAGCGCCCCATTGTATTTATTTCCCTTACCTACGCACTTTACATTCACAATATGGAAACCGTCGGCGTTCTCTCAAAAACCATTACCTCTCCGTGTCCGCCGCTCTCGGGCCATTCACCGGAGTAACACTAACTCTATTACTTCCCCCGCATTACATTTCATTCTGGTCCAATCTCACGTGTCGTCCTTCACAACACACGTCCCCGTTTGTTGATCGTACGGCGTAAAGCTTCCAGTGATCAAAACACTATCTTATCTGGCCTCCCCCGAACAACCGCGATGTGAGCGTGACGCCGCACCAGCCTGGCGGATGAGGAGCCGATCTGATCCGTCAATCTTAATCAAACAAGAACCATTAGGGACTGGATTAAGGGAAGTAAAGCACCCCCGACTCGGAGCAGCGTTAATAAGACCTCGGAATGCGTTTGACTGTTTCTGAAGCGGACCGCGAGCCGTGTGGTGCGGCGGTGTGCATTCTGATCAGGGGGATACGTAGCGGAAAGAATAGAGGGATGTGAAGATGGAGGTAACTTTGAAAACCGGGATTCAGGGGATGGCTTTTCAGTCTATTACTTAAAGGGCTCATATTACGCCGTTTTCTGATCTATGTTATAATGTTGTTTCCTCGGAGTTGTGTTTTGTTTCATTCGCGCATGATTCACGCACAAATCCTGCGTATTTAGGCTTCTGAGTTCTTCGCTCAAACAGAAAACACTCAGTTCCACCTTGTGATGTCATGTGGTAAAACAGGAAGTGCTTCACTGCGTTTTTAAACTCCATACACCTTCACTATTGATTGTGTCATTTGGATGATTTCAACTCTGAACTACCAATCGCTACTGAACAAAATTAAAAGGTAGCTGTTAATTTGAAAACTACCACTTCATGACATCACAAGGTGGAACAGAGCATTTTGAGCTTTGGAGATGTAACCGAAGTAATAATAAAGGGTTAATCAAACATCGGGAATGGAACAAAACACAACTCCAGGTAGGTTTTTGAGAAGGTTACAATGCTCCAACACGGCTAAAAGCTCATATGAGTCAATTTGGCGTAACATAGGAACTTTAAAAACAACAAACAACATTTTGCTTTGCACAAGATATGAAACAGGGAGACAGTGCAGGTTGCAGGTGCAGGTTCTTAGCCCGGAAAGGTAAGGTGCTGTGGGCAATATACAAATGTAATATTGCTTACTTTCTTATAATAATGTAAAACTTTTTTTTTTTTTCCTGCACTCTGGGTATTATAAAACACTGATTCAATCACATCGTTCGACTTCCTCATTCAATCACATCGTTCGATTGTGCTTTAAATTTCTTACGTATAGAATGTTAACTCCCACTGCTAGCGCCATATAAAACAATGGTGCAAACTCACCTTCTTCAGACTCTGTGAGATTGTGAGACTGTTTAATTGTGTGACTCTGTGAGACTGACTTTGTTAGACCCTGGCATAACCCGACATTATTGCTGTAACCGGCAATAAAGATCTACAGAGCGATCCCTGTGCCTCTGCGCCTGTTCTTCATGCAACAGAACAGAAACCAACAATGCCTTGCCCAGTGACAAAAACATGGACTGGTTGGAGCTGGGATCAAACCCCTACACTATGGTTATCCTTATATACCGTAAATGTCGGTCTAACTGTAATAATATAGAACATTACATTGACACACATGCTTTTAACAACTAATTCCATTAACATACACGATTTTCATATAAAATTATCTTTAAAACCTTGTCAAAAGTATCATCTTGCCCTAGATGAGCCCCCCTGTTTTAATGTTTCATGCTCGCCGGGGGAATACGCACACACGTTTGACCATCAACGCCTCCTGAAGCTAATGAATTATGAATAGGCTTCGGTAGCACTTTGTAAACAACTATTCTCACCTGGAAAAATAAAATAAACAAATAAAATATTCCCATAGAGATGCATTGATTGACACGACCAGACATGCTACGCGCCAATGCCTGAAGAGGATTGCGTATCGGATTTTCTTTTTTTTTTGCTAGCACACTTGCAAACCATATGCCACATAAACTCAAAAAGCGCGGTACAGTCATGAAATAAAAATGATGTCTTCTTGAAACTATGATTTTCAATTTTTTTTTTCAAATTGTGGAACAGTTCGAGTGTGAAGCTTTTACAGAGTGCCCAAAATAACATACTTTGGCTCACAATAGGAGAATCGTCTCACTGACAGCTGGGCCAAATGGTCAGTTATGATTTTGCTTGAAGGTAGAAGGGATTGTTAAGCTGACAGCTATTTTTCCGGAAATGATTTTAAAGTTGTTTTCGGACGAGTTGAATGATCATCAGAGTGAATTGTCATCCCCCGGAGCGATACTAAAAGCTAACAATGCCATAAGCTAGAGGAGACGCACTCAATTTTGTCCCAGGCTGCACCGGTAAATAAGATTGAAGTGCCAAAGATGGGACGAGATGACAAGCTTTTATCTGACCGCAAAGTAGTATGAATGAAGGGTTGTTTCACTGGCGGAGATTCCCAAATAGTTGTAATTTTAAGAGCAGACGTTTTCATTTTGTTGTCAAGCCATTTTTGAGGAGGTTGTAGGTTCAATTCTTAGGGTAATGAATGGTCAATCGCTAAAAAAGTGCAATTTAACCAGCTCCACAGATTAAATAGAGTACCACATTAAAATGACTACAGTGGTCCTTCGTTTATCTCTTTACTCTTCGCACTAAGTCACTCCCCCTTCAGAGCGCTATCACAACACAAATCTGCGTGCATTCCCAATACAATAATACAATCGCTTCCCGCTGATTTGTACAGTCAAACAAGTCTCTCTCACATAAAATTACAGCAAGCTAGCTAGCATTAGCCAACAGATTTCCCACTTAATCACTCTCTCCTTTTTGTTGAAAATGAAACACCCAAACAGGACCACGGACGCGCGTATCGATCGCAGGCTCCTGAAAATGTGTTGTTTAAATTGGTTGAGTTACTTTTTTTGGCAGTGTTTGCTAATCTGCTAATCACCATGGTAACCGCTGAACATTTCACCATAGAGATAGAACGAAGAACCTTCCCAGCGTGACGTCACCGCGAAGTATCAATATTACAAGGCTTAGTAGCAAGACAACTTTCCACAGTGAAAAGCATGTGATGATACTGGGTCAGGTGACAGGTCAGATCTGTGGAGAGGCGTCTCTGCTTAAAGAAGAATGCGTGTGTATCCGAGGATTTAGAAGGCAATTTTAAAACATGTAATTGAAAAAATGCAAGAAAGAAAAGTTACTGTGATACTGCATCTACACGGAGACAAGCAGGTGGCGGACATCACAATAGAAAAGTTACGCAAGGCAGCATTAAATCTCCATTACAACTCCTGCTAATATCGTCCCGCATGTGCAAAAACTGCTACTCATAACAGTGTATTTTTATTGTTGTCTTAGTCGATGTTTACAACAATATTACAAGCACAATTATGTCTTTTCTGTTTAATTTTCAGCGACCTTTTCAAAAACATGAGTGCGCCAAATGCTAGCTCATCCAAACGTTACACCAAAAGCAGCCCGTTAATCTTACGTGATATTAACCAGCCCCATTATGCAAAAACTCCGCAAATAACTCGAGGCTTTTGTC
Source organism: Periophthalmus magnuspinnatus (assembly GCF_009829125.3). Classification (NCBI taxonomy): domain Eukaryota; kingdom Metazoa; phylum Chordata; class Actinopteri; order Gobiiformes; family Gobiidae; genus Periophthalmus; species Periophthalmus magnuspinnatus. Next base: position 8,974,958 of record NC_047127.1, on the reverse strand, counting down.
AAAACCGACTTTCAAAATATCTTAATTACCACATTAGCGGCTTGTTTAGCGTGGATTCCCTTGAGTTTTCACGCCGTCTTCCCGCCGCGCTCACCGGGGAGGCGGCAGAGAAAGCATGATTACCCTACCAAATCTCTAGGGAGTACCTCACTATTCCCCAACAATATGTCCGCCCTTTTGGGTAGACGGCTTGGCTAATCGCGCTAGTGGAAAAGTGTCCTCCAAGCGTGGTTATAATGGGCGCTCCCGCTGAATAGAAATGGCGTTATCACAGATTTGTCTAATTGTGCAAGCTGTGATCCGCAGAGGCACCGAGGAGACGACTGAAGACTTGGGTTGGCTACATCATCGCAGTGGTGGTGCTAGCGTAATTAGCATAAAATGGTCGTATTTGGAGAAGCAATCAAAGGAAGGGATGTAGAGATGTAGCTGACGATTTGTTCAAAGTGAAATATTGAGAACATTTGGTTTGCTTTGAGAAATAACTATTACACTTTTTTTTTTGTTATATTTGAAGGCGACTAATCATAAAACAGTTGGTATATATAAAAGTCAATACAGTTAATTACACATGTTTGAAATGGAAATGGAAACTATGGGTATAGTCGCTCTCGACATAAACATCGTTGGTTGAGCGGTTTTAATGATGTTTATGTCGAGAACGGGATTCAAACCAGCAATCTTCAGATCAATTTTTATGTTTGTCTCTTTAAAATGGAATTGCGTTGCCTGAAACGTTCCAAATTCTGTGCGTTTCTCCCCTGACCCGAAGGTTAGTGGTTCGAATCCTGCTCTGGACATAAAGCCGTAAAGCAATTACCTGTAACTTGGCCTGGTGGCATCTCCTGCTTGTCTCCATGGAGTCTGCAAAGTTTAATGCCATACAGTGGAACATCCAGGCAAAACAATACCATCTACACTGAGAAAAGCAGGTGGACCTTTAAATGTTACCAGTTTTATTCATTCAGTTAAATTCATTTCTGTTATATTATTAAGAGCAGGTGTCTTAAATCTTAAAATATTGTTCTTCCATCCAGTCTCCAACATCACTGAATACTGTTTTTGTATCGTTGAGCAAGACACTTCACCACCTCACCTGCCAATTTATTGTGAGTGAGCACTTTTGGAAGCTTGTAAAAAAAAAATGTGAATTACAATATAAATGACTTCCTTTACCATTATTATTATTATTATTATTATTAGCATGTTTTAAATATAACAATGGGTCTCAAGTTTATGCTGTTTCTAAATTAGCATTCACAAAACAGCATCTCATCAACTTTTTGCAGCCCATTTGGAAATCGCTATAGAAACAATCCACAGCTGTGAAAGTGCAAATTAGCATATCTACTGTATGTTACAAATGACTGAAAAAAAAAATGTAAATCATGCCATGTTCAGGTCCAACTACGAGCCTTGGAATTTCAGAAGACTAGTGGACAATATCAAAGTATCTATTTACACCACCAGTCAATGTAATTTTATCTTTAAGTTTACCACTTTGTACAATGTATACACACACACAAGACATCCAATATATGATCCAAGATGTACAGAATGCATAGAATTATATATAGAATACAAAAAGTGAGATAACTCAACAGTTTATTTCATTTTTTAAATATATTTTACATTCAAATTCCTCATAGTATCCACATTTTGCTTTGAGGACAGTCACTTGGTCTTTTCTCAGTGATTTCCATGGTGAATTCTCCTGAAATGGTTTATCTTGTCAGGGTCAAGATAAAAAAATAAATAAATAAATAAAATAAAATAAAAAAATAAAATAAAATAAAAAAATAAAATAAAATAATAAATACATTAATAATAATAATAATAATAATAATAATAATAATAATAATAATAATAATAATAATAATAATAAAAAATAAAAAACTTATTTAAAAAAAGAAATGAAAGGAAAAAAATTGGAACCTCAGTAAAAGATGTATTTATTTTTTCTCTTCTTTCTAAATATTCCACCCTTTCCTCCCTTTTGTCTTTTTTCTTTTTCTGTTTTATTACTCATCTACCCATACACACAGGCATAAATACAAACACACACACACATACATACACACACATACAAAGACACACTAACACTCCCACATAAGAAGAAAAGATGCCATTCTTCCCGTCTCCTCACCCCCTTCAAACCTGGATATATGCACTCCCTTCGCCATAAAGTCAAAATATCTAACGCCTTTTATTGCTTATATTGTCTCTAATATCACAAAACAAATACCAGTTTTGAGTTGTCTGTGTAATCCCTCAGTCGCCCAGGTATCATCCGTAGAACCTACTCTGTAAATCTCTGTAAATAAAGACCCATAAATGGAAAAAGTGTGTCCAAACTTTTGCCTGCTGGTGTATATATATATAAACCAACTAAATGAACTCCCAAAAGCAAGAAATATCTCTTTTCTTTCCCCTTGCTCCGTCTACCTCTCCTCTGAGTCGAATCGATGCCATGTGACAGTTGAAAAGTGGGATTTAAAAATGTACGCAGCCATCGCTTAACACCCCGCCATCACCCGGCTCCTGTCTCCTGCTTCTACAGCGAAAGGTACGGCAAGTCACTTTGGACAAGACACATCACCTTTAAGACTGTCAGACACGTCACCTTTAAGACTGCCAGAAGTGATGGTACAGTCAAAGTCTCACTTAAAATCGGCTATCCATCCACTGAGACTACTTCTATTTATAGACTCGGCAAGCGGAGGTCTTCAGAGATTATGAAATGGTGGTGTATATATTTTAATGGAAATACACAGGCTGAAGAACAATGTATAAGTTCACATTACATCACAACATTCTGATCTAATACTTCCCATGAGGTCCCAGGAGTTTGCATGTTCTCCCTGTGTCTAAGTGTGGTTCCTCCAGCCACTCCGGTTTCACTCAAATCCTAGATCTGGAGATGGGCCCCTCTGCTCCTGCCAGGTTGGCCCAGTTTCATTAAAGAACGGGTCAAATGCAGAGGACCAGTTTTCTTACAAGAACACGAACATATACGTTAACCTTAGCCTAACCTTAAGGAGCCAGTATTTCGCTATTTTCTGACCTATGTTATAATGTTTCTTCTAGGGATAAACAATAATATCGTTTATCATGATAAGAAGGGTCGACAATAATCTTTTTATATAACTGTTAATCGCTAACAAAGATAATATATGGAACTGGTTGTATCACCAGAAAGTGCAAAAAAAACCAATACAAAAAAAACCCAACAACTTATCCACTGGGAGTCAACAGTAGAGGCAAAGAGGTTTGTTGTCCTGGGATTTAGGGGCCCAGAATTGGACCCTCTTCCTATTAATTTGTATTAGATGGGGGGCCCATGTGAGACTTCTTAACCCTGGCCCCCAAATTTCAGTTGACATCCAAAATATTCTCCGCTAGGTCGTAGTTGTTTTCACTGATGACCGAGTACAATATTATTCTTTAAACATGGAACTTATTCATAAGATTTAAATTATAATTATTCATAACTATAACACTTTAAACTGTCTGTAACTTTAATGATTATCGTGACGTTATCGTTAATCGTTAATCGCCCCAGCGCGGCTTTGGCTAAGGAGGAGCTACACACCACAGTGCAAAGATCGATTTGGGTGACTTCAACTTCTCAAGAAGCTCACCATTAATTATAACCGTGCTGAAGCGCTCCAAGGTGAACCAGCCTTGGCACCACAGCCAGTACAAAAGCTCCTTATGTAACTTTTCTAGTAGAGAGTTCATCATGTCTTTGTCTCCATAGAGGTGTTGTTTCTTTGCGTAGAATGCGCCACAGTATAGCTTTAAAGAAGAGCTGCTGTGCTTGTGTCTGCTATCGAGCTATAATCTATGACATTGGCGGATTATTATATTATAATTTGGATATTTTAAATCGCAATATTCACCTAAAACAACTTAATAAAAGAAACAATCTCGCTGACGTATGCGTTAGAAAACTAAGGCGCCCAATGGGAGCTGTCGTCGCCCTAAACGTGACGTGTTTTTTTTTTTTCATTTGTACCAAAATTACTACTCAGCGCTGGAAAATCCTATGTGTATCATCGATTAAGAAAATAAAATTGAAGAATGAAGTAAGTACAGAGCAGTGGATGTGTACCGTTGGCGGCGAAAATGGACTGATTGGCGATTAAAGATTGCTGAAACATGCACGAATCATTCCAAATACAACTTCAGGTGAGTAAATGTCGAGGGGAAACAACAATAACATGGTTAAAAGCTCTGAAAAGCCGAACAGATCTGCTTTAAACACATCTATTTCCTTGACGTTGGCGCAGCCTCTCAGAAGTACCCAAGATTTCAGCAAAGACCATGGCCACAATATTTGTTCGGTACCTGAGAAGAGCACCCGACTGGAGGACTGACCCACATAGATTGATTGCCCTGCTTGTCATTTTTAACTTCCAGAAATACTTGAGGCCTAAACATGCATCAGTGTAGTCGATCCAAGCGAAGAGCAGTTTGAGCAGTTGTTAAGTTGTCAGGGTTGAATTAAGTGATTTATATTCCCATAGCTCCGGAGGGTGGCGTCGGCCCCGTGGTCAGCCTTGTAAACGAATAGGGTGCTCTATTGAAGGTGCCCTTGCGAAGATTTGTGCGCTAGCGTCTTAACCTCAGCGGGTGAAGCGGGTTTGATGTCTCCCACATAAAAACCCTGATTAACTTCAAAGATCTGACTCGGGGATGTGGGCGCAGACGCATTTACAATAGGCTCCGCTTACGCCCGGCCGTGGAGAGTTAGCTAAAGTATGTGGAAATTGTACGGCTAATTAGCATGACAGGAGAAATGCTCAGGTGAGATTTGAGGATCAGAAAGGGAGAGTTAAGTAACTGGTCAAGAATTTATATCTGCAGAGGTGAAACACTTATGTCCAAAGCATTTCTGAAATTTGCCGGTGCAGAACGTTTCATCGACATTGTGGGTTTTGTCGGGAAGAAAACTTGCAAACATACAGCACTTCAGAGTCACACTGCGATCCAACATTTATGTAAATTTGTATGAACACATTCTGTACTTAGCCAATCAGGACGCAGGACACAATGCACGTTCATACACTGTGACAGCGAAAGGTGAACCACAATATAGAGAGGGACCACTGTAACTCTTGTGTTTACTCAAATACCTCGCAATTAAGGTGAGTGGCGTCGCCTCTTCAAAGATCTGACGTGTAACTTGGTCGGCCATGTCTCTACAGAGATATATGAGCTTAATGCCAAACTTTGGAAGAGTCTAGAACTTCTTCACGGAGGAAAGAAGGTGACTGACGTTTCACCAGAAAATATACGTAGTGAGTTTTTATACATTTTTATGGTTTTACCCTTTATTTATTGACATTTTTACTTTTATTCTTCACTTTTGCTAGTTTTGCTTATATTTATATTACTGTTAAACGTATATATATTCCATTTATTCAATTACAGATGCTTTTATTGGCAATTGTTACTGTGAGCGGACTCGCCTCTCCACAGATCTTAGTGATGCTTGGCCACATGCTGGTCTCCACGGATACAAGTAGGCGCTGGAACTTCCATTAGTGAGGTTACGTAGTGCTCTTTTACTGCGTGTGTAATCGTAACTCCATTTGAACCAATTACGAATGTTTCTCAGGACAACCCATCCCGGCTCTGTCCTTGCTCTCCTTTCTCGCCTTTGCCCCCTCCTCCGCACATGTAAGTGTTATTACCTGGGACATCCCATAGGCCCGCTCCCCCGTGACCTCTCCTCCCGCCAACGACAACCTCGATCGATTCTGCCTTTTTTTTTAAAAACCAGCGCGGTCACCCTCTTCCAAGTCGCTATGTTAATGTCGCTATCCCGTTCAATACACCACCCCTCCCCCCGTTTACGCTGCCAATCCCCCCTCGGGAGTCGCCGGCGCTCCCTAGTTCGATAAGCTCACCCTACGGTCTTCCCTCTTGTAGAAGATGCGGAGACTTGGGAGCGGGAGGTGGAGAAATCGCCGGACATCAGTCACAGTCCTCGGGAGATTGCGTTCCGGGGTGCTAGCTTAGATGCTATCTCCAAATTGCCGTTGTCCCTGTGTGAAATTGCGCGCGGGGAGGTGCGTTTTGCTGACTGGTGTTGGTGAGGACACGGGTCGATGGTCCGTAGTGGGCTTGTATGTGTTCACCTCTTTATTAGGGGGTATCGGTGTAGATGGAGGGGGGAGATAGGCTATCGGGCGGTGTACAGGCCGGATAGCGCAGTGGTAAACAGCTTAATTCTTCCGCCGTGTTTTGCATTGGATCCACTGATAAAACAAGATAAGAAACACGGAAAAGGATGTAAGGTGGAGGAATTGGCCTAAGTGGTGCTAATGCAATCGGCTAAGTTGCAGCGGAAAACGAAGTCAGAAAATAGTCCCAGAGGCTAAAAGTACAACATTTTTAGTTTTAGTCTTCAAGTGATTTTTAATTATGCAAAATCAACTATGACGCTATGACGCTAACATCTCCATGAAGATGTTATTTCTGCCTGGAAGGTTCCACAGTATAGTACTACACTTATCTATCTCCATGGAGACAGGAGAAAGACTGGCCAAGCAACAAGTCAGTAAGAAAAAAAAAAAAAACTGTAATTGAATAAATGCAAGATGGATAGGATTAATGCCATACTGTGAAGCATTCCAGGCAAAGCAATAATATATCAGCAAGCAGGCAGCAGAATCCCTGCAAGAAAGGTTACATAGTTTAGCTTTAAAACTTAAAATTTAACCAGAGAAGAAAGGTTCACACGACAGTTGGGTGATAGAAAGATAATATTGTGGATTGGTGTCACCTTCAATACTGTCCGTTTAAAAAAAAAAAAAAAAAAATCCCCTCTAGAATGTGCAAAGTTTATATTTAACACTGCAGCCAATGATTTACAGGACAGACAGGTACAGGACAGACAGGTACAGGAGAGACAGGTACAGGACAGGAAGATACAGGGCAGACAGGATAGATACAGGACAGACAGTTACAGGACAAACAAATACAGGATACACATGTGCAGGACAGGGAGGTACAGGACAGACAGGCACCAGACAGACAGGTACAGGACAGAGGTACAGGACAGACAGGTACAAGACAGACAGGTGCAGGACAGGAAAATACAGGACAGGTACAGGACAGACAGGTACAGGACAAACAAATACAGGATAGACATGTGCAGGACAGGGAAATACAGGACAGAGGTGCAGGACAGACATGTGCAGGACAAACAGATACAGGTCAGACAGGTGCAGGACACCCAGCCACAGGCCCACTCTGTATTCGATGTACACGTGTTTATTTGCTGTCATAAGAGGCTGATAGTTGAAAACACAAACCTTTTTCCCCAAGTCCAACTCTGGGCTCTATTTAAATCTGTGTGTGGTTCGCTCTTTGGTTTACCTCTTAAACGTGTTTGCATCAGGTATATTAGCTGCACGCATGAAAATCATTGAAATCGTTGCAGTAGATGCGTAATTTCTTTTGCTTGTGACTTAAAATAGATCAAATGGTGTATTTGATGTTATAAACGCAAAGCCAAACAGCACCGTTAATATCAGCCCGAGTCTTTGTTGTCTTTTATGTTGTGGCCGTGACGCACACAGTTTTGCCTCCCGCGAAAGAAACAGTCGCTTCCTCAATGCGTATTTGTGCGTTACGTTTCACAAACCAAACCAACGTCATTTGCTGTCAGAGTTTCACGTATTTACTTGTGATTTAGAGTTTAAAATGGTAAAAAAAAGAGAAAAAAAATAGGCAGAGCGAGGTGAGATGGCAGGGGGCAGGAGCAGACGTGAGAGAGGTGAAGCTAGTTGGTCAGTTAATGATGCATGTAAATCAGCTAAATTCAATGTCTCTTAATAAATTAGCGTAATTTGATCAGATTTATCTTAATTAGATGCATAAGCGATAATACCGTCCAGCGCAGTATAATTAGGGGCAGGTATGACGCTATGACAAAATGAAAACCACCAAAATCTCATTCTTATCTCAATAAAGGCACTAACCATAAGTTGCGATACTGAACACAACATAACTTTCTCAGTTTTTTTTGTTTCCCCATATGCCCAGTCTTCTCCCAGAGGACATCCCCTGGCTTGTTTTCCCCCCTCTTGCAGTACTCTGAGAGGGGCTTTGTCACCTGCTATCTGCCTGTCCACCATCGCTATTGTTATTTCCACATCCCATGCTGTTCATATTTCTCCTGTCACCGCTGCACTGTCCCGCACAAGACAGCAGATTTAACAGCAAAGGTACAGGGACGGGCGCTGCGGCTTGGTTTTCAGTCCCCCCATGGACTAAGAAATGGACTTGTTATGATAGAAGACATGTAGCTTATCGTCAGTTTTCTTTCATGTAAACTTTTTGTTATCTTATTTATTTTAATTTAGTGCGACGTCCGTTCATTTTCCATTTGTATTTTTCAAATTTTGTTGTGACATGACTTGTGTTTATAGTTTGCCTGTTTGAAATGAATGAATTAATGGTAAATGGTCACTTTTTTATGTACTTTTCCATCTTCAAGGCACTTTACATCAAGGAATCACTCGCCCATTCACACACACATTCAAACACCGATGTACACAGACACTGGGGGTGAGATGGACAACGGCATTCATCTGTGGGAGCTGGAATCGCACCGACAACCTGTGGGTCAGTGGATCAGACCACTTTTCCAGCAGGATTTGAACCGCCAGACTTCGGATCAGGGGAGAAACGCTCTAAATTTGGAACGTTCCAGACAAAGCAATTCTATTTTCAAGAGACATGTGTAAAAAAGATGAACACACAGATGAACGCTGTCGTCTCGTCCTTGGGCAAGACCCCACTGTGTGCGTACACCGGTGTATGAATGTGTGTGTGAATGGGTGAGTGGTTCCTTGATGTAAAGTACTTCGAGTGCCTTGAAGGTGAGAAAGCGCTATATAAAAAAGTGACAGTTGAATAAATCATGTTGTCGATTTGGAGAAGTAAGCATCAGTGACACCAAATTAGGTAAACTGTGACTAAAAATGTGCTTTCTGAGGGACGACGTTGACGGTTCAATGACAGGTCAGACCGGGGCATACTGTCTTTCTTGACGTCCATGTGCAAGACACTTTACCCACCTGGGCTGTGTTAATGCGATAAGTGAATTAAGTCCAAACTTGAACACTGCAATAAAAGTGAAACGCTTTTATATTACTTGCAGTCTAATATATAAAGTCTATAATTAACTATCTATTTTAGCTCATGCTTATTATAGTAATTAAAACATGACATAATTACAGACATTAGTATTGTAACATAGTCAAAGTACAAAGAAGGACTGAAATGAATGTTAATTGGTTAATGCTTGAGTTCTGGGTGCTCCGGTTTCCCCCATTGACATAAAACATGCACGATATGGTCCAATCCTCCAGCTAGGTACTCCTAACAGAATCCTGGCTCAGAGTGGGGGGTTGGGAGGTGTCCATTGACTTGTTCAAGACTGCAGAACTGACACTGCCGATTCACTTTTACTTATTTACTTGTTTTTATTGTTAGAAAATGGCAACTCTCTGACGCTTATAATCAAAAGTAAGTACCGTAATTTCTGCAGTAAAAGTCGCACCAGCCAAAAAATGCATAATAATGGAGGAAAAAAACGTATATTTCACATATAAATCGCATCTAAGTCTAAGTCGCACCCCCGGCCAAACTAGGAAAAAAAGTGCGACTTATACTCCAGAAAATACGGTACAGAGAAATGAACAGAGATAAGAGGTAGGTGAAAACTGACTTCTTCTTCGCGCTCAAGCCTCAAATGTAGGACGATACGGGATTAGTTAAACATGCGTGAATCATTTTAAACGCAATACGATACAAGAGTAAGCTAATGATGGGGGAACAGCATTAAAACATGGTTAAACGCTTGGATATGTGGTCACGTTTTACCTTCAAGGCACCTCGAAGCGCTTTACATCGAGGAAAAACTCACCCGTTCACACATACATTCATACACCAGCATTTATCTGAGGGAGCTGGAATCGCACCGCCAACCTGTGGGTCGTTGGATCCGACCGATCGACCAACGATGTTAATGTCGAGAGCAGGATTCGAAACGCCAACCTTCAGATCAGTGGACAAACACCATACTTTTAGTCGATTATCTGGCTAATACTTACACAGTTCTGCTTTAATAAAAAAATATTACATCGTTTACTTTTGCACGTATCGTTTTTCGACGGGTTCTCCTCAATCCTCTACGTACATATTTCCACTCTGCATTACAACGCCAACATCTCTCACTATCACTCTGTGTCAGGCTTTTCGTGCCAATTACGAGCTAAATCCATCAACAAACGCGGTATTTACCAAGCTCATTCCATATTATTCATCTCATTGACGGATCACACCATTACCATTAACATCGGCGACATTATGGGCGATTGCCAGATGCCAGTTTCCCCATCCGGTTTGCCTTTCCCACCCGAGCTTGCCTGGAGATTTATAGGCCCTGGCAGACTCAATCGGCCCGTTGTAAAGCCTTCTTTATGGGGTACGCTGGGCTATCGGAGAAAGCTGGTGCGGGGAGGTGCGCGTCGTAACTCAAGTCTATCAAATCAATGGCTGACCCGTGTTGGAGCGAGATTTAAGACGGTAATTAGAGATGTTAATTGTTTTCATCAGTCAGGGTGGAGAGGGAGGGAAGAGGGGGAGGAGGGGGGAAATAAAATGGCCGCCACGTACTTGGACAGATGTTAGCGGCGAGGATTTGACACGAGGACTACGCTAGGAACAGATTCAGTTTAATGTTGTGACGTTCGTCGGGTCTTTTGAACGGTTCCTTAACGTGAATGGTTGGAACCGGATCTGAGGTTTTTAAAAGAACTGAGTCTTAACAAATAGCAGTTAGTTTTTAAATTATTATTATTATAGTGCAACATTTTATTTTGATAAATTTAGACATCATTTCAAAGGGTAAACACACACTCTGTGATTCGTTTGTAGATAAAATGAGTTCTCACTTTGGCTTCTGGCAAATAAATAAATAGTAAAGAGCCAGTCTTTTGAATGGCTCTTTGAAAGGAACGGATCCAAAAGATTCGGATCTCGTAAAAGAGCTGAAAGTCACATCACTAATTCAGTTTAACTCTCTTTGCACAGTGTTGTGTTTAGGTTTATTTTAATTTTTTTAATGTTGATATTATATTTATTTAGCTGTACTTAAACTGTGCATTGCAACACTGGAATTTCCTAATTTGTGGGACAAATAGAGGTTCTCTTATCTTATCTCTTATCTCGTGTATATATATCATGGCATTGCAGTAGTAGTGGTAGTGGTAAGTGATAAAAGTAGTGAAGTTGTAGTTGTAGCAGCCACAGTAGTAAAGGGGTAGTTGTAGTTGATAGTAGTGTTAATATCATCACCATTAGTAGTAGTCGTAGTAGTCGTAGTAGTCATCGTAGTAGTCATCGTAGTAGTAGTAGTAGTAGTAGTAGTAGTAGTAGTAGTAGGAGCAGGAGGAGGACTAGTAGTAGTACTAATTCAATGTAGTAGTAATAATTCAAGTTAACATCAGGCCTGGTTAATCCGGGTCCATTTCCAGTGACCATTTTCATATTAGTAGAAACATTAAATATAAATAAAATCTATTTTGTTAATATCAGTAAAATTTTGGCCGAGAACTAAAAACAAACCTGGATTTTTTTCTTTTTTTTTTTTTTACAAATTTGTCATGACGTCACCCGCATCCTTGGTCTCTCTCCTCCCACCCCCCACCTGCATCTATCAAGCCCCTCTGACCTGTAAACGACCTCTGACTATCTCTTCGATGGCAAGGTTACACGCCGATGTATGGGACGCGCTTAAATAATTAGCTCTGAACATGATTTGCTGCTGTGGCGAACATGATAGCCTGACGACGCCTAGCAATTCCACGCAATTTACGACGCTAGCCTCGTATAAAGCTGCGTTTACAAGCCGAATCTGGGCTAATGGTGCGGAATGGAGACTATTGTATTGCCACGCATCACCGACATACAGTATATATCTGAATGACACATAAAGAGCACAGGAATGAATAGCCATTGATTTGCGGGCGGCCGGGGTCAATAAAATGCTAGCAAGCGTTTTCATGATGTTAGCGAGAGGTTAATGCTAAACAAGACACCGGTGGAAATGTACAAAGTAGGGCTAATTGGTGAGAGGAAGTGGTACTTATGAAACATGACATGCTGCGTTTTTATTGCAACCTTGCTGTGACATCACGCTGGAGGGGTTCGGCATGTATATCTATGGCAAGAACGTTCAGCAATTACCATGGTGACACATTAATAAACACTGACATAAAACTCAACAGATAGCATCACAGCCCCAGGGAATGTGGATGGCATTAGATGCAATGTTTAGCTTTTAAAAGTAATTATATATCCAAATGAAATACATACTTTTAAAACTTTTGATATGTTAAAGTGGCTGTACTTTTTGTTACTATTATTTATTTTCTTTGGCAAAATTTGTTTTGTCGTAGCACTTGTATATATTGTAAAACCTGATCTCATAAGGTAAAAAATTAAGACCACCGTGTGCTGTCTGCATGTAATTATAAAGTATTTTATTGTCTGAAAATCTGAAAGTGCACTGCTAGCATGCTAGCTGTTGTTAGGATTACCATGACAGCAAAACTCGGCTCTTATTGCAATAAATAATTTGAAATAAACTAGTTCTTCCACAGTTTTTCCACAACATCAGGTTTCTTTTACTTTTTGTTACATTTTATTTTATTTACTTCTTTGGACTCTAAGCTAAGGGAAAATAATTAGCTGCAAAATAAATTTTAATGTGTAAATGTTTTCAGATTTAAAGGCCTGTATCCAGTTTAGAACCATGAGTGAAGAACATGTCAGCTCTGGTCCCAGGCAGTTGCTTCCACATGGTTCTCATTTAAAGGGAAACTAGTATTCACTGTTTGTATTGTCCTTTAAATGTGCTCCTGAGGACCTTTGCTTTGGCATTTCATGTTTTAGAACTTAAAATAAAACGTATTTTCTGACAACAGACATCTTGTTCCGATAGATGCGCTCCAATACTGGGAATTATATTTTTTCCCTCAGAACTATTACTTACTATTTATTAATTACTTACTATTAATTAAGCAAAGAGCAACTCGGGTTAACAATCTTTTCTGACATACTAATAGAAGCATGCAGTTGTAATAAACAAAATTTGACAGACCGCATAAGATCTCTGGACTTTTACCTGTGACGTAACAATCCAAGGAAATACAATGTTTTTTGGAGTTTAAAAAAGAAAAAAAAAATCAGTTATTTTTAAAGATTCATCAAAAAAAAAAAAAGTGTTAATGAAGCAAAATACAAGTCCAAGTATGTTTTTTGACAAGAAGACAACAGTACACCGCGGTTAAAAACTCTAAAAAGACAATTTTGCATAATATGGTTTCTGTAAAAACCCAGTATGAATTATTGAATGAATTAATTATATCTCAGCTCCAGCCGGTCTAACTTCCCAGGACTTCCTGATTAAAATGTTTTCTCTTTTCTGAGCTGCTTTTTGGCCTGGAATCATCTGCAAACTGTCCATTTTAAATAAGCTCGAAACTCACAAAAGTCTCTGTTGGGTTCGTTTGTGGACTGCGCCCGTCTTAACTCAGATCAAACCGATTTTTTTATAGCCAAGGACACTGCAGATCTAGTAAGCCTTAGTACATGTAAATATGGTCCTATACACCAAAAGAAGTAGTGGTAGAAAGTACTATTCAAACCAGTGATAACAGTCATTACAGTAGTACTAGTAGCAGTAGTAGTAGCAGTAGTTGTAACCGCAATAGCAGACATATTCAATGCAATATAACTTTATTTGTTCTTAAGGGGTAATTTAAGTAGTAGTAGTAGTAGTAGTAGTAGTAGTTGTAATCGTAGTAGTCGTAGTAATAAAAGGATTGCATTTGTTGTAACAAGGGGAAAAAAAGTACTGTTGTCTAAGTTGGGTATTTCTGACCAGGAGTGCTAAAACTAAGTGTCAAAGTAGTATGTGCAGTAGATAGTATTAGTACTAGTTGTAGTCGTAGTAGTAGTTGTAGTTGTAGTAGTAGCAGTAGGATTGCATTTGTTATACTAAGGTGAAAAAAGTATTGTTGTCTAAGTTGAGTATTTCTGACTAGGATTAATAAACCCAAAATAGTATGCAAAATAGTATGCGCAGTAGATAGTATTAGTACGAGGTACAAGCCGTGATAGTTGTGGAATTGTTGCCCTTGATAGTGGCGGCATAGTGGTGATAGCAACAGTAGTCGTAGTCGTAGTCGTAGTAGTACCACCGATAGTAACAACGGAAACACGTTGGTAGTCGTAGTTGTGATAGACTTGAAGTAGTTTGAATATACTTCTAACTAGGGGCAATAAAGGCAAGAGTAGTAATAGTAGTCTAAAAGTATTAGCAGTATTAGCAAAAAATATTAGCAGTTGTAATAATCGTAGTATAGAAACAGTAAGAGCAGTAGTAGAAGTAGCACCAGTAGAAATACGTAGCTACCACAGTACCTGAACAATTCATTGAAGTTTTTTAGCTGGGAGGAAATTGCCCATAATACAAATAGTCGATTATGATTGGCCGACACATCCAAAAGTCCCAAAATAGCCCCTCTGATTGGCCATCTGAATAATTCAATGTCAACTCTTGCCGATTCCACCGTCCTCCCAAAAGGACTGGGAGTGTAGCAACTGATGAGAAAGCATGAATATTTAATGAACGCCTAGGACAAGCTAGAGCTACGAGCACGACACGCGCCCAAAAATCAAACGAAAGAACAGAAGAGTGATAGAAATAAAATAAAAAAGAGAGAGAAAGAGAGATGGAGAGAGAGAATATCACTGCGGGGGAAGGTTTAGATGTACAGAGGAGGCGAGGGCTGATGAAGTGGTTAAAGAAGTGGGCGGCCATCTTGGTGTGGGATGTTTGCGTTGGGTTGGCGGACACTTGGTAAATATGTGCGGAGATGCGTTGCGGCTGGAGGGGATGGAGGAAGTACTGTATGCAGCCTGAATTTTACAGTACTTTGGGGGAGTATCATGCCCCCCTGGCTTTGAAGTACTTATCAAACGCAGTACTCATTTGAGGATGATAGCCGTGTTTACGAAATGAATACATATAGGGTCATTTTAAGCAGAATGAGCCTCACATGAGTCTTTCATTTGAGTTGCCAGTTTCAATGCTGAGATTCAGTTGGTTTAGACCGAAAAGGACTCTCTCTGATCTGAACGGTCACTACGTAAACCCCAGCACCTGCAGCCAATCATAAGCTAGTGCTAGTGCAGCCTTTGCAGCTCAGTGAGTGAATTTTGAAGTTTCTGAGGCCTGTCCATATACTGAGAATGAGAAAAACTTGTATATGTCGTCTATCTTCACGTTTACGCTCTGGCAACACAGGTTTGGTTGAGACTGTAGTGCCTTTTTAAATCAGTAAGCCCAGGACACACTCTGTTCCTCTCATTTGAATGGCACTATTGTGAACGTTGTGGCTATTACTGTTATGCTAATTATGTGCATATTAATTGAAACCTCCTCTGGCATTGTCCTGTCCTTATTTTACATTTACTCATTTCAGTGTCATTCATTTAGCTATTAGCACTTTGTTTATTTAAATTGCCCAATTAGGAATTCAATTAATTGCTATTGTTTCGTATGTTATTAATAATCTATGTGTTATTCCCCAGACATCCAGGTGAGGTCAATGTTCCGCATATGTGTTTGTGTTATTCAAGTGTTTTTATTGCTAACAAAAATGTATATTCTTGCCGAGTGGGATCCACAGATCTGACCTGTAACTTGGCCTCGTGCCTTTTGTAGGTGTACTCAATCGTTTCGGTACAGCACGTTTGGTTCGATTCGTGTGTGTGTACCATTTTGGTTGTATTTTTTTCATAATAAAATGTTCTCTGGCGTTCTTTAAAGTGATTGATCAAAAGTTCATGTGTCGCGCGTTTCCATGGGGATACTATTAAACAACATGCTGTATTTATCAGTTGAGCAACTTAGTGATACTTCATTATTGGCCTTTTATTCATTGCCATTTTTTTTTTAGGGCATGGTCGTAGTATTAGCAGTAGCAGTAGCAGTAGCAGTAGCAGTAGCAGTAGTAGCAGTAGTAGTAGTAGTAGTAGTCAGATTGCATTTGTTGTAATGAGGGGAAAAAAGTATTGTCATCTAAGTTGAATATTTCTGACAAGGAGTAATACAACCAAGCGTCAAAGTAGTATGTGCAGTAGATAGTATTAGTAGAAGTACGAGCCGTGATAGTTGCGGAGGTGTTGCCCTTGATATTGGTGGCGTAGTGGTGGTAGCAAAAGTAGTCGTAGTCGTAGTAGTACTGATAGTAACAATGGAAAAATGTTGATAGTCGTAGTTGTAATAGACTTGAAGTAGTTTGAGTATACTTCTAACAAGGGGTTATACAGGCATGAGTACTAATAGTAGTCTAGAAGTATTAGCAGTATTAGCAAAAAAATATTAGCAGTTGTAGTAATGATAGTATAGCAGCAGTGACAGCAGTAGTAAAAGTAGAAACAGCCAACAAACATAGTACCTGAACAATTCATTGAAGTTTTTTCGCTGGGAGGAAATTACCCATAAGCAGTTGTAGTAATCATAGCAGTTTTTATCGATTCGCATTATACCGCGCTCTTAAACACTCCTAAATACTTAACATTTAAACACTCTTAAACACTTTAAAACAGTAACGCGTGATGCACAGACAGTTGGACTTACCGCTACAGCAGCAGGACATTCATTCACATGGGACACACGCACGTCTCTTTGAGTAGAACTTAATCCTTCTACAAACACCGGCTCCTTGTAAAAACTCCATGATATCCAACGTGGTACGCGGATCGCACCAGTACAGTCCCGGAAGCTCAAAACTTTGACCTGTGGCACGGCAATGTATTCATAAACACTGCACATTGACTATAATGATCCAAAAATATACCAAACCTACACCTTCCGTTATGCCCTTGTCCCCATTGAGATACATCAGTTTAATGCCATACTGTGGGATATTACAGGCAAAGCAAAAACATATACGCCGAGTCAAACAGGTGGCAGGCGGTGCGTCTTCAAATTGTTCTCAAATGTTTGAATTGTATCTCTTATTTCCACCTCATTGAAATTCAAGCAGCATAAAGGTAGAAATTTCAAATCAAATTGTAATGAAATTGTATTGGCTGTAGAAATTGCCCTCCTTTTCAAAATGACCACCATTTACTCTGGTTTGCCTCCAAATATTATGTACAATCTAGCTCTAATTTCCCGTGAGATGCCCGGTATTGCAGAGTTGCCTTTCTGAAGAAATACTACCAACTAAACCACATCTGGTCTCCCATAGCAACATGACCCCAAAAATCTACTCAAATCTCTGGTAATGGCGTTGGAGTTGGAAAAATTCAACTTTCAAATGTATTTTATTCTTATTTTATGAGCGACAGCAGAGTGCCAACCCAAAATCAGGTCTAACCCGGGACTAAACCAAGGGTGATCTCAAGGGTGACAGTAGCTCAGTTTGTAGAGATTTTGCCCGCTGATGCAAAGGTTGACAGTTCGAATCCCGTTGTCGACATAAACGTCATTGGTTGAACGGTCAGATCCATTGATCCACAGGTTGCTGGTGCGATTCCAGCTCCCACAGATGAATGCTACTCAACTGGTTCCTTGATGTAAAGCGCTTTGAGTGTCTTGAATTAAAATACATTTACATACAAAATACATTTACGTTGCGTTAGTGGCTCACATCAAGCGAAACTTCCAGAAAATAGTCCCTCCCAGATGCCTAAAAATAGCATTGTGGAATACTCCCTCCAGGAATTAGACAGGGATTATAGAGTGATGACATTTGCTAATTACAAGTTTCATTATTGGAAAATTTGGTTCACGCTTCAAAGGGAATTGTCAAAATTTTCATCATTTTTACAATAGTGTGTAGGGGATTGGTTGAACTTTTGCCACAGAGAAATAAAAAAACAAATGAGCCAAAATATAATGACCACTGACAGGTACATGAATACTAGGCTGTTTTATTCATTTAGAAATCAACAGTCACATTTTCATATAGCACTTTTCCAGCTTCAAGGCAATCAAAGCGCTTTAAATCAAAGTATTCACTCGCCCATTCATACACTGGTGAAAACAGAGGACGGGTGAGTTGGGTTAAGTGTCCTGACCAAGGACACAATGGCAGCAGTCACTCTGTTCCACCTTGTGATGTCATGTGGTAAAACAGGAAGTGCTCCACTGTGTTTTTAAACTCTATACGACTTCACTAGAATCATTTGGATGATTTCAGCCTTGGAATTGCCCATTTCTAGTGAACTAAAGGTAAAAAGTAGCTGCTAACTTGAAAACTAACACTTCATGACATCACAAGGTGGAATAGAGCATTTTGAGCTGTGGAGATGTGGACAGAGTAACGATGAAGTGTTACTCAAACATATATGAATGAAACAAAACACAACTCCAGGTATGTTTTTGATGAGGTAAGAGCATTATAACTTAGGCTACTGGTTATAATCGTATGCATGACTACTTCAATTTTCAAATCTTTACTTTTATTTTCAAGTGTTTTGCCAAGTCAATGCAATGATTGATTTTAGTCTCATCCAGGGCAGTGTTTAAAGCGTCCTTTTCAAGGTTTAACACAGAATCTATCACAAGAGGGGAACCTGGAGAGCGGCTATAGACAAAATGTACGTGTGAGTAACTTTCTGGTCTCTGCTGAGATCCTTGTGAATTAAATGGGTCTATTTTCACCCTCTCTTCAAGGTACCAGCTCCTTTGTTGTAAGTCCTATAGCTCTGGAGCGCTTCCATAAAAATCATTGCTTTGTAGTGTTGAACCCCGCTAGCTTTTGCCATATAAGCTATTCCCACTGACCGGAAGACAATGGTGGAAAAAGTTTTTATACCTTGCGACGGAAGGTATAGGTTTGAACTGAGAATAATGCCTTGCCCCTAAAGATCAGAAATATCATTAATTAGTACATTTATTATTTGTTTTTTTTTTTTTTTGTATATAATTTTGAATAAATGAATGAATGACTAAATAAATAAATAAATAAATAAATACTATATTGTCATGATGTCAGTTTTCCCTGTCCTCCCGTGCTCTCTCCCCCTCCCCTACCTGTGTGTCTGGAGCTGGGTGGAGTGCCTGACTCCTCCCGTGCACACCTGGGGTGCATCAGCCTAATCACCACCACCTGCTGCTGAGTACAAGAAGGCTTGGCAGTCTACACTCGGTGCCAGACCGTCCGCGTGTAAAACGTGAATGTTTCTTGCTAAGCTTTGTTATATGGTACTTTCCTGCAAATGCTCATTTGGATTTATGCACCCTCCAGATTCCTGCCTCTACTCGCCCAGCTCCTGCCGCCACGTTCCAGTCCCGGTATCGCTTCCAGCTCGTCTTGTCTCCTGCTCGTCTCGTCTCCTGCTCGTCTCGTCTCCAGCTCGTCTCGTCTCCTGCTCGTCTCGTCTCCTGCTCGTCTCGTCTCCTGCTCGTCTCGTCTCCTGTCCGGTCCTGGTCTCTGGTTTGTCACCCGCTCCCCGCTCTGGTCTTCGTCTGATCCGCCTGCCCTGGTACCGCACCTGCTTCTATCCCCGTCCTGGTCCTGTCCTGCCCGCCTCTACCTGCACCGCACCCGCCTGACCCGTCTCCCGCTCCCCGGTTCCTGTACCTGCTCTTGTGACCTGTTTAAAGACTGCATTTTCACCGCTGTAAATAAACACTGTTAAAACTGCTCTGGTCTGCATCTTTTGGTCCTATCCGCACCGTTACGACAGAACGGTCCTGGCCACTATGGACCAAGCAGGCTCAGATCCGGACCAGATGCGCCGCCTCACGCACTCTCACCCCGAGGCGGTGCTGGGTCAGCACGAACAATCCATTCGAACTCTATTGGAGCTAAATCAGACATTGTCCCAGCAGGTGGCACAGCTTAACCACCAGGTGGCCGCGCTCCTCGTCACCCCGCCTGCTGCAGCTGGAGCGCCACCATGCCTCCCGGAGCCGAGAGGCACGGATCCGGAGCCGTATGCTGGACAACCTCACCTCTGTCGCGGATTCCTGTTCCAGTGCGAGTTCATGTTCCAGCAATGCCCTTCTCGTTTCAGCTCGGGGGCCACCAAGATCCGATATATATGTGGATTACTCCGGGGCAGAGCTCTCCAGTGGGCAGAGGCGCGCCTAATGAAGACGTCTGTGGATAGCCTGGATTTTAATGAATTTGTGTCCACGTTTAAGCTGGTGTTTGACCACCCGCACTACCAGGACAATGCTGCCTCCCGGTTATTGACTCTCAGCCAGGGCTCCAGGACGGTAGCGGATTATTCCATTGAATTCTGGACACATGCGGCGGAGCTGGACTGGACGGACAGCGCGCTGCGGGCTGTGTTTGTGCGGGGCCTGAACGAGACTTTGAAAGATGAATTGGTTTCCCGGGACGAACCCCCCGACCTGCGGACCCTCATCTCCCTCACTCACCGTATAGACAACCGCCTACGGGCTCGTCGCCGAGAGAGACGCCGGTCACCGGTCCCGCCGGAGCCACGCGCTGCCCCGCCCCCGCCGGATGAGCCCATGCAACTCGACAGGACCCTTGTGTCGACCGAGGAGCGTCAACGGAGGCGTCGTCTGGCCGGGGCTTGCCTCTACTGCGGTGAGCGCGGACATTATGTGGTCACTTGCCCAGTTCGGCCAAAAGGGGGGGCCCACCAGTAGCACTGGGAGTACTGGTGGGCGAGCAACACATCCTGGACTCTTCTAATAGACTGCGGCTCAGCGCCACCCTGTGCGTTCGCACAGAGACCTTATGCGTTTCCGCCCTTATCGACTCCGGGGCTGAGAGGGACTTTATTGATGCCCAAGTCGCGGAGCAGCTCGGGGTCTACCTGGAGCCCCTCGAACGCCCCTTAAATGCCCAGGGGCTCAATGGACGTTTTCTGGGGCACATCACTCACATCACAGAACCTGTCACCGTGATTCTGTCCGGCAACCACCAAGAGAACCGTCAGTTTCATGTCCTGTCCTCCTCCGCTTCTCCTCTGGTCCTTGGTTACCCCTGGCTACGCGCCCACAACCCTGTTTTCGATTGGGCCAGGGGCGGAGTTTCGGGCTGGAGTCCCGATTGCCACGCCAAGTGCCTTCGGTCCGCCCTCCCTCCGGCCGGGAGGTCTGTTCCTGTCGCTGATCCGTCCCCAGACACCCCCAATCTGTCCTCGGTGCCTGCTGAATATCACGACCTGGGGGAGGTTTTTAGCAAGAGCAAGGCCCTCTCTTTACCGCCCCACCGTCCATATGACTGCGCCATTGACCTCCTGCCGGGTGCCCCACTACCATCTAGCAGGCTATATAACCTGTCTAAACCTGAACGCGAGTCAATGGAGGACTATATCCGTGGGTCCCTGGCTGCCGGAATCATCCGCCCGTCCACTTCACCCGTGGGAGCGGGGTTCTTCTTTGTGGCTAAGAAGGACAAATCCCTGCGGCCTTGCATTGATTACCGGGGTCTGAACAATATAACCGTAAAGAATAAATACCCGCTTCCCTTACTGGACTCGGCATTTACGCCCCTCCACGGTGCGACCATCTTCTCAAAGTTGGATTTGCGGAATGCGTACCACCTGGTGCGCATCAGGGAGGGAGACGAATGGAAGACGGCCTTCAAGACACCCCTGGGACATTTCGAATACTTGGTTATGCCCTTCGGTCTCACCAACGCCCCTGCCGTATTCCAAGCCCTCATCAACGATGTGCTCCGTGATTTCCTTAACCGATTCGTCTTTGTTTACTTGGATGACATCTTGATTTTCTCGCGGTCCCCCCAGGAGCATCATCAGCACGTTCGCCAGGTTCTCCAGCGCCTCCTCGAGAATAAACTGTTCGTGAAAGCTGAGAAATGCGAGTTTCACGCAGAGGAGGTCAGCTTTTTGGGCTTCATTGTGGGGCGGGGCCAAGTAAGAGCTGACCCTGAAAAGATCCAGGCTGTCACTGAGTGGCCCGTTCCTACCAGCCGGAGACAGCTCCAGAGATTTATCGGCTTTGCCAATTTTTATAGACGTTTCATCCGGGATTTTAGTAGGGTTATCTCGCCCTTAACTAAACTCACCTCTCCTGCTTTGCCGTTTGCCTGGTCTCCTGAGGCGCAGACAGCCTTCGAGAAGCTTAAGAGACTATTTACCTCCGCTCCCATCCTGCACCAGCCCGACCCTTCACGGCAATTCATCGTGGAGGTCGACGCCTCCGACTCGGGAGTGGGGGCCGTGCTTTCGCAGAGGTTCGACCCCCACAACCGCCTCTGTCCCTGCGCCTTCTTTTCCCGGCGATTGTCCTCGGCCGAGGTCAATTATGATGTGGGGGATCGGGAGCTCCTTGCCGTAAAGCTGGCCTTGGAGGAGTGGCGCCACTGGCTCGAAGGGGCGGAGCAACCATTCATCGTCTGGACCGACCATAAAAACTTGGAGTACATCCAGTCCGCCAGGCGCCTCAATCCCCGTCAAGCTCGTTGGTCCCTCTTCTTCAGCCGCTTCAACTTTCTCCTCACCTACCGCCCCGGATCTCGGAACGTCAAACCAGATGCCCTCTCCCGCCAGTTCGCCCTGGAGGATAGCCCGGTCACCGCAGAAACAATTATCCCCTCCTCGTGTGTGGTGGCCGCGGTCCATTGGGATATCGAGGACACCGTCCGAGAGGCCCAGACCAACGACCCCGACCCAGGTAACGGCCCTCCAGATAAACTGTTTGTTCCCGATTCTGTCCGGTCTCAGGTGCTCCAGTGGGTCCATGCCTCCCGTTTCGCCTGCCATCCTGGTGCCGGTCGCTCTCTCTCCCTCCTCAGGAGACGCTTCTGGTGGCCCACGATGGACACAGACACCCGGGCTTATGTCGCCGCCTGCCAGGTATGTGCTCGGGCCAAGGCCTCCCACTCACCCCCTTCTGGTCTCTTGCATCCTCTCCCAGTTCCTCGTCGCCCTTGGTCCCACATCGCCTTGGACTTCGTGACGGGCCTTCCCCCTTCCCAGGGGAACACGGTGGTTCTCACCATTGTGGACCGCTTCTCCAAGGCCGCCCATTTCGTTGCCCTGCCTAAGCTCCCCACAGCCAAAGAAACTGCCGACCAGCTGACCAGTCATGTCTTCCGACTCCACGGCATCCCGGTGGACATCGTGTCCGACAGAGGGACCCAATTCACCTCTCAGGTATGGCGGTCTTTCTGCGACAGTTTGGGGGCCACGGTTAGCCTCACGTCCGGGTTCCATCCACAATCTAATGGGCAGACGGAGCGGGCCAACCAAGACCTGGAGTCGGCCCTACGGTGCACAGCCTCCGCCAACCCCGCGACCTGGAGTACTCACCTACCCTGGATAGAGTACGCTCACAACTCCCTCGTGAGTTCCGCCACTGGTATGTCCCCCTTCGAGGCATCGCTGGGATATCAACCCCCTCTCTTTCCCACGGAGGAGAGGGACCTCGCCGTCCCGTCTGTTCAGCGCCATCTCCAGCGCTGTCGCCGGATCTGGAAGAAGGCCAGGGCGGCCCTTCTTCGGGCTGGAGCGCGCACTAAGGCGACGGCCGATCGCCACCGTGTCCCGGCGCCCGTATACCAACCTGGCCAGATGGTTTGGCTCTCCGCCAAGACGGTCCCGCTGAAGACGGACTCCCGTAAGCTGTCCCCCCGATTCCTGGGACCGTTTAAGATCATGAGGATCATAAATCCATCGGCGGTGCGCCTCCAGTTACCCCCGTCTCTCCGGATTCATCCGACCTTTCACGTCTCCCAGGTTAAACCAGTCCGGACCAGCGACCTGTGCCCTCCGGCCGATCCCCCACCGCCCGCCCGAGTCATTGACGGCCACCCGGCGTTCACCGTCCGCCGCCTGATTGACGTTCGTCGCCGTGGTAGGGGCCTCCAGTACCTCGTCGATTGGGAGGGTTACGGTCCGGAGGAGCGATCCTGGGTGCCCAGGGCACGCATTCTGGACCCCGACATGGTGAGAGACTTCCACCGCGCTCATCCTGACAAGCCTGGGGGTCCACCAGGAGGTGGACCTTAGGGGGGGGGTACTGTCATGATGTCAGTTTTCCCTGTCCTCCCGTGCTCTCTCCCCCTCCCCTACCTGTGTGTCTGGAGCTGGGTGGAGTGCCTGACTCCTCCCGTGCACACCTGGGGTGCATCAGCCTAATCACCACCACCTGCTGCTGAGTACAAGAAGGCTTGGCAGTCTACACTCGGTGCCAGACCGTCCGCGTGTAAAACGTGAATGTTTCTTGCTAAGCTTTGTTATATGGTACTTTCCTGCAAATGCTCATTTGGATTTATGCACCCTCCAGATTCCTGCCTCTACTCGCCCAGCTCCTGCCGCCACGTTCCAGTCCCGGTATCGCTTCCAGCTCGTCTCGTCTCCTGCTCGTCTCGTCTCCAGCTCGTCTCGTCTCCTGCTCGTCTCGTCTCCTGCTCGTCTCGTCTCCTGCTCGTCTCGTCTCCTGTCCGGTCCTGGTCTCTGGTTTGTCACCCGCTCCCCGCTCTGGTCTTCGTCTGATCCGCCTGCCCTGGTACCGCACCTGCTTCTATCCCCGTCCTGGTCCTGTCCTGCCCGCCTCTACCTGCACCGCACCCGCCTGACCCGTCTCCCGCTCCCCGGTTCCTGTACCTGCTCTTGTGACCTGTTTAAAGACTGCATTTTCACCGCTGTAAATAAACACTGTTAAAACTGCTCTGGTCTGCATCTTTTGGTCCTATCCGCACCGTTACGACATATATACAGTTAATCAAAAGCTCAAATTTACCACTTGGAAAAAAAAAAAAATTATAACAAAATAAAGCAAAATTCAAAATTTCAAAACTATCAAGGACACAAAGGCAGCAGTCATCTGAGGGAGCTGGAATCGCACCGCCAACCTGTGGGTCAGTGGATCTGACCGCTCAACAAAGGATGTTTATGTCGAGAGCGGGAATTGAACCGCCAACCTTCAGATCAGAGGGTGAACATGCTACCAACTGAGCTACCGTTGCTTTTCACCTTTAACGTCAATTTTATGATGATTATTTATGTTTTGCTTTGTTGTGATTTTAATCTTTCTTATTCTGTAAAGCACCTTGAATTACTTTGTGTACGAATTGTGCTATACAAATAAATTTGCTTTGCCTTGTCAAGAAGGACAGCACAAAATATTTAACCGATTGAAGTGGTCTGTAATGCTCCACCGTTGAGCATTAAAATATATATCTTGCATGTTTGCCCGTTACATTGGAAGTGTTTATAATGCTAAAAAAAATACCTGAAAAACATTCATGCTTACTGTGAGCATTCTCGCCTCTCCATAGATCTGACCTACAGTATAACTCGGTCAGCTTGTTTCAACAAAGACATATACATAGAGCCTAGATGACCAAAAAAGTTACATAGTGCACTTTACATCAAGGAACCACTCACCGATTCACACACCAGTGTACACGGACTCTGGGGATGAAGTGGGTTAAGTGTCTTGCCCAAGGACACAACAAAAGCAGTCATCGGTGGGGGCTGGAATCGCACCGCCAACATGTGGGTCGGTGGATCTGACCGCTGAACCAATGATGTTTATGTCGAGAGCGGGATTCGAACCGCCAACCATCAGGTCAGTGAAACACCCATCTACTCCTTGTTATACTTGTTCTGATACAGCTCAAGATCATTCTAAAGATATTCAGGAAAGATTCATTTCTGTCCTGTGAATGTGACTTTTATAGTATCGATACTTGCTCAAATGAGTATCTAGTAGTAGTAGTAGTTTCGATACTATTTTTTGTATGAATTAGCATCTGATTTTTGCTACCTTCCCTCCTTCCTCCCATAAAAAAGTAAATAAAAACACAGTTCCCTTCTCGCCGTGTTGATATGCATGTATATCCAACACTACAAATCGTTCTTTTTTCCGAAAACGAAGAACTGCGACGCAAAAGGTCACCAATGTTCCCAAGTAGTGCATTACAGACTCTACATAATTGCTTTTTGTGCATTACGTCCTATTGTAATGAAATCTCGCCAGCCGACCACCGCTGAATGACAGATCGTGCTGCAGTTCAATTACACGGCCATGGGTGGGTAGCTAGCCTGTGTAGCTAACCCGCGACCGCGACCACATCTAGCAAAGGGGGTCAATTGCCTTTTGTTTTGAAGAGTCTACTGCATAAATCACTATTATCATTTTAGCTCATTTTCAAAAGAACGTCGGCGTTTTCATCAGGCTCTTGTTTCATGGCGGACTAATTGTTTTGAAGTGCGAGCTATTATTCTCGAGAGGGAATGAATAGCGAGTAATGATTGGTAATGCGGCGGATTTAAAGACGTGTTGCGACGTATTTTCTCTCCCGGTCTGGTCGTGATTGGCTTTGTTCGCGGTCGGGGTGTGGGCGGTAGGTTGCTAGCCGTACTCATCATGCTAGCTATTATTATATATGTTTTGGAGGGCGTTTGAGTAGAAGTGAGTAATCAAGAAATCACAAGGTAGACCGACGGGCATTGTTGTTGTTGGGACTTGGAATTGTTGAAGTGAACTGATTCGATGGCGTAGTTCTTGTAGGTAATGTACGGAGAGTGCGCGCGCGTTTACGTATGTACAAATACACAAAAATACAGTACAGTTTTATCAGATGTTAGATGTTAAGCTTCTGTACTGTGAATGTGACTTTTTTAGTATCGATACTTGGTCAAATGAGTATCTAGTTTTGATGGTAGTTGGAGTATCGTGGAGTATTTGTGTCAGATTTTCATTCATTCACGCTTGTTTGATGAATCTTGCGCATTATGTCCGCCCCTGCCTTAACCATCCCGAAGTAATTTTACCAGGATTGTTGCTTCATAGGTAGAAACCCTATGCTGTTAAATCTATTTCTAATCTGTCAGAAAAAAAAAAACTTTGCATTTTGGATGGAGCTTTTAGTGTTGACGACATAGTTTGAGGGATTGGTTTTAGAACTCAACGCTACTTCCTGTATTTTTGTACTTTTCATATCTATCACGGGTACTATGCCAACAAACCAAGTCAGAATTAGAAAGAGATGAAAACCTGATATATGCACTTTACGTCTCTATAAAGGTGGTCTTGGCTTGCTAGGCTGAAAACACATACTTTGCAGTGGATATCATCAATATTACCTGGGGATGTGATGCTAACTGCAAGCATGTTCTGTCTGGGGCTTTGTTAGACTTTAATCTGAGCTTTATTTTAACACAATCTGACCAGAAAGAACAGACTTAGCTGGAACTACAACAAAGTGGGGAGATTTGTGCTGTTAAACAAGTCTCACTCACATATCTTTACAGTCACAAGCTAGCTAGCATTAGCCAGGAGTTTTTCAGTTAGTCACTCGCACGTTTTTTGGAACAGCAAACACCTAAACAGGACCATGAACACTCGTATTGACCACAGGTTTTTTGGCTTAAGTTTTCAAACAATTTTAAAGCCTTTTTGGCAGCGTTTGCTAATGTGCGCACTGTGTCATGATGCTAACTGCTAAACATTTTGCCATACACATAGATGCCGAACACTCCCAACGTGACGTCATTGCAAAATATCAATTGACCTAATATATTTTTAACAAATACGAAAACACTTGTCCCAAAGAATCTACGAAGTGTTGTCAAGCCTGCAGATAACCATTCCAACAACTTTCAATCTCCACGCTGTTTGAACATGTAATCAATTTTGCTCCCAACATAGTAGTCGTCTTTATCACCCATTGTAGCTCGGCTCTTATCTCCCTGCTGTGAAATTCCTTTTTAATATATTGTTTGCCGACGGTCCGTTTTCTGTTAGCTTGGCGCTTTTCCCTCTCCGCTAACGGCTGTCATGGAACAGTTTGGAACGCCCGGGGTTGTTTACTTGGCACTTTTTTAATAAATCAAAGCTCCTCCATTTTCCTCATCCAAAGCATTCTTGAAAGATTTCCAAAAACCTATTACAAAAATGTGGAATCTGAATGCGTTTTAGGCAAAATATGAAACGGAATAGCTTGGAACGTCATTGGGAGATTTGTGCGGGTTTGAATGTTGTATTTTCTAGTCTTTAATAGTTTAATAGAGCAGTTTTATGCTGTTTGATGCGAGGCCATATCTGATATACAAGGCAGCGTGGAGCATCTGGGGGAGGCAAATTTATCTTCGCTCATATTACAGAGAACAGATCACAACCATATATTTACAACATATGGGACAGTTGGTTAAAGGTCCTATATTACCGGTAGACACAAAATGTATCCTTGTGAGCATAGACTGTATAAAGAAGCGGCAAATTTGAAGCAGAGTTCCATATTAAGAATTCTGGCTGCAAGTATCTTAAGCCAGTCCTGAGCCCCTTCTCGCCCACATTACTGTCTCTTATTAATGTTCATATCTTGAGTTACGGAAACAATAGCGAAATAAAAATACGAGGATCATGTAGAGCAGGTTAATACGAACATTTTAAGACCAAAATTAGCAGCAGTTAGCAGGTTAGCTTTGTCCAATTACATATACAGTCTATGCTAGCCATGTTATAATGTTGTTACCTCTTCAAAAACATACCCAAAGTTGTGTTTTTTTTTTCATTTACACATGTTTGAGTAACACTTTATTATTAGTCTGTCTACATCTCCAAAGCTCAAAAAGCTCTGTTCCACCTTGTGATGTCATGAAGCAGACGTTTTCAAGTTAGCAGCTACATTTTACCTTTAGTTCAGGTAGAGATTGTCAATTCCAGAGCTGAAATGATCCAAATGATTCTAATGAAGGTGTATAGAGTTTAAAAACACAGTGGAGCACTTCCTGTATTGCCACATGACATCACAAGGTGGAACAGAGTGTTTTCAGTTTGAGATAAGAACTAAAGAACTAAGAATTAAATATGCAGGGTTTGCAAACATTAAAGTAATATGGGCCCTTTATGACAGTAAACTATGAATATGAACTATTATATGTTCTGGGTATGTTGAAAAAAATGTACCCAACTATAACTGTTTTAATTCAATTTATGCAGGAATTGTGGAAAAATGTGGAATACAATGAGCAGCACAATCCCAGACTTTATTGCGATTTGGCATGAGCGCTAGTAATTTAAAGTGCATATGACAGCTTAGCCTACACTTTTAATTAAAACACAGCTAACGGGATTTTATTAAAGTTTTTGCAAAAAAGTTTTCCCTATTTCAACTATTTTGGTGAAGTTTATCATTTTACGTCCTGATTAGACATAGACGAAAGATTTTGTTTTGGAACCCACTGGTACTTTTCAACTTTTATTAACAAACTACTTTAACTGATATTAAATTATGACCAATATTGATCACAGGTACTATTCCACCAAACATAAAAACATTTTATATCTACTTTAAAGAGGTACCATATATCTTTTTCTGGTGGGTGGTCCATCACTTGCTTGTCTCCATGGAGATATTGTTGCTTTGCCTGGGAATGTCCCACAGTATGACATTTAACTTACAGTCTTAACTTACATCTTACATTCAGTTCAGTTACAGGTGTATTTATCGCTCAAGACTACCTTAAAAACATCTGAAAAACCTAAATGTCAAAAACTGTACTGTTAATGTAAGCAGCATCACTCCACTGATCTGATTTGTAACTTCTTGAACTAGTCTATGTGTCTTATACTTGTTCTCATACAGCTCAAGATCATGCTAAAGCTACTCAGGAAACGTTCATTTATGTCCTTTGAATGACTTTTTTATTATCAATACCTGTTCAAATGAGTATCTAGTTTCGATGCTAGTTGGGGTATCTGATTTTCATTCAGTCACGCTTTTTTGATGAATCGTGCGCTGTATGTCCGCTCCCGCCTTAGCCATCATAAAACTATTTTCCTAGGATTGTTGCGTCATAGGTAGAGACCCTATGCAGTTAAATAGTTAGTAGTTACTCGTATTAGCATCTGATTTTTGATGCTCTTCACAACCCAACATACTCATATTACTTTCAAATTCTTCCCACCTTTTGTACAACCCCCCCGTAGCTGCAGTCCACTTTGCCACAGACATTGTCCACAAATAGAGCAGCTCTCAAACATATGCTATCTCTCCTTGTCTCCAGAACACTAAAATGGCCGACATGATGCCCGCACGGTGCCTCGGGAGCGCCAGCTGGTTTAGGGAGAGATTTCAGCCAATCGGAGCGAGAGGTGCGTTTGTTTTGTTGACAGGGAGCAGGTGGAGAAGAACGCGATCCGATCCATGTCTGTTTGGAGATGGGTAATAGGGCAATACAATGGAACACGGTGCACTTATTAGGATGGTCTCTGTCAAGGCGTTTCGCAATGGGTGTTTGGATATGAGGTTGAGGGGTTATGGTGTTTTTTAAAAGTCCACTATGTCACTTTTCAGGTGTGGGACATAGAGACGTTGTCGCTTTGCCTGGAATGTTCCACAGTATTGCATTAAACATATCTATTGTCCATTTATTTAAGGCCCTGTTTCCATTTATTTGAGCAACATTTGAATTGCCCCAGAACAGATGAGGTCAAAATATGTCCGCTGTGTACTGTCTGCATCTAATTATTAAGCATTTTTTAAATCTGACAATCAGGAAGTGCACATTAGCATGCTAGTTGCTGTTAGCAGTATTCCACTATAGTCTCAGAGAGTTGAGAAAAGCGCTTATAAACTCATCTTGGTGAATAATTAGGATGCTCAGAATGCATAAGGTAAGCGAGCAAAATTCCTGACTCTCCACAGAGCTGACCTGTAACTTGGCTTAGTAGTGTCACCCGCTTTTATAGATGGGTTCAATCCACTAGAAAAGTTACGTGCTACACCTTTAAAGGTCCTATGTTACACAAAATTGACTCTTGTGAACTTTAAGCCACATTTGAATGCTGTTACCTCCTCAAGAACAGACCTGGAGTTGCATTTTGTTTCATTCACACATGTTTGAGTAATCCTTTATTATTAGTCTGTCTACATCTCCAAAGCTCAAAATGCTCTGTTCCACCTTGTGATGTCATGAGGTGGTAGATTTCAAGTTAACAGCTCCTTTTTACCTTTTGTTCTGTAGAGATTGACTCTTCCAGGGCTGAAATTGATTCTAAATTCTGAATGATTCCAGTGATGACATATGGAGTTTAAAAACACTTCCTGTATTACCACTTTATGACATCACAACGTGGAACAGAGTGTTTTCCGTTTAAGCAAAGAACACAGCCTAAATATGCAGGGTCTGTGTGTTAAATATGTGTGAATAAAAACAAACGCAACTCCAGGTCTGTTTGTGATGAGGAAACAACATTATAACATGTTTCTTATGGGAACTTTAAAGGTAAAATAACAAACGTTATGATCTAAAATGTTACGAAATTAAGTTCACAATTACCTAAGGGCTAGGCTGGAATTATATTAAGTCCAATTCAACAAAAATTCTATAAATTCTTCCTTGGTAATTGGCTATTCTTATATAGTGACCTACCATGCTGTTTCGCTAATGAAAGAAAATAAGTTCTTTGAAGAGATAGTTGCCCAAAAATAGGTTTGGTTAGCGTAGTCCATTATCTGATTTCCTTGTATAACAAAGTCCAGCAGCGTCAGATTAGCAGCTACCGCTCTCCCCTGCATAGAACTATAACGAAAAACCGCAAGCTATCTCGAAATGAGGCCTTGTTACCCCGGCAACTCAAACGTATGGACAGGAAATAGCGCTTTGCCGAGATGCCTGTCGCGTCAATGTACAATGAACGGTATCCACTTCACTCAAATCATGTACAGGTGGTACTGTAGTGTACAAGTGCTTCCTGCTAGCATAGCCTTTGATGGTGGCTGGTAGAATTGGATATCCATTCATTATTGGTTCTATTTTAAGCATAATTCAGGGTTTAAAGAGGGGGTATTGTACTTCTATGGGGTATTAACTGCTAATACAACATATTTACATTGCCTTTGCTGTGTCCAAATGTCCGCACTTTTGTCCAATTAGAGCAAAGTTTAGTGGTTACGCGATTTTAGTTCTGTCCGAATGGTTAGTTGGTGAAAAAGTAGTGCACTCAAACTTTCCCACAACGCACCTTGAAAAGTAGTGGGCTTTGATGGCCGCTAGACTGGTCAATATAGACCACAATGCATTGCGAGAGTTGGAAAAACAACAGCGGACAGAGACAGGTGTTTAACTGGACACAACATGACTGAATGAAGCAGATAGAAGTTCACTATTGATCCTTGATTATGAATAAAACTCTCTGCTAACTGCTAGCATTAGCCGCTTACCTTATCTTGAGCTCAGACTAAAAACATGAATAATCCAATATGTTTACATGAGGCCGGGCTTGACAAAAACGTGTATGGTTATTATTAGTCCAAAAATATTTGTGCCAATCCAATCTGACCATTATTTATAACAGAAATCAAGTTTTATTAGTTTATGAGTTTAGCGAACCTTTTTTGCCCAGACCCTGAGTCACATGACCCAAAAGTGAGCTAAAGAGTCCAGAGCTGTGTAGTGAATGAACCGTTAGGATGGACATTTACTGTTTTGAAAATGCTATATTCGCCAAAAACAATGTATTTACGTGTTTAATAAGTTTCAGTCTTGCCTCCCTTTGCTCTCCATGCTAAGTCACTTCCCCTTCAGAGCACTATCACAACACAATCAGCATGTATCCCGCTAATGAAAATACTGCACATCGCATCAGGTTTGTGAAGTTGTAGTGCATTGTTTTATATCAAGCTTTTGTATAGGGTTCGAATAGGGCCAAAGAGAGATCGCTAGATTACGCAAACATGCATGGATGACATTTAAAACCTCTTCAGGCATGTTTTTGGGGAGAGAACAACTTTATAACATGGAGAAAGCAAAAAAAAAGAGTCAATTTCGCATAATAAAATTGCTGGATTTTAAGTTAAATCCAGCAGGGGGCGCAAGGACTGATTCACTGCAGAGTGAAGCGGTTTGACTTGAGCTACAAGCGTTAGCATATCTAAGTTTGAACTTAAAAACACAGAGGAGCTTGTTGGGTTGACACTCACCGGTGCATCAGTGGGTTTCAGATTGATGAAAAAATGATTAAAAAAATTAGGACTGTTGCCATGGTGATCAACAATTTTAAACCAAATATTATATCATTTAAACTGCAATCGATACAGATAACAGAGAAAGGGACGGAGTATGCAGGGTTACTCAATGAAACAACATGCAACAACATTAATATTAATACAATTTTGGAATGAAAAGGGTCAAATTTGTCACAGCCGAAGAATTGAAAGAAATAAAACGCACCAAACCAAAATGAAATGTTTCAGATGATTTCAAAGAACACTTAAACGAAAATATTTCTGCACATACCAGACACATTTTTGCCCTGGTTTTGGAGTTAGAAACACTCAACCAATATCATTTTATTATGTTCCTGTGATTTATATGATGTAATACTAATACAATTGTGCCAGTATTTGCTTCATGTGAAACTCCGCCTCTGGGACGTGCAACAGTTTCAGATGCCTGGGCTCTGCTTTGTGATGACTGGATTTGCTCAGAAGAGTCAATTTTGTGTAATATAGGATCTTTAAAAAAAACCCAATATATGTAATTTTTTTCTGTCGTAGGTCAGATCAGCTGTTCCTATGCACCCCTTGGTTTACGAGACAGCTGTGTATCGGACTGTTTCGAGTGACGGAGGGGGCGGGGGTGGGGGGTAGGAGAGGGTCTCACTATCACCCCCCCACACCCCTCCGCCCCTCCCTCATACCCATTGGAACGTCTGCAGCCGAGGGGTCTCTTCAAGAACAAATAACACCACAGAACCATCAATATGTGCTAAGTATCGATCCGCGGCGCTACCTTTGGGCTTAGGGCCGGGATAAACAAGAGCCGCCACGCGTTAGCTAGCCTCCTCCGCCCGCACGGCCTTTAGCTGGGTTTACGAGGACCAAATCATAGATACAATATATGTGTTGTGAGTTATATGGTGTGAATGACAGGGATAGTGAGAATAAGGAAATAAAGCAGAGCAAGGTTAAGCTTTTGGGAGATTTGTGAATGCTGTGTACAAACAGCTAATTTAAAGGTTGGTAATTTGATTGACACTTAAGGCAAAGCAACACTGTTATTGTGTCTCTGGGCAAAACATTTTCAGCATAGTGCAGGGTTATAGCGGGAGTAGTAGCAGTTGTAGTAGTAGAGTCAGAATCGTATCTATCTATACTTCAATAATTAAACCTTTCAGAATTATTTTATTTATTTTATTTAGATTTAATTTAATTTATTTATTTTGATTTTATGGATTTATTTTATTTTGATTTTATTTATTTTATTTAGATTTTATTTATTTATTTATTTATTTATTGTGATATTAGAGACAATTGCACCAGTAAAAGACATTTTGACTTGAGGGAAGGGGGGGGTTAAAATACATCTAGGTTTGAATACACAATTTCAGAAGTGGCTAGCTAGCTGTTTTTTTTTGTGTTTTTTTTTTACACAGTATCCCCTCTTTAAGTTAAATCCAGCAGGGGGCGCAAGGACTGATGCACTGCAGAACGAAGCAGTTTGACTTAAGCTTCTAGTGTTAGCATATTTAAGTTTGGTGTATAGACTTGAAAAACACGGTGGAGCTTGTTAGGTTTCCCCTCACTGATGCGTCCAGGGGTTTCAGAATGATGAAAAAAGGAGGGTTGCCATAGCGATCAGCAATTTTAAACTAAATATTATATCTTTTAAATGGCATTTGACAGATAACAGGGAGAGGGACAGAATATATCAATAAGGCAAGCTAGCTAAAACATTGCTAACACAACATAGCTCACATCATGTGCACAGTACAAGCATAAAAATTTCCGTATTGACTTTAAAGCATGTGTTACGTCATATTCAAAAATTCCTTCATGCTGAATCCAAACATTTTTTTTAGTTCATCTATAAAACATTAACATTTGATGAACACAGTTTTAGCGAGTACATACAAGACATACTACAATGATTCCAAGTCATCACAGTCTTGTTTTGGCATGTAGATCGGGTGGCAGCTGACGTCCGTTGGCAGGTGCTAAGGGACTTTGCGGAGAACCCGGGCGCATGCCTGTTTAAAAATACCTCGCCCTGACCCCAAGTTTAATAGTCTTTGCATAGCAGAGATAGTCCAACGAATACCCCCAAAACAAATGCCTAGTGCAAGTTCAATGTTTAACAGGGTAGAAAGCTCCAAAATTTTGCATAAAACACCCTGTAGTCGATGAAAGAAATTCTTGGTTGACTAAAGATGTCTTCCTAATGGATTGGTCGACAAAAAAGATGGCAAAAGCTCTCAAAACTGTTACGTATCTCTATGTATCTGACCCAAACTGCACTCACAAGACTACACCTGCAGGGGGAGTTCACGCAAAAACAAGTATTTATCCAGAAAAGTACAATGCACTTATATAAACACAGATTAAACTTGTGAATCATGAGTTTAATCTGCTTTTTCACACATAAATAAACACCAAAAACGTCAAATCTTCAGCGAACGCCCTCACTCAGCTCTCTTCAACCAATTAATCGACGAAATGACAGTTACGTAAGATCAAGAAACATGTCTTGCATATCATCATATCATCACACTTCGCACCTCCGGTATCCATATACAAGTTATTCTGGCGGCCATTTTATTTTTACACTTGCTCCTCGCATAGCTGAGATAGTTCCTCAAACGCCCTCCCCAGCGGACGCTCGGATTGGAACTCAGATTCAAGTACGTCCTGGCTTATGTCTTCTCGAAAGATCTCACCAAGGTTTGAACTACCCAATTAACCCGGAATTATACAACACCTTACATTTGCAGTTTGGAATATTGGCTATTTCTGACCCTTAAATCCACTTCCGATTTCTTTTCATAACAGGTGAAAAGACTTGGCACTCTGTAGACGTACCGGAAAGCGTTGCGTTTGTGGTTGGACCAGTTAAGTGGACTTGATATTTGCTCTAAGCTTCTCCGGCATTATATCGAGTCGGTCTGTGGAAATAAATTTGACCACGCGGGTGAACTTTTTAAGAAACGGGAAAGGATGAAAGCTGCCGGGGTGTGCGCTAAAGTACAAATGTATTAAAAGGTCCTATATTACGCAAAATGGACTCTTGTGAGCTTTAAGCCATGTTAGAATGTTGTTACCTCATCGAAAACATGCCTGGAGTTGTGTTTTGTTTTATTGAGTGACCCTTTATTATTAGTCTGTCTACATCTCCAAACCTCAAATACTCTGTTCCACCTTGTGATGTCATGAAGTGGTAGTTTAAGTTTAAGCTTTTACCTTGTGTTTAGTAGAGATTGAACATTCCAGGGCTGAAATGATCCAAATGATTCAAGTGAAGGTGTGTGGAGTTTAAAAAAGGGGAGGACTTCCTGTATTACCGCATGACATCACAAGGTGGAACAGAGTTTTTTCTGATTGAGAGAAAAACTCAGCCTAAATATGCAGGATTTCTGTGTTAAACATGTGTGAATGGAACAAAACACAACTCCAGGTCTGTTTGTGACGAGGAAACAACATTATAACAGATCAGAAAAGAGTGTAAAATGGAGCCTTTAAACTGTACATAGAAAGTTTATGACAGTCTTCAAAAGTAGAAATACTACAGAGAATATTTTGTAAAAGGTAATCAGTCCAATAAACAAATAAATGGTTATTGATTTTGCAAGTAGATTAAAAAAAAATACCTAAGAGCAGAAAGGCTCTCAAACTTTTCACACCAAGTACCACCAAAGAAAGGATTTGGGTTTCAAAGTACCACTGGATCTAAACCAGGTCTAAAACAGGACTATTCCAGGTCTAATCTAGGGCTAAACCAGATCTTAAAATTTTCATTGTAGTTCTAAACAAGAAATGATCCAAACGAGGACAAAAAAGTGGATACAATTAACTCTAAATGAGGCAAACCTACAAACTATTGTTATAAGTTGCACATTTTAAATTGCAATATTCATCTAAAAAGACTTAATAAAAGAAACAAGTCCTCTGAGTTCCGCGACAGAAAACTGTGGTGCCCAATGGGAACTGACGTCGGCGTAAACATCATCGCAACAAAAGGCAGTGTAGCTGTCGGCACTTACGATGGTTAGCTGCACATCACACTAGCGAGTAGTCATTTTTCGTTTTTCACTTGTGCCAAATGACTACGCAACACTGCCAAATCGTAAGAAAAATATAATAGAGAACAAAGTAAGTACAGAGAAGCGGGCGTGTAAAGGTGATGGTGAAAACAGGAGTCGATCGGCAATATGGCGTCTTGAAAATAAGCGATTAAAGATTGCTCAAACGTGCACGAATCACGACAAATACAACTTTGGGTGAGTAAATGTTGAGGCGAAACAACTATGACGTGGTTAAAAGTTCTGAAAAGTCGATTTTGCAAAATAGGTAAGTTATTTTAGTGACTTAAATGTTTTTTTTTTGCCTTCTTAAATCTGGGATGAGCACTGCAAACAGACCGACTTCATGTACGCTCAGTTACGTCCATATAACCCTGATGCGTGGTCTTTGAAACGGATAGAACGCTGCCTTTTGATTGGAGATATTATATTCGATTATGAGCAATACACTTTTGATTTGTTGATTTATTGATGGTTCTACTTCAGGTGATTGATATTCGCACTTTTTTTGTATCTTCTCATAACTTCTCTGATTCAAATTTTGTCATTTTGCAAAAGAAAAACAAATCCCCTCCAACCAGTCGTTCCTTCTGAAAACCCAATGTCCGTACAGTCTTTTCCCACTCACTGTTAGTCACTCGCCTTGACTTAAACAAGAAGTCTAGCTAGCTACAGTATGTCATGTAAGCTAACATCCACCACCACCACTTCCCTCTTCCTCCTCCTCCTCCTTCTCCTGACAGCCGACTTTAAGTGCTCCACGTTGGGGCAGACGGCTGGGGCGATTGGGTTTTTGTGCGGAGGTGACAGACGTGATAGTAGCGAGGGAGTGGATGTGTCTAGGTCTCTCGGCCGGTGCAGAAAAGAGCGGTATTCAACTGTCAGTGGATACATATAAGACTGGATATAGTTATTTTAAGTAGTGCCATTGGAGTTGGAGAAGGTGGTTTTTACACTGCGGCACTGGCAATATACTGGGGATAACAAGTACTTTAGAGTGGCCATGGGCTTCAGAGTGTTGAAAAAGGTTGGCATAGTGAATAACAACTTAATAATAATAGGTCATTTTAAAGAGAGATCGGTGGATTTTTAATGTTATTATGTTGTTTCCTCGTCAAAAAAACATGTCTGAAGAGGTTTTTGATGTCATCCATGCATGTTTGAGTAATACTATTCGCTCTGAAGGGGAGTGGCTTAGCATGGAGAGCAAAGAAAGGGGAGGCTCAGTGTCAAAAACAAAACTGAAACTTATAAAACATGTTAATAAGCTGTTTTCTGCGAACATTTTCAGCACAATAAAAGGCAACATGGTGATCCAAATATGTTATGTGTTAGCAGTTATTACCCCATAGAAGTAAATCTTTAACCGTCTTTAAATCAAGTAAGCAGAAATGTTGTAAAATATTTTATATACACACCACCGCATTTCTAAGATTTATGAGTTCTATATTAGATTCTCATCATGCACTTTATATGAGGAATCACTAGACATTTGAGCGCATCTGGCACATCATCAATGTCACACTTCACACCTCCGGCTTCCGTCTCCGTCTCTGTCTGGGCGGCCATTTTGTTTGTACATTTATGTTCTGTACAAATGTGCGAGCAGGTGGAACTCTGCCCTCCTCCTCCTCAGCAGCGGGGGAGGAGATGGGGTCGACCTACGAGGTGTCAATGCGGAGACAAGACAAGGCTCCTGGTATATATTACAGCTCCAATATGTTTGGTAGTGATTTCTGTTCAAAGTGAAGTATGGTTTGACATAGTAGAGCCATAGTAGTTATGGTTGTAGTAGTACAATTGATAGTTGTAGTTATACTTGTACAAGTGCAGTAGAACTCAAAGCACCTGTGTGATGTCATCAGGTCATAGTCTTCATTTGCCTTCATCAAACTGATTCTGATCATATCAGTCATCAATCTACGATTATGCAGCTAACACATATTAATGCTTGCAGTTATTGTTTTAAGCCTAATTTGAACTGTATAACACCACCAGGTGGAGTTCTAGCATTATTTTCTTTCCCAGTGTAGGATATAAAATCCCAACACATAGGTGTCCAAAGGTAACTCAAACTGCTGATATAATATACAGCTTATTTAAGAAGAGAAAGGTTCAGTTCAAGTTTGTCTGATCCAAATTCTGTATCAGTGGTGCTTGAGAGTGAAACCTGAAGTTTCTCTGTTGATTAACTGTTCACTGGTTTTCTACGACAGTTTAGTTGATTTTCTTGTTTTAGATATCAGGTACAAAGTAAACATTTATCAGAGTTGTAGACTTTTACATTGGTTATTAAACTATAGCAGTTCTTTCACATTTAGATGCGATTTGAGCTTTTACACATGGACATTTCATTGCACACCAAAAAAAAGTCCTAAAAGTTTCAAAGGTCATCTGTAGAGCTATTCTTCTCTATTGGTGGTTTTCAGCTTCTAGAGTGCAATGACGCCATACTCCCAGAAGGGGGGGCTAGACGTAGTTCCCCCATTGATTACATTGTACTTTGCCACGAAATATCTAAAAGGTAAATTCACAAATGCTGAACTTGATCACTTCCATTAGTGACTAGCCCCAAGAGCTCACTAATTTACAACAGAAAT
This sequence comes from Periophthalmus magnuspinnatus, assembly GCF_009829125.3. Classification (NCBI taxonomy): domain Eukaryota; kingdom Metazoa; phylum Chordata; class Actinopteri; order Gobiiformes; family Gobiidae; genus Periophthalmus; species Periophthalmus magnuspinnatus. The sequence continues at coordinate 8,935,271 of NC_047127.1, read as the reverse complement.
CAACATTTTAACAATATTTATTTTTAGCTAGCCCCATCTGTATTAAATATTACCGGCCTATAGAATGTTACATAATCCAAAACCCGGCAATAAAGCTGGAAGCTATAATTAAAAGTAAATAATGGAGAAAAAAAAGCCTTAATATTTTGAGAGTTTTGAGTTAAAAACAAAACAAAGACTTTAATTTAAACCGCTACAGAAAACCGTCATCTCCTTGCTAACTTCGCTCGTCGACTTTTTAAAACAGTTCAAATCACAACAGCTGATCAAATATTAAAACTCCTTTCACCATGTAATTTGAAACACTCCATTCTTTACAAAACACAACCTTTAATGAAAACCTCAAACTGTGAAATCAAAGTTGGACCGTGGCAGGGGCGTCGCGCGGCTCAAACCAAGCGCGCCCCCGGTGTTGGTATACCTCTCTGTATTATTGGATGTGAGCTTTGTGTAACCAGATTCATACCTCCTCTCTCCCTCTGCCAAGCCAGTCTCCTCTCCTGTTTTCTGAAACCACTGTAAACACAGGTGCTGCTACCCGTTCTCCAGGGATCCCTTTGGCTCCCGCACGAGGATTTTTTGGATCGTCTCCTAGCTAAAGTTCCTCTCCCTTTTTTTTGTGTTAGCTTGTCTATGCTAAACACCTGTCTGACTGGGTGGTATTATATGTCTGCCTATACAAGAGGATATTTTAAGTGCGTTTGAGTGACGGGCTAAATGTGCTATTGGCGTACAGCTGTCCTAATCCGGAGGAGTGGATGGTCCGGGGGCCGAAGAGGACGAGGAGGGGGCGGTCGAGCAGAAGGGGGGGGTCCCGTGGGGGCACTTCAGCTGTTTGACCATACACACTACAAAGAGCTATGGAAACTTGTGCTAAAGGAGGTTGGTAAGCTAGTAAAATGGACCACACCTGGCATCTTGGCAGCTGTTTTGAAGGCCGCGAAAGTAGTTACGTAATTCTAATTTATACATATATTTAAGCAACCAAAATATTTTGTTTATCAATACATTTTTTTTCACTGAAATTACTTACAATATTTACATTTTTGTTTAATTTTTCTAGTAATATATTTTACGTGAAAAATTAAAAAAGGGAAAATTATAAGTATGAGCATCAGTATTAGTGTATTAATAGTAAAAGTATGTATTTGTGCTTCTAAAATTAAAGGTGGACTATGTAACTTCCTATAGTGTGGAACATTCCGGGCAAAGCTGTAACATAGAGACAAACAGGTGTCACCCCCTCCACCGCAAAAGTTACATTGTGCACTCTACTTTAAAAAAAAGTATACGATTAAAGTATTTTGGCTAATTTGATACTGATATATCATGGTTTCCACGGTGACCTGGACTGGCCTTTAGCAGAGCGTTGGCTTCAGAGCAGAGACCCCACAGAGGAGTATGTGACCATGAGCTCTGGGCCATATGGTCAGGACGAGAAGACAGGAGCTAGCATGTCCGCTATACACAGGGCGCAGATTAAACCAACTGGCAACGCGAATGAGAATGAACGAGGCTCATTCACATTTCTGACTGGATAATTGAGTTGAGAACCAAAACAACAGATTACAACATAAACTTAGCCGTCATGTCCAGTGTTTTTGAAATAAAAAATAAATCAGCATTATTATATTCACCAGTAATAGCCATAATTGATTTGAACATGTTTATGTCGTACTTTGGGAAGTTTATTCAATTTAAAATCAAAATCTTAGACAGTTCCTCATTTAACAGATCATTTTAACAACTTTGTCAATTTTATTTTTCTATTTTAAGGGCAGTACCAAATTAAGTTGATTACAATGTAAACTAGATACAAGTTAGTCTTTTTCAAATGAGCGATCACTTCCTGGATCACCACCTGATGATGTCACGAGGTTAATCATGCTTGAGGAAATATTATAACTTGGATAGAACCTCAGTGAAGTCTACAAAAATAACAAAATATAGCACTTTTAAAGGTCATATATTACGCAAAACTGATTCTTGTGTTCTTGAGTTGTGTTTTATTTCAGTCACACATGTCCGAGTAGCGATTTATGTCTCAAAATGCTCCGTTCCACCTTGTGATGTCATGAAGTGGTAGTTTTCAAGCTAACAGCTACTTTTTACCTTTTACCGTTCCGTAAAGATTGGCAATTCCATGGCTGAAATTATCTAAATGATTCTAGTCAAGGTGTGGAGTTTAAAAACACAGCGGAGCACTTCCTGTATCACCACATGACATCACAAGGTGGAACGGAGCGTTTTCCGTTTGAGAGAAGAACTCAGGATAAGTGCGTTAAACATGTGTGAATGAAACAAAACACAACTCCAGGTATGTTTGCGATACTGAAACATTATAACATAGATCAGAAAACAGCGTAATATGGGTCCTTTAAATTCTGGACCCTAACCCTTCACTTCCCAGTCCATTAAATATCAAGCCGAGCACATTGTATTTACTCCACGCACTGCTGACACCAGACTGTTGGCAGCTCGGCTTTCCGGGACATTTCCAGGAGCACTTTACAAACTCTGTTCATGGTGCCGCGTGATTACATTCAAGAGGCCTAACCGCCAGACACATTCGCAATGAAATAAATAAATAAAATGTTGTCCCGGATGGCTATGGACAGTATCACTCCATCTTTTTATCGGGGAAGTGAAGTAGGCTCGGCTATCAGCGCGTATCGTTGGAGTCGCGCATTTATCTTAGAGCTAGTGTTTGTTGAAATGATACGTTAAAGGGCTCGTATTACGCTAGTTTCTGATCTATGATATAATGTTTCCGTATCACAAACAGACCTGGAGTTGTGTTTTGTTTCATTCATGTTTAACACACAAATCCTGTATATTTAGGCTGAGTTTTTCTCTCAAACAGAAAACACACTGTTCCACCTTGTGATGTCATGCAGTAATACAGGAATCGCTCCACTGTGGTTTTAAACGCCACACACCTTCACTAGAATCATTTGAATAATTTTAGACCTGGAGTTGCCAATCTTTACTGAACAAAAGGTAAAAGGTAGTTCTTAACTATCACTTCATGACATCACAAGGTGGAACGGAGCATTTTGAGCTTTGGAGATGTAGACAGACTAATAATAAAGTGTTACTCAAACATGTGTGAATGGAACAAAACACAACTCTAGGTATATTTTTTGATGACTTAACAGCATTATAACGTGACTTAAAGTTCACAAGAGTCAATTCTGTGTAATATAGAACCTTTAAGACAATCTGCATATACACGTATTTTACTTCAACCCGCTAACACATAACATATTAAGATCACTATGTTGACGTTTATCGTTTTGAGAATGCGTATTAGCCAAAAACAGTGTATTAACAAGTCAAAGTTTTATTTTTGTTTTTGAGTCTCCCCTGCCTTTGCTCTCTGTGCTAAGTCACTCACTTCAGAGCGCTATCACAACACAATGAACGTGAATCTCGCTGATGAAACTACCGCACATCGCATCAGGTTTGTCAAGTTGCTGTGTACAGTTTTGTATCATGTTTTTGTATATTTATGGAGAATTTTAGTGTTGGCGCATGGGTGAAGTAGCTGAGCGTTGGACAGAATCTTACAGCTAACCGTAAGAAGGGTTCAAATAGGGCCCGGGAGAGATCGCTAGATTACTCAAACATGCACGGATGGCGTCTAAAACCTCTTCAAGCATGTTTTTAATGAGGGAACAACGTAATAACATGGTAGAAATCTCAAAAAATCGGAAAAACTTGTTCATTTTAAACAGTTTGCAATGGTCCAAAGTTATTCCTCACTTACTTTAAGCATTCTGAACATCCTAATTACTCACCACGATGAGTTTATAAGTGCTTTCACAACTCCGAAACCAGAGCAGTTCTACCATCACAGTAATGCTAACAACAACTAGCGTGCTAAACATGCATTTCCTGATTCCCGGACAATAAAACGTGCACGATTACGTTCAGAGGGACGCGCATTTATCTTAGCGCTAGTGTAGTGTATGCTAACTGCCTCCGGACAGATGGTGGCACTTCTCGTTCGACTTGGGAGCAGGCGGGGGCGGTTGTGGCGGGAGTGATAGAAGGTGGGGCAGTTGTACGGCAAATTGCAAATGATTTTTTCCCATTTTCTCAAAGCGAGTTTGCGGGGCCGAGTGGAGAAGAGAGGAAAGCGAGGGAGTAGGATGGATGGTTTCACCTCACAAGACGTGGTTTGTAGAAATGTACCAAAATGTCAAAGAGTCATGTTGTCATTTAAAACAATAAGACAAAAACATTGGACATGGTGGCGAAGTTGTTAAAGTTGTAATTTAAGACGATTATCCCTCGCAACCCCATCAGGAACTTTTCAAATCACTCCTAAAAATCCATCTATTCAATCTGGAATTCCCACGTGATTTCCACCTTCGTCTTCCGCTATTTACTTATTTTTTGTAACGCATTTTTGAGTCTCCAAAAAGAGCTATGTAAGCCTGAAAGATTATTATGATATTACTATTAATAGGACTCTGTCTGATCTGAATCATCACTTCCTAAACCCGTCATCATAATTTCGTTTATTCCCACATTTGTTCATTTGCAATACTTTTTCCATATCCAACTAATCATAACTATCCCGGGATTGTTTCGTTTTGTCTTTCAGTTCGTCTACTTTTAATTTAAACACCATACACATCGGTTATATTTAGTCTACGCTTACCTGGATCTCCACATGGTCCAGACAAAGAGGGGGCGTGTCCTATGTCGGCCATTTTTAAAAGCTGGGGTGTGGTCGTGGGCTGGACCATGTGGAAGGGAGAACTGGGTTAAGTTTTAAGTTTGTTTTTTATGTTTGTTTCAATGTCTTTCTGTATTTCTTTCTATGTTTTCAATGTTTATACACTTTTTGAGTTAAAGGGATTTAGGCCCTCATAAGTCCGCTGCGTATGATGAGATCCTGCTAAAGTTGTATCTACCGTACCTGTGAAGTAAATGGTGTTTACCTGGGGGAGGTGCTTCTGGTTGGAGAGGGTATACAGTATAAGCAGCCGTGTACATGTGGGTTTTTCCTTAGTTTCTGTGTTTCTGTTGCTTTTGCTTTAGTTGAGCACTGTTAATTGTTGTAAATACACTCCCTGGCCAAAAAAGAAGTCACCACACTCTAATATTTCATTGGACCACCTTTAGCTTTGATTACGTCACATATTTGCTGTGGCATTGTTTAGATTTCACTTCTGTAATGTCACAAGATTTATTTCCATCCAGTGTTGCATTAATTTTTCACCCAGATGTTGCATTGATGATGGTAGAGTCTGTCTCATGCTCCTGAACCAACTCTTTCACAATCTGAGCCCGATGAATCCTGCCATTGTCATCTTGGAATATGCCCGTGCCATCAGGGAACAAAAAATCCATTGATGGAATAACCTGGTCATTCAGTATATTCAGGTGTCAGCTGACCTCATTCTTTGAGCACAGACTGTTGCTGAACCTAGACCGGACCAACTGCAGGAGACTCGTACCTATTTGCTTAGTTAAATCCATGTGGTGACTTTTTTTTTGGCCAGGCACCGTATGTATTATTTTTCCACCATGGTGACCTGTAATAAATTTTATTAATTGGGAATTTTTCCGAGTCTGTCTCCTACTTCGACCACATCGGGCCACTTGCTTCCCCACGTTCTCCTCAATTTGGCAACGTAGGCTCAGTTGTGATTGCAGTACTGTTCCTTTAACACGTGGAGCTATTAGGTTTGTTAAAAATAAAATGTTGCAACCTTTACTCTCAAAATTGCACATATTTCCGTGTATTTTAACCATAAAAATCCCATAATTTTGACTTTACAACTTGGCCAAAGCAATCAATACTTTCTCAGAGCTGCAGAACACAGGTAGCAAAACGTGATATGTAAGAATCTAAGTTGTGGTCATTTTGTCGAATTCATTTTAGCTAACTGATTACAAATCCTTAAGCGTTAGCATTATCTGCGTCCCTCACTATGACAACGTAACATATTGAATTATGCATACCCCACATCTGTACAATTGTATGCCCAGGCACGAGCTCCCCAGCTGGGTACGTTTGCCGGGATGCCAGGGCGAGAGGGATGGAATAGTAAGCACGGTTATAATGTTAGCAACTGTGCATAGATTTGAAAATGCAGATTGTACTAGCAAATGTGTTTACATGGGGAATTTATGGTTAGCAGCAAGTTGAATGGATAAACTTCAAACCCCAGAACAGATACGACGCATGAGAAGCTCTTGAGGTCAACATAAGTTCGCTGTGTGCGCTCTGGTTTCTGAAAGTTGTAAAAAGTGCTTATAAACTCATCGCAGTGAGTAATTAGGATGTTCTGAGTGCATTAAGTGAGTGAGGAATAACTCTGGACCACTGCAAACTGTTTAAAATGAACTAGCTAGCTTTTTTCTGACAATAAGGAAGAAACTATCAGGATTGACTATTTTGACCATTTTGTTGGATGAGAACCATGTGGAAACAGGGACCCACGACTATCCCACAACGACCGTGGTTTCTCTATCATAGCTCCACCTCACACTGAGAGAAGGAACTAAGTTGGTGAGGAAAACACATCAGTCTGAAACAAGTTTTACAGTCACGGTTCCAAATCAAGTATATTAAAGCCCCACAGTGCAACTTTTTCACCAAAAAAAGACTATTTTTCACTATTTTTCATTATTACCAAGGATGTAAAGGCAGCTAGAACTGAACCTTCAACCATAGTAGTAGTAGTCGCAGTAGTTATAGTAGAATCAGTCATAGTAGTATCAGTAGTACTAGTAGTAATAGTTGTAGCAGCAGCAGCAGCAATAATGTGTATATTTTTGTTATAATGTTAGAAATTATGGTTTTGAGTTTCTGTTTCAGTGGAATCATGTGTGCTGTCCAAACTGGTATTGAAACTATATACTCATTTGACAAAAAAAGTCACATCCACAGGACAAAAATGAATGACCTTTCTTAAATATCTTTAGAATTATCTTGAGCTGTAACAGAATCCATGGACCACTATGGAACCTACCAGGACAACTGAGGGATTACACAGATATAAAACCACATGGGAATATTAATTGTAGTATTGTGACAACACACCCTCCGAGTTGCCCTTATCACAGGTCACCACTAGGGGGACATAGTACGACAATGCCAATCCGAGTGGGGACAGCGCACGCCCGTATGTGCCAGCCTCATCCGTCTACGCCCGCTATGCTATTCCCAGCCACCCCGCCCGATGAGAGGCTAGCTAGACGCACGCCGAGCAGAGTGTTGTTGTGGATGGGGTCAAAGGTCAGCCGCTGTAGTGCGAGATCATTTTCAGGCAGTGGGCACGAGGGGAGAGGGGGGAGGGAAGGGGGAGGGCATCCTGCATTCTCTGACTATACATAGAACGTGGTTAAGATACCACACTAATGATAGCAGGGAGGCGAGGAAGAATGCACCGCAGACTGGAAGACTTATTATAAATGTGTAATAAGAAATAAAAATAAATAAATAAAAAATAAATAAAATAAAAATACATTTAAAATAAAAATTTAAAAATAAAAAAATAAAATAAAATAAAAAATAACTGCTACTACAACTATACTTGTAGTAGTGGTCGTAGTAGTGGTGGTAGTAGTTGCAGTAGAGCAGCAGCAGTATAAGTAGTAACAGTAGCAGTAAATGTAGTAGTAATAGTCGCAGTAGAAGTAGTAATGTGGTAGCAGTCATAGTAGAAGTAGTACTAGAACTGTTTAATGTTGTAGTAACAGTACTTTTTTTTTTCAGCCACGTTTGTCCATCAGTTTTACTACTACTACTGCTACTGCTACTACTTCGACCTAGCATCCCAATTTCTTAACAACCTCCTGTTAGCATTAGCGTACAAATATCCTCTGCTATAACCTGGAGCACTTGACTTCTATGGTACTTCTATGACACTTTTATGCCTCGCCCAAGTCCTCCATAAGAGTACACATCCCGCGTACTGCACATTCATGCGATAAGAGCCCTGTGCATACGGCCACACATGTACTCCCACACGCTGAATGTACTATTTACAGCCCTGTGTACTTATTAATGATAACAGAGTACTTGAGTCATCAGAGGAATCACTTCAAGCTCCTATAGCAGTGTGTGGCTCAAAATGGAGGACAGTTCTACATTAACTCTGCATTAAAGCCATTAGCGGTTGAGAGAGCATAATGTTGACTGAAGGTCAGACACAAGATCCAACCACTAGAACATTGTTAGCATGCTATTTTAAAGTCAAAATATGTAACTTTCTAGATTTTTTTTTTTTTCATTTTGATTGTTTATTGCACTGAAAAACATGTGTTCTTACTCTGAGCAGGCTTGCACCTCCACAAACCTGACTTTACTACTACTACTACTCCTACTACTACTACCACCATCACTACTACTGATACTGACCTGACCTGCTTGTTTCCCTGGAAATGCTATTCCTTTGTCTATAAAACATGAAAAACGAAACGACTTCAGTTTAACGAATTCGTAACGGTCCAAAGTTATTCCTCACTTCCCTTATGCATTCCCAACATCCAAATTAATCACCATGATGAGTTTATAAGCGCTTTTCACAACTTTAAAAGACCAGAGTGAAGTTCTGCTGTCACAAAAATGCTAATTCTATAGTTGCGGGTTTAATTCCCAGCCCGAATGAGACTTTTCTGTGCGGAGTTGCCACGCTCTTCCCGTGTGTGGACATGATAGTCACCTTGGTAACCTGGACTGCGATACCTCTTGATTCCTGGAAGTGGAATGTTGTTAGCATGCTGGCTAATTAACCTCCATGTTTTTTTCTACTGTGCGGCTAGACTTTGTTGTCTGGCTGAAAAATAAACAAAATGGTTGCCAAGTTTGTTTTTTATTATCCTTTCAGAGTGCCATATGGGGAGATCCTCGTTGTCCCAATAATGCTAACAACAACTAGCATGCTAACAGTGCACTTCCTGATTATCAGACAATATATCGCTTTTTAATTCGATGAAGACCATGTGCAGGATACAAACCGTTCAATACAATCTTAATCATTCTATAGTTAGATTCTATAGTTGCCAGTTTAATTCCCAGTCTAAATGAGTTTTTTTTTTTTTTACAGAGTTTGCACGCTCTCCCCATGTCTGAACAGAATGGTCACCTTGGTAACCTTAACCGCGATACCTCTTGATTCCTGGAAGTAGAGTGTTGTTAGCATGCTTGTATTTTATTTATTTATTTTTTTTCCATTGCGCAGCTAGACTTTTCTGTCTGGCTAAAAAATACCCAAAATGGTTGTTTTTATTATCCTTTCAGAGTGCCATATGGGGAGATCCTTGCAGTCCCGATAATGTTAACAACAATTAGCATGCTAACAGTACACTTCCTGATTATCAGACAATATATTGTCTTTGAATTAGATGCAGAAAGTACAGAACTTACATACCGGTCGATACAGTACTTTATAAAAACGAATTCCACAATTAGATTCTATAGTTGGAATGATGATTTTCAGTGCAGAGTTTGCACGCTCTCCCCGTGTGTGGATAGGATGGTCGCCTTGGTAACCTCAACTGTGATACCGCTTGAATGTTGTTAGCATGCTCGCTAATTAACCTCCATGTTTTGTTTTGGTTTTTTTTTCCCATTGCACAAACAAAATGGTTGCCAAGTTTGTTTTTTATTATCCTTTCAGAAAGCCATATGGGGAAATCCTTGCTGTCCCGATAATGCTAACAACAACTAGCATGCTAACAGTGCACTTCCTGATTATCAGACAATATATAACTTGCAGACAGACAGATACTACCGTTCGATCCAGTCTTTTATAAAACTGTCTAATTCTATAGTTGGAAGGTTGCAAGTTCAATTCCCAGCCCGAATGAGACTTCCGCGTGGAGTTTGCACGTTCTCCCCGTGTGTGGACAGGATGGTCGCCTCGGTAACCTTAACCGCGATACCTCTTGACCCCTGGAAGCGGAATGTTGTTAGCATGCTGGCCAATTAACCTCCATGTTTTTTTTTTCCATTGCGCAGCTAGACTTTGTTGTCTGGCTGAAAAATAAACAAAACGGTTGCCAAGTTTTTTTTTAGTTTTTTTTTTTATTATCCTTTCAGAGTGCCATATGGGGAGATTCTTGCTGTCCCTTACAAGTCGACAGCCAAATAAAGTTAAAGAGAGTTAGATAAGGGGAGAGAGAGGGGTGTTAAGGCGTTTTTGGAGCGTAATCCATCTCCCTCTCTTCCTCTTTTCGCACAATGCCGCCTTAAATGGAGACGGCACATGCGCGGGTGGGTTATTTATATCGCGGAGATGGGAGAGAGCAGAGGAGAAATACGTTGTGATGAGATTTATTATCTGGGGGTAAGATAAAACTTCCTGTAGCATTTTAAAAGGCCGAGTTTCAGTTGTACTAAATAAAAGACTTGGGTTCAGTCAAGTTTGGAGCACTTTCACTGGTCATATTTTGAAACTTTATTTTATGAGTTTGTGGCTGTTACAAACGAAATACTTGCATTTAGATATATTTAGATGTCATACGACTAGTGTATAGGTTCTACTGCACTCCATGGAGATCGTATTGCCATTAAGGGCCTGAACCATTATGCTAAGTATGACCCAAGCACTGTTCACACTTGTAGATGTAGTGTAAATCAATAAACCTAGCAGAAAAACACAAACCGTACACAAATAGAAGTGCTAGTTTCAGTGTAGCTTCTCCCTTTAGAAAGATAAAGCAGTGTCCAGCAGTAATCTGACCAGAACTGAAGAAGCGGTTTGGATGAGCAGTGAAACGTCTTCACTCCTACAACGTTTTGTCCAGTTGACACCATTGTATTTTTCTATTGCTATGGATCATACCTGGACGACTGATTTTTAGAACTATTTTTGAAATTCGCATTAGTCCTGGACACATCTCCAGTCTGTTCGTCCATGGGAGTGGATCTCTTTTTCACTGTGGTTCTCCTTGGGGTTTCTGTTTTTCCCACTAGGTTTTTGGGGTTTTTTTTGGAGTTTTTCCTTGCCAAGAAGGAGGGTCTAAGAACTGGGGATGTTCTTGGACAGTTCTCCATTTGCTTGTTTTCTGTTGATTAATTTGCTCGTCTGTTTCTGTTTCATTGTTGATTTTCTAACTTTCTGTTGGTTAAATCAATTCTAATGTTCAGCCCTAAGAAGCGACTGCTGTTGTGATTTTGGGCTTTACAAAAATAAATTGAACTGAATTGAAATTTGGTTTAGTTTCACACAGATCAAACCATCAAAGGGGAGTACAGACTGTATGAACTGTGTATTTCCATCAGATGTTAGGGTTCGGGTTACATGTCTTGTTTGGTTTTCCAGAGCGCAGACATTCCGTACGGCAAAAGCAGTGTTGATGTATTTGCTAACCTGACATCGCTCAATTTCAGATTTTCTCTCTCGAAAAACAAAATCCACTCCTCAAATCAGTCATTATAATTGATTGCGTATATTGGGCATGGCCATTTTAAACAAAAACAGCAGTTTCAGCCCAAGATTCCTACGTGTAAAGTGTGAACCCCGGTGTCAGATTGAACTAAACCAGTGAGAATCAATGTGAAATTAATGAAAAAGCTCATAAAAGACATGAACACAGTGATTTTTTTTTTGGTTTTGTTTTGTTTTCGAGAGTTAATTTTAATGTGGCCTTGACATTGAAAACCCCAACCTTTCACTGTAGCACTTGTTAATTAGAGGCGAACTAAAGAATCATTGCGTCACATCACTCCGGGCGGTGTTATTTTGTCACATTGGCTTCGTGTCCCAGTATTTTCTGCTTAGCCACGCTTGTCCTCGCCCAGGTACAAAATGCAAACCGGGGCTGCAGAGAACATGGCACCTCACCAGGGGTCAAACCACGCTAATGGGGTTAGCGACCGCGCGGCTATAATTTACTTACTGAGATTTTCACTTAAGGACAGAGAGCCGACAATGAGGCTAAAGTGAAGAATATAGCTGTTAGGGCACGATACGCGGAAAGTGATTATGAGGTAGGGATCGGATGCACCCCATGGACAATTGTTTGGCAAGAAGGTTATGAACTATTTTATCGACTGCACATGTTTTTTTGAATAATGAAATTTGGATGTATCAACTGGTGTAATTAGAATACTTTGTTGTTGTTTTTTAAAGGTTTTTTTTAGTCGAAATAAAACTGAAATCAAAGGGTTTCTTGAAAATATATACATAGCGCTGTACCTGATTTTTAGCTACATACAGAGCTAGTTCATTTTAAACGGTCTGCAGTGCATTCTGGGCATCCTAACTACTCACCACGATGAGTTTATAAGCTCTTTTCACAACTCTCAGGGACCAGAGCCGACAACTAGCATGGTAACGCACACTTTCTCATTATAGGACCATAAAACGACACTACACAACTGACTTATTTTGACGTTTCATTAGCATAGTTGACTGAATAGTTACTCCTGCGAGAATACCTAATGGGGGTCCAAAATAAAGAACTAAAACCTGACTGCCAAAAACCTCTCCAAAGTGTCTGAGTGAAACGTTTAACCCCAGGACACAACAATGGTGTACGACGGTTGGAGCTGGGTTGGGTTTGTACCTCCAACCTTCAGATTATCACCGTTGATTAAAGCACTTCACTTTTTTATTCTGTTGTTTTTGTTTCTTAAAGGGCAGTACGTCTGATTTTATGTTCCAACGAATGTCAGAAAACTAATCTATCTCCACGGAGACAAGCAGATGACATCAACAAGTGGTTTTTTTGGCGATAAATGTCGACAGTAGCTCAGTTGGCGTTGAGCGTTTGTCCATTGATCCGAAGGTTGGCGGTTCGAATCCTAACCCTCGACGTAAACATGGTTGGTTGAGCGGTCCGATCGACTGGTCCACAGGTTGGCGGTGCGATCCCGGCTCCCACAGATGAATGCTTTTGTTGTGTCCTTGGGCAAGACACTTAACCAACCTCGCCTTCCGTGTCTGCGTACACTGGTGTATGAATGTGCGTGTGAATGGGTGAGTGGTTCCTTGCGAAAAAGTGCTTTGATTGTCTTGTACGTGGAATAGCGCCAAATAAAAATGTGACTATTAATGAAAAATACCTACATTTATACTGTATTGTTGCGCATTTGAAAAGTTACGTGGTGAATCTTTAAGCAAAAACATGTATTTGCATTGAGCTACCACATCACAAAATAACAAACATGCCTTAATCGCTTTATGTATATTACACTATTAAAGAATACTATACATGTTCACCCCTTTCATTCTACCACAGTGTATCAAAAAAAGAACAAAAACCAAAACTGAAATCCCCCAATAAATAAAGTCCCAGAGTTCCTTGCTCCAGCCTGGACCTCGTAGTGACTGGGTCCACACGGAGTTCATAAAACGCCTGTAATTGAAAACCCAAAGCTACACTCTCCCTCTTAACTCTCTCTCAAGCCTTGCCAAGTCGAACTGCAAGCTAGCAAATAAAACCCGCCGATAGCTATTAATAATTTACTTTGCCCGATATTGACTCCACATTGTGTTGTTTTTTTCCCCTTCTTAGACTCATTAAAAGCTAGCTTCCTCTGCACTAAAATTGGTCAATGCTAATGTTGGATGACTGTTAGTTTGCGAAATCGTAACCACCGGCGATGAAATGCCATGTGTCCAATATTTTCCCCCATATATTTGAACAAAATGTGTCAGATATATTGTATGAGCAGCTCTTGAGATCAAAATAAGTCTGCTGTGTACTAGGGTTGTCAAAAGTATCGAAAATCGGATACTAAACGATTCTAATTGTCTTATCGTCTGCATCTAATTACAAATCGTTTTATTGCCGATAGTCGGGAAGTGTGCGTTTGCATGCTAGACGTTGTTAGCGTTACCGTCTCTGCAAAACTCCGCTCTGGGTTCTAATAGTTGTGGAAAGTGCTTATAAACTCATCGCCGTGAATACTTAGGATGTTCAGAACGCATAAGGTAAATGAGGAATAACATTGGACGACCGCAAACCGTTTAAAATGAATTAGTTTTTTGTTTTTTTTTCACGTTTTTTAAGAGAGTCTTTATCTGCAACATTCTTAGTCAGTACCTTCCGAGATTGGTAAGTCTATAAATCTTCGCTAGCATGGCCCAATCTATGTCAGGTAAGACCTTAGACGATATATCTGTACAATTTGAGATTTAAAGGCGTAAGGGTCGATGGTGTATGGACTGAAATATAAAATGTTGCAGTGGAAATCAATGAGGAAAACCTTGGAATGGTTTTCGGAGGACGGGCAGGAATAGTGTGCGAAGAATATGTGAAAGAGCTAGCGTATGTTGGTGGAGAAAATGTTTGTGGGTAACCATAGCGACAAAGGCTACAGAAGATGTGATAATGGTTAAGCAAGAACCTGAAATGAAATGCTTCAAAAATCCAAGAGACATTTATTTTATTTTTGCATGTATAAAAATATTCCAATGTCTATTTTTAGTCAGGATCTTGTTAAAGGTCCTATATTGTTAAAGCTGCCCTATGTAATTTCACACATGGAGGGATATGTCATTGCTTTGTCAGTGATGTCCCAAAGTTAAACCTATTTCCATGGAGACACTAGGCCAAGTTTTTCTATAGCCAAAAAAAAAAAAGAAAAAAGACTTGAATTGAACAAATGCAATATATAGAAGTTTAATTGCATATTGTGGAACATCTCCATGGAGACGAGCAGGTCCACAGCAACAGTTACACAGTTCATCTTTAAAGATTTGCATCAACATTTGGACATCTTAGCCCTGTGTTTTCCTCGTTACATAATTTCAAATAATACTTATGATTTAAAAACAAATTACTAAGAAAGTGAATTTATTTGAGAATGATGCATGTCCACGTATAGAAGATGCTAGCAAGACTGAAGAGTGAAAGCTAAAAACAGGCTAACGATGAGAATACAACATTATAGTGGAAGATATATTTTAGATAATATCAGACCTTTAAAATCACAATATTCAAATTGACACTTAATTTAGTTCTGTTGACTGATTTTTGTATGATTTTGATTTGAATTTTGATTTGATTTTGATTTTTGCTTTGAATGAATTTGATTTAATCTAGATTTCTGATTCAGTTAGATTTTTTGATTGAATTCGATTTTTTATTTAAATAGATTTTTGTTTGAATTTGATTTTGATGTGTTTAGATGTTTTATTTAATTTAGATTTTTGATTGAATTAGAATTTTTTATTTAACTTGATTTTTTATTTAATTTGATTTTGCTTAAATTTTTTGATTGAATTCGATTTTTTTAATTTAACTTTTTTAAATTTAGAGTTTTAATTTAATTTGATTTTTTAATATAGATTTTATTAGATTTTTTATTTCGATTTTTTATTTCAATTTTTGATTTGATTTTGACTTTCCACAACATTTCTTGCATTTGACCTTTTTTTTTTTTTTTTTTTCAAAACTGCAAACCGGAAAAACAGGTTTACCACCATCACACCTCGCAGCCCTCGGAGAAATCTATGCCAAACTTCATTACCTTGCATAACAACCGAGGCAAACATTCGCGTGTATCCATGGCGACGGTATGAAAAATAAAGTGTCATTTTCAGACAGGCGCCCCGGGAGATGCCGCGGAGGTCCTTGGCACATCTGCGGTCTGCCTTCTGAGCTGTGAGTGCTGGTACCCCCCCTCCATCAAACCACCATCTCCACCCTCTCGTCCTCTGCAGCGTACCCAGGAGAGGAGCACTCCGACTGGGCTGTCTCTTCGAGTGCAGCGGCCTGTGACGGTTCGGAGAGAGCCAGAATTGTCGCTCGCCAATTTAGCAGGAAGAAGCTAATTGCTATTTAGCGGTGGGGTAGTTTTTTTCATGAATTCTTTTTAGAGATAAGATATCGATAATCCAAAGTTACGTGCAGACTTGTATTGTGTCTGAAAGTACCTCTGTTAACCGTTTTTTTTTAAGTCAGATGCCCTCCCTTCCTTTTGCAACCAGATACATACATTACACAGCGGTATGTACGCGTTCATCTTTTTTATGGAATACTTTAAGAGGTAAGACGGAGAGACACATTTTCAAAGTTACGCCTGTGGGCAACGTGTCTGAAAGCACCTCCGTTATTTTATTTCCATCTTAAGTCAGATGCCCTCCCTCCCTTTTGCAACCACATTCGTATATTGTACAATTTGGGATCGGTGCACATGAATCTTTTATGGAATATTTTAACAGGTAAGACGGAGAGATAAGGTATTGAAAATCCAAAGTTATGTGCAGACTTATATTGTGTCTGAAAGAACCCCTGTTATTTGATTTTTTAAAATATTTTAAGTCAGATGCCCTACCTTTTGCAAACAGACATAGGCCTACTATACACAGTCTGATTGGCATGTACACATTTATGTTTTTATGGAATATTTTAAGAGGTAAGAGGGAGAAACAAGGTAGTGAAGAACTAAAGTTGTGTCTGTAGACTTGTATCATGTCCGCAAGTACCGGTGTTTATCTGTTTTACCTCAGATGCCCTCCCGTTTGAAACCAGACGCATATATTATACCATATCTGAGTGCAAATATAGTACATAGAAAACTACTTCTACGTTTTAGTTCATGGCATTTTATGTGGCTCGCGACAAGGTAAATTTAAATGTATGACTGTCTTAAAATGTCAGTTTATCAGGAGTTACGCATTTACAGACATATTTTTTTTATATCTTTACAAATTTGAGACGAACCATTTTGCTGATGTGGCCCTCGGTGAAAATGAGTTTGACGCCCCTGTTTTAGTTCATCGTAAATGTGTATCTTGACAGTAAATTTAAGAACGTTCTACTTTAAAACATCAAAATACTAAACAAATAAAAAAAATATTTAGCTTTCTGTTTATTTTACGTCAGATGCCCTTCCTATTGCAACCTGATCCATCTGTGAGTAGTATGTAAACAGTATTACTTAATAGATTTTTTCTTCTTATATACTTTTACCAACTCGAAAAACTGACTCATCGACTGATTTGATTGCAAAAAGATCAAAATAACTTTATAACATCAAAATATGCTAAAAACAATGCCAGATTTTACATCAGATGCCCTTTCAAACTCAGCTTTACATACAGTATTCATACAGTAATCATTTTGTACTAACATAAAAAGGGCCCATTAATTTACACATGTTTAACAAACCCTGAATATTTAGGCTGAGTTCTTCTCTCAAACTGAAAACACTCTGTTCCACCTTGTGATGTCATGCGGTAGAACAGGAAGTGCTCCACTGTGTTTTTAAACTCCACACATGTTCACTTGAATTATTTGGACCATTTCAGCCCTGGAATTGCGAATCTCTACTGAAGAAATGGTAAAAAGTTAGCTGATAACTTGAAAACTACCACTTCATGACATCATAAGGTGGAACGGAGCATTTTGAGCTTTGGGGATGCAGACAACCTAATAATACAGGATTACTCAAACATGTGGGAATGAAACAAAACTCAAATCCGGGTATGTTTTTGATGAAGTAACAACATTTTAAAATGGCGTAAACCTCACGAGAGACAATTTTGCATAATATAAGATCTTTAAACAACTTACCCATAATGCCTTTAGCTAACATTGCCAGCAGTGTAAGTGCTATAGACGGAGTTACATGTAGTACACACCTATAATTGTGCCTTGTCAACACCATCCTCTGCACTACATGATATATATAGAGAGAGAGAGTATACAAGGTTCATGGGGAACTATAGTAACCAAAAGTACACGTTTTTCCATCATTTGTACAGTACATGTGTGGTACTCATTACACTCTTTCACACTCCATCAAAAATGACCTAGATTGAAGGAATACTATCAAATACTGGATTGAGACATACTTTGAAGAGGCACAGTTCCAAGTGGAGTTTGTAATATTGACAAAACGAAATAGCTGTTTTTTGGTTATCATTCCAGTAACGATTATTAGTCAATGTTTTAACAATTGCGGTAAAATGTGCTTTTAAATGTCTTGTCTCGTCTCAGTTTGCTGTGTAATTTAATTGTGTAAAGGGGTTTTAGTGCAGAAATATCACTGTTTGTAAGATGGCAAGTTTTTTATTGCTCTATTTTTGCAGCTTTTTCAATTTGATTCCATTTATTTTGTGTTAATTTTGCAAATTTTGCATATTTCCTAAGCAGCGATTATACGTCAGCATCATTTTTTTTCTGTCTCTCACCTTTAGCTGCAGGTATTTGTTTAAAAAAAAGTACAATATGCCTAAGTGGTTTATGTTATAATTTGATGTTTTGGTTCTCAAGACGATTATCCAATCCAAGATCCAAGAAAGCAGAATAAACCTCACATGAGTCTCATTTGGGTTGCCAGTTCCAATGCTGAAATCCAGTTGGTTAAACCTAAAATAAGTCTCTTTAAGCCATGGCCTGTCCATATACTGAGAATGAGAAAAACTTGTATGTGTCCTCTAGCTCTGGCAACACAGGTTCAATTGTGTTTGTACAAAAGCAAGGCAAGTTTATTTGTGCAGCAATAGTGCCAATAGTGTTTTCTAATCATAGAAAACCACTTAATAAAATCAGGTCAGGAATCAGGTCCATTGACTTCCTGTTCAAAATGACAAAACTGATCAGCTGAACCTCTTCATAGTGGCTTTTCATTGTAGCAAGTAGTCGATTTTCATTTGTGTTTTCTCTGTGTATATGATTTTTTTTATAATAATCGCAAATAAATAATCCTACATGAGCATTGGTCGTGCGCCAATCCAATACTGGTATGGAACATTGGCGCCGGAAAATTTGTTGGATTAAATACCGACTTCCAAATCCCGGTTGGGTTAATTACCAGTATTAGTTGGCTCGGAAAGTCTCGTAATGAACTTTATACAAACGTGTTAGCAGTATAGTAACTTCAGGGATACTTAACAGATACAAAAAACAGATTTTTGTTTAAAGGAAAATAAATGCAGGTTTCAGGTCTTTGCACTGGTATCGACGCAAAGACTGGAAGCAATTGGCGAAATCCAATACCGATTTCGCCAATTGGTATCGGGTATTGGCGAAATCGGTATTGGAGCTGAAAAAGCGGGATAGGTGCAACACTAGTGATACGGAGTTGGTAAAAACAAGCGCACACGCCTCCATCGCAGGACAATACAGGATTACTCTAACATTCATAAATCAATTGAAACGACTGTCCAGTATAATATGGTTAAAATCTCATAAAAATCCATTTTGCGTAATACCTCCACTTTAAGTAACATGGCAACGACTGTCCTAAGGCTTTGCCAGGGCAGCTTGGACTTTTAACTATTCCTGGACACATTACAGAAACATTTAATCCACAGACATAGTAACATCCATCATCTGCCCACCTTCCTTCGCCCTCTACCGCCAACCCAAGAGACACTGCATTGTACCTGCTCCAACGGCGCGTGACGGTACGATTCCCAACCCGCTCGCAACCTAGCTAACCGCAAACCTGTGCCGAATTAACACTCAATTACCTCCAGCAAATCTATATATCAGCATGCGCGACCACCAACCACCAACCACCACCAAGCCGTCTCTCTCCAATCACCGCCCCAGGTCAGTGAACCGTACCCAGAAGGGCATGCCTGGGGGTTGGCTTTGGTTGTCCAGATTTGCCCCCGAGGTGGAGCAAAAGCCGGTCCAACCCACCCAGGGCAGCTAGCATCCGTCTTCTTAATAGCGCTGTCATATTTCATAATAGATTTTAATTTGTGCCAAGCGGAGGAGGAAGGGGATGGAAGGGGGGGGGGGGGGGGGGGGGGGGGGTAAACGGTGACAGGGAGGTGGGGACAGGGGGAGGTGGGACGTGGCGAGGGTCCAAGAGCAGTGGGAAGAGTTGATTTAGTGCATGTAGGTTTTTGAGCTAAAGATAGCGAATAAGGGTGGAATATGGTTAGGTTTATGTTAGCGTGGTGGCGTAGCGGTGTGTGATTAGCAGTTGTTCAAGCTAATTCTCCATCTAGGTGCTTCTGACCAGGAATTTAGAGAAGTGTCATTTGAAGGTCAGCGTTTTTTGCTAAGTGGACAATAAAAGAAAAAAAAAATTTGAAAAAAAAAAAATGAAAAAATTCTGCAGACCACGAAAATTTGAAGAAAAAAAAAATGAACATAATTAAAATCGGGGGATTGGACAAGGCCAAAAAGTGGAGAAAAAAAAATTAAATAATAGTAATTTTTCAGATTTTTCTGTTGGGGAATCTGCCATCTTGCGTGTCTCCAAAGAGCTATTACTGCTTTGCCTGGATTGTTCCACAGTACATTAAACTTATCTATTTCCATGAAGACAAGCACCAGAAGCCAAGTTACAGGTCAGATCCATGGAGAGGAGATGGCGCAATCACATTTCATAAAAGATTTTATTTTGGCTACGTGCCAAGTTGAAGAGGGGGTAAACAGTGACAGGGTAGGGCAGGTGGTGGCAGGTGGGACGTGGCAAGGGTCCAAGTGCGGTGATTTAATGCATGTAGGTTTTGAACTAATGATAGCGTATAAGGGTGAAATATGGTTAGCTTAATGTTAGCGTGGCGGCATAGTGGTGTGTGATTAGCGGTTGTTTAAGATAATTGTCCAGCTGATCATAATTTACTAGAAGATCTGGAAAGAAGCTACACAAGTGTCATTTGAAGGTTTGAAGAACTGAAAAAAATAAACATAGAAAATAAATAATAAAACTTTCTGCAGACCAAAAAAATAGAAATTTCGGATTTGACAGGACCAAAAGAGATAGAAAAAAAAAGAAAAGAGGTCCAAGAGCAGCTGTAGGGAAGAGCTGATTTAGTGCTGCTAACGATAGCGTTGAAAGGTGAAATATGGCGGTGCGATTCCAGCTCCCGCGGATGAATGCTGTCGTCAAGTCCTTGGGCAAGACACTTAACACACCTCGCCCCAGACTCTGTGTATACAGGTGCGTGAATGGGCGAGTGGTTCCTTGACATAAAGCGCTTTGAGTGTCTTGAAGGTGGAACAACTCTATATCAAAACGCAACCACTGAACAAAATACTGCTAACATTCATGCTAATATGATAAGAACGTATTATGATTTACGTTATTTACATCAGTACAGGACCCCAGACACGACCCCTCAACACATTGTCACAGCATTGTCCATTTCAGTCTAGTGCAGTCGAATCTGACTATGCATCCATTGTAGGGAGTATTATACCTCTGATGACGTAGGCCAAGATAACAAGGACTGAACTGACATGGACAAGTTGATAGCTGCTCTTAGAGTCAAAATGAGACCACTCTGCGTTGTCTGCATCTAAATATAAAGTGCTTTTATTGTTTGCAAGCCATGAAGTAATATTAGCATGCTAGTTGTTGTTAGGGATTATTACTATGACAGCAAAACTCCGGTCTGTCCTCTAAAAGTTGTGAAATGTGCTCATTACGGTAGATAATTTGGAATGCATTTAGAAATTGAGGAATACATTTGGACCTCTTAAAATGAACTATGAATGTAATTTTCTTCACTTTAAGACAGTAAAAATCCAGTAGAGTACTTGTTAACACGCAGGCTAATTTATCGTTTTTGATTTGCAATACAAAAAAATACCAATACTAACGCCTATGCTTCCATATCTTGAGCAATACAACAGTCACATACAAAATCTCACATTATCCAGAACACCAGAACTGCTATCCCACTCCAATTCTCAAGATCAATGTGCTATGAAAAGAGAGTGAGAGTAAACACTAAACCAGGCCACAATCACAGTAAAATACTTCTCCTCTTTGTAGAACGGTTTCCTAACTGAGAAGAACTGTACCCGCGGGGCCACAAGCATCACACAACACACCCCCGCAGTGATATTACAAAAAAATATCAAAATCAAAATTGCATCTGAAGGAATTGGGGAAAATGTGAAGTGGGGCTAAAAATATACCAGGGTTATTTGAGAAACCAACGAACACCTGATGTTTCTTTTTTTTTATTGGAAACGGTTTCTTGGAAGCAGGTATAATAACCAACATGATTCAAGTTGAAAGTCATAATGCTAATGTGCGAATGTGGGCTGTAAATGAGCTACTGATTAATGGTTATGGTGGTTGTAGAGGCTAATCAATCAATCAATATGACTTTATGTGTCCCCGAGGGGCAATTTAAGCACATGGAGCACTAAAATACAATAATAGAAAAGCTTGAAAGAAATGTCTCAGTGCAGCTCAACAGGAAGAGTCATTAGATCCAGCGTCAGGGTAGTTTGAGGAGAGTAGCAGCCCTCAGGACAAATGTGTCTCTACTCTGTGTCCTGCAGCATCACAGGAGCTTCCAGGGGGCGCTGTGTGAGCTCTGGAGACACAACAGGAAAGCCTCTCTTAAGCCTCTCGCTCACTGTTTTGTTTCAGTCAGTGATGAGAAGATGTTCGCTTTGGTGTAGAAAGTTTTACATAGTTGCAAAAAGTCTGTAGCATTTCGGAGCTAGCTGGTTAGTATAGCTAGCTCCATGCAGGATCGCCACGGATACAGGAAAAACAAACCTTCCAATCCTTTCTGTATTTCTTGGTTTGGTCAAAATCCCGAAAAGTTACGTTAAAATTTAAGACAAACATTTAAATTCACAACGTGCTCTGTGTGCCAGCCAGTTAGGCACAAGAGCAGCCAACCACGACCGTGACAACCGCAGAATTCCAGAGCACAGATTGGCAGCCGCGTCCCTCTCAATCTGCCTATTCTCCTTCTGCCAGAACTATTAGATAAATGAGACAATTGCATTTTTGATTTGTAACAACTGAGTACAATGTTGATTTTTATCAGTTGTTGTAGAAGTAGTCAAAGTAGTCCTTATAGTCATAGTAGTAGTAGCTAGGAAATTTAACTTTTCTTTAGTACCCAATATGCCAGTTAAATAAATGTTCCAACAGTTTACTATAGTGGATCTACCTATTGTTCAATAATCAGGAAGTGTACTGTTAGAATGCCAGCTGTTGTTAGCGTTACCGTCACATAAAAGTTGGGAAAAGTGCTTATAAACTCATTGTGGTAGATAATTAAGAATAATTAAATGAGTAATCCTTTATTATTAGTCTATCTACATCTCCAAGGCTCAAAATGCTCTGTTGCACCTTGTGATGTCATGAAGCAAAAGTTTTCAAGTTAACAGCTACTTTTATAACTTTAGCTCACTAGAAATGGGCAATTGTAGGGCTGAAATGATCCAAATGATTTTAGTGAAGGTGTGTGGAGTTTAAAAGCACAGTGGAGCACTTCCTGTATTACCACATGACATCACAAGGTGGAACAGCGCGTTTTTTTTTTTCTCGCTTTTATGAGAAGAACTCAGCCTAAATATGCAGGATTTGTGTGTTAAACATGTGAGAATGAAACAAAAAACACACAACTCCAGGTCTGTTTGTGATGAGGAAACAACATTATAACATAGATCATAAAATAGTGTAATATGTGCCCTTTAATGAAACTAGACTACGTCATTGTGGTATCAAAATAGAGCTTGGAATAGCATCACAACACCACTATCTACTCTCTGTCTATTTTCTGTACGTATATGATTTAAGGCACCAGCTTGGACAAACTTGAGAGACAGCAGGTCCAGCCGGAGTAGACATCGTCCCAACTCGCCAGACTCGGGTCCAGGAGTCAGAGAGGGACAGACGGGTTGCTTGTTTGGCCCGAAAAACCTGCCTTCTCTCTTGGCTGTGCGTGCTGCTGACTCACCTCCGTCCCCGGGCCCTGCTACACGCAACCCAGCCAGACAACCAGCCCAACCGCCCCCCCCTTCACTTGACAAATTGATATCTGATCCGCACCGCATTTGGCGACGGCACGGGCCATTCCAAGTCCGAACAGCTGAAGGGATTAGCTCAGAGGCCCTTCCAAAGAGCTGGACTTGTTGTATTGTTCGATGATAGGGGGAGGTTGTAAATTAGGATAAAGGGAGTAGCGCGTTTTGGGGTTGCTGGCATGATCGCAAAGCTTTATGTGGGTTACTGTGTGTAGAATGAACAGTATGCATTTTAAAATTTGTCAGAGTTTCAGTTGGACAGGACGGGCCAATCTGTGGGTTTTTGAGTGATGGAAAGTTAGCATCGTTGCTGTAGCGATTAACAATTCAAGAGATTTACTGGTTTTTGAAAGAAATCTCCAAACTTATGATCAGAAGAGGAAGAAGTTCTGTTATTTAAGCAAAAGTACAGATACCAGAGCAGAAAAATACTCAAGAAAAAGTAAAAGTAGTAAAGTACCCATTTAAAAATGTATTTAAAGAGTAAAAAGTACAAGTATTTCGTGCAGGTTTTGAGATTTATGCTGAATTTGGTTCAACTGAAACTATTAAATCAATCATTTTTGTTGTTGTTTTTATTTTTGTTGGCTCAAATTATGAGTGTGTTAAAAATAAATAATACATAAAATTAAAATAAATATATAAAAATAAATCCTCGGCCTTTTTAGCAGGTTTCAGACAATAATAAAAATACTTTTACTTTTAAGTTCTGTTCAAAAATGTAGAGCAGTAGAAAGTACAGATACCTCCTCTCAAATATAGTGACGTAAAAGTAAAAAGTGTCCACTGTAAAATAACATATTTATGTATCTTTACTAGTTTTACTTTGTTCACTACTACATATAATCCACAAATGTTGAACCTTCTCATTATGTGTTTGTGACTGGCTCCACAAACTCGTCATATTAATCTTATGGCTTAAAGTCTTTTCAACTGACAACAATCACATCTTTGGGTTTTAATAACGGCACGTTTTGTGAAGCTACTGTGGAAAAAAATCACTTTTGTTGATTTATACTAACAAAGACGCTGAACCTGAGCCAATGTTGGTCTCATCTGAACTTGGCATGGGACTGTCATCTTCTTGTCTCCATGGAGATAGACACATTCGATGCCATAGTGTGAAACATTACAATCGACAGTTCGATAGCAAAAGAAGTGGACTAAGTAAGTGTGACGTCACCCATCGGCTCCAGTCAAATGAAGCTCATCGAGGCTAGCAGTTATAGGGGCGAATTTGAAGCCGAGTTCCATATTTGGAGTTCCGACCGCAAGTATCATAGCAACCAAAGAGCCAATCCGGAGCGTGGCTGTTGAAGATCCCTGCTTCCTGCTCACACCGTTGGTTTAGCAGCGGATGAGCGCTTAAACCTGTTGCTAACGCTACTGGGAGTGACCTTGGGAAAAGAAGGCGCGTCATTGGTCTGTTATTAATGTTCATACCTTGATTCACGGACAAAATAACACCAGGATCACGTAGCGCAGATAATACAAACATTTTAAGACCAAAATGACGAGCCTGACATGAGCAGTTAGCGACAGAGGGGCCACAGTTTTTCAATGGAAAGTGAATCGGAGCCAGAGGTGATGGAGCGGGAAACGCGCACATGCTCACTTCCTATTTGGAACGCTGCAGCTAGCAAGTTAGCTACAGTTATGTCCATTTATACATACAGTCTATGCCTCCAGCCCAATTTTAAACTATAAAGACTCGAGAATGCTGCGGTGTCATTTGAACGCAATCTAAGGTGTGCGTGCTTAGAGTAATATAGTGTTTGTATGACCATGGTAGTGAAGCGGTGGGCGAAGTGGTATGCAAAAGATGTAGCGACCCTGCTATTCTTAGAGCGGAGTTTGTGTCACCTACATAACAAAGCTATTTCAAGGGGAGGGGGACATTCCGAAGCTAAGCATGCAGTATGTGTGTAGCAGTATTTGACTTGTTTACGATTGACTACTAAGGTCACAGTAAATAAGAGGCACATGGAAACTTTTGTAGGACAGGAGTTACTGTAGTACTTGGTAAGTTATGGAGGAGGGTGGGATCTTACAATAAATATTTCCACAAATGAATCAAATCACGGTCAAATCCCTTTTTTCTTTTTTTTAAACCAAGAACTATATTCAAATGTTTGGGTTTCATATCACATATTCCATTCTACATAACTTTTATGGTACACTTAAACTTAATGTAAACTCTGCTTTTTATTTATTTATTTTTTTTGTGTAGATTTCAAATAAATATTTCCACAAATCACTCAAATCAAAATGTATTTTATTATTATTATTTTTTTCAAATCAAGAACTATATTCAAATGTTTGATTTTCATTTCACATATTGCATTCTACGTAACTTTTATCGTGAGGGATCTGCCACTTGCTTGCTTCCTTGACAATGTTATTTCTTTGCCAGGAATGTTTCACACTATGGCATTAAACTCATCTTATATTATTCATTCCATTTTAATTGCTAAAACAAACCCAAAAAACCCAAGACAAACACGCATTCTTACGTTCGTTGGGATTTACACGTAAAGTCTATTGGGGACGTGCAACTGGGCTAATCCAGCATTTCTGCAGCAGGTTTTGAACGCTCACATGGCATGTTTGAGCGTCAGTTGAACAATTTTTGGTACAAACTTTTGGTAAAATCCATCGCGCGTCAATGAGTTTCAGGCGTCTGCCCTCAAATGACATCCAAACTAGAGATTTTTAGCATGATGTTGATGCCGTAGTCTGAACACAGTATAACCGTTAGCAGACACAAACCAAACCCAAAATCTGACCTGTAACTTGGCTTTGTGGTGTTACTATGGAAACCCTCTCCTGAAAAAGTTACATTAAGTACTTTTAAGAAATTATACAATGTTTAATCCAGGGGTAATTTATGATAAGACATTCAAGTCTAAGTATATATAGTTTTGTGTAAATGTCTTGCTCAAGGACGCAATGAGGAACCAAGGAACCACTAATCCATTCACACACCAGTTTAAGTAGACACAGGGAGCAATGTGGGTGAAGTGTCTTGCCCATGGACACAACGGCACCATTCACCTATAGGAGCTGGAATGATGTTCACGTCAAGAGCAGAATTCGAACCACAAAACCTTCGAATCGGTCGCCAAACCCTCTACCATCTGAGCTACTGTTGCACTACCGTCACTCACGAATTTACGCGTTAACTCAGCTCTACAGATCTGTCAGTGCTATTTATTTCCGTGCTGCGTTCAGGCCTATCTTTCAATGCATCGTTTCATTCTCTCCAAAATATCTCCCTAATCCCTTGTCACCAACCGAACAACCCGAGCACGCCTTCTATTTTAACACAGAGAAATAGGCGCTCATGGCACTCCCAGTCTAACACCTTACGGTAAAGCACGCGAGGCCTATTTCCAACCACTATCTCCCCTCATCAGCTCCCGGCACTGTCCCATGTGTTACAATGGAATCGGATAGAGTCTGAAGTGGGAGGCTATCTCGTCTCTGTCCCATTGTAGTCCCATTGTACCTCCTCGGTCAAAATGCGCCTCTTCTGTAGCCAATTTAAAGGCGCGCTGTGTAACATTTGAAGTGCTCGTCTCCATGGAGATGTTACTGTTATTAATCAGCGGATCAGTTTTGTGTAGCTACAACCTGGAACCTGGAACAATCTCTCCCTGAAGACGTGAGACAGGGCGGCCTCTGCTTTGACGATGTTTAAATCCAGGTTCTGTTTAGCCGCGAATACGACTGAAAGGTTTTTATTTTGCGCTTTTTCTCTTTTAATCTTAATTTTGTTTTGATTATTTATGTTTTAATTAGTTTATATTGTGATTTTAATGTATTTCTTGTTCTATAAAAGCACTTTGAATTACTTTGTGTACGAATTGCGCTATATAATTGAACTCGCCTTGCCCTCGCGACAACACTCTAACAGCAACTAGCATGCGAACCACACACCTCATTACCGGATAAAACGCGTATGACATATTTTGACCTCACTGGGATAAAACACATTTTGCTCAAACACAATGCATGCTTTTAAACTTAGGCGTTCTTACTGCTTGAGTCGGGTCATTAGCGATGCGCGGTTTGCTACATTACCAAGAGATTTTTTTTTAAGCAAACATTGTCTTAAGCGAAAGAATTAAGTCCATTAGATGTGCACTCTTAAAACACTTGAATTGTTCTTGTTCGGCACAAAAAGAATATTAACTTACACAAGACATTTTGATTATAAGGTTCAAATTATTTCACGTTAGCAAAGTCAGATTCCACATTTTTCTCTTCTGAGGTATTTACTGCAAACATAACATATTTAGATCACGTGTTACCTTTTATTGGTTTGAAAATGCTATATTCACCCAAAACAACGTATAAACGCTTCACTGAGTGCCCCCTACCTTTGCTCTTCGTGCTAAGTCTCTCCCCCTTCAGAGCAGTTTCGTCACACAATCAGCGTGCATCGCTCTAATGAAACTACTGCACATCGCATCGGGTTTGTGAAGTTGTAGCGTATTGTTTGGTATCATGTTTTTGTATATTTATGGAGAATTGTCGTCCGGGAGCGTGGGTGATGTAGGCTTGTGGGCGGAGCAATGTACAGAATCTTACAGTTAGCCACAAGGAGGGTTCGAATCAGGTTCTGGAGAGATCGCTAGATTACTCAAACATGCATGGATGACATCGAAAACCTCTTCAGGCATGTTTTTGATGAGGGAACAATGTTATAACATGGTAGAAAGCTCCAAAAATCGTTTTTGGATAATACCTCCTCTTTAAAGAAGGAACAATATTTTCCATGTATACTTTTCCTGTGTACTAATATGCTATAGAAGTATTTTTTTTCTGTAATACATAAATATTTGAACTAAAGATGGTTGAATTTGAAATTTTTCTATCATGGCAACACTTATTTTACAAACATAGCACTAACCCTTTCAAAAATACAATATTCAGTTTTAAATTGTTAATTGCCATGGCAACAGTGCTGTTTTCTTTTTTTTTTAGTCACTCTGAAATCCATGAGTATTGCTGTGTTTCCTTTCCGCGCATCGTAACAGCACACATTGTTCGGAGACGGGATCAAACCGCTGACCATTTGGTTGGAGGGCGAACGCTGTAACCACTGCTCCACTTCCTGTAGCCTTTTGTGCGCTCCCTCCGCTCACTTGTCCCAGTACGGTGAACACAGTTGTCTATTTTTTATCTGTATCTGAACAAGTTTGACAGTACTGCGATAAGCCAGTGTCACAAATACCACAGCTCCGTTCTACTTTGGGATTCGATCGATCGAGACAAGCGTCTGACGAGACCTTGACCAGATACACACAATTCCATTACTCACAGTGGAGGTCAAAGGTCACCTGGCGGTCGATATACTCGGAGGAGGGATACGCCGAGTGAAAAGGAGTTGCCGCGGTCAGACAAAAAAGGAGGTCGAGAAGAGAAAACACACCTTGAACCTTGAGGACGGGCAGTAGGACAGATGATAAGGCTCAGGTCTGCTCAAGTATCCAGGAAAAGGTGGAAGTGGAGATAGAGGGAAGAAAAGTCCTGTTTGTTAAGTTTGATATGTAAAGTGAGGCTCATTTTTGCTGTTAGCCACTGCCAGATAGATATCAAGGTTAAAAAATATTATTATTAAACCATGTCTGTACTACTACTACTACTACTACTACTACTACTACTACTACTACTACTACTACTACTACTACTACTTACTGTATTATTACTTCTACTACTGCTACTGCTACTACTATGAACCGTATTATTACTTCTACTACTGCTACTACAACTAATCATATTATTATTTCTACTACTGCTGCTACTACTACTACTTACCCTATTATTACTTACTACTACTGCTACTACTGCTACAGCTGCTACTACTAGTGCTACTACTGCGAGTGCTACTACTACTACTACTACTGCTGTAGCTACTACTGCTACTACAGCTGCTATTACTGCGAGTGCTACTACTACTACTACTACTACTGCTGCTGCTACTACTACTACTAACTGTATTATTACTACTGCTACTGCTACTACTACTACTACTACTACAGCTATTACTACTACCGCTATTACTGCTAGTGCTACTACTGCTACTACTACTACTACAGCTGCTACTACTACTACTACTAACTACTACTACTTATTATTATTACTTCTACTACGACTATTACCGCTGCTAAATTACTAGCACTTTTATCACCAAAGTCAGAAAGGCTGGCTCTGACTATAACGTTATGGTGACGAATTACAGAATACAGTTACATTATAGTTACATTTTTATTAAAGCCACAGTATGTCGCATTTTTATCCAAAAAATAGACAACAATAAAACTATGCTTTGTTTTCGCTTTTTTCCCCCCATTTTGGTTGTTTTTTGCATTGAAAAACACGTGTCTTTACTGTGAATGGGCTTGCATCTCCACAAACCTGACTCTTATTTGGCCTGACGAATCCCTTCTCCAGGTTGTTTATAGGGAGATGTTGTTCCTTTGACTATAATCTTCCACAATATGGCATAATTTTCCATGGAGAATGTTCCAAAGTATGGTTTTAAATGATAATTTCCATGGAATCATGCCAACTCCACAAATTAAATGTTTTCGCAGTAGCAGTATTCATGTATCCAGTGATTATCTTAAAAAGGAAACAGCCCAAATGTATTTCTATATTTAACACGTAAATGGTTGAGTATTTTTGAACTGTTATAAAACCACAAAAAACATCATAGTGCTTTGTATTCAAAACAGGGTTAACCACCACTACTTCACCATCGACTACTGTAAAACAAAAACCCACAAATACATACAGTACTGCATATTATTTCACTCAATAGACATGTTTCAACCAAAGCATTTAATTCTCGCCCTCATTTGCAAACTCTTTTTTTTACCAAGGCTAACGCACTAGCCTCCACCGTTTCCCAGCGTGCACTCTGCTGTCATCAATTCGGATGATTGCTAGTTTCCATCTTGCGTTTTCCTTGAAGTTCAAGTATCCATTTTACTGGGTTTGAACGAATTACCTTGCTGGGCCATTATTTGCATATAGAGCAGCGGGCAGCCTTGGAGCGCTAACTACATAATGATATAGTGCAATCACCTTGGGTCCTGTTTTCATTTTATTCTATGACTAATAATAATCTCACGATGACACGTTTTCAGGATTGATGGCTATACATTTGTGGGTTTGTGAAATCTGGTCAAATGTACAAATGATTCGTTGTGTACTACTACTACTACTACTCCCCTGTACCAGTTTTTTCTCCTGTGTATTTGAGCAAAATATGTCTTGCCCCAGTACAGATATATTTTATAAGCAGCTCTTGAGGTCAAAATAAGTCCACTGTGTACTGTCTGCATCTAATTATAAAGCGTTTTATGGTCCGTGGATCAGGAAGTGTGTGTTAACATGCCATTTGTCAGCTTTACCATTTTACTCCACTCTGGCCTCTGAAAGTTGTCAACACTGCTTGTAAAATCATCACCATTAGAAACTGCTACTGCTACTACTGCTAGTACTACCACTACTGCTACTACTGCTGCTACTACTCCTACTACTACTGTTAGTACTACACTACTACTACTGCTGTGACTACCAATGCTAACACTGCAACATGCTTTACTTGACGGCTGTACATTTGTCAGCTCGTGAAATCTGAAACCCTGCAAAATGTGTCTTGCCCCAGTACAGATATATAGTATAAGCAGCTCTCGAGGTCAAAATAAGTCTGCTATGTGCTGTCAGCGTCTAATTGTAAAGTGTTTTACTGTCCGATGATCAGGAAGAGCGCCTTAGCATGCTAATTGTTAGATTTACTGCTTTACTCTGTTCTAGCCTCTGAAAGCTGTCAACACTGCTTGTAAAGTCATCGCCATTAAACTACTACTGCTACTACTATTACTACTACTATTACTACTACTGATGCTACTACTACTACAAC
This sequence comes from Periophthalmus magnuspinnatus, assembly GCF_009829125.3. Classification (NCBI taxonomy): domain Eukaryota; kingdom Metazoa; phylum Chordata; class Actinopteri; order Gobiiformes; family Gobiidae; genus Periophthalmus; species Periophthalmus magnuspinnatus. Next base: position 8,903,665 of record NC_047127.1, on the reverse strand, counting down.
TACTACTACTACGGCTACTACTACTAAAACTACTACTCTTATGACTAAAACTACTACTACATTTATCAGTGTATTAAAACTGAACCACTACTGCTACTAATATTACTGCTGCTACTACCACTGCTACTGTGCTTACTACAACTACTTCTACTACTACTACTACTACTACCAATACTAACAGTACAACATAAGGGATTCACCAATGCTGAAACATTTGCTGGATCAGATATCGGCTTCCAAATATCAGTTCAGCCAATATTCTTGTTAGACATATTAACTGATGTAATAAGACTATTTACTGGTCCTACTCGTCGCAGAAGATATAATGTTTGAACTGTTCCACCTTGTGATGTCATGTGGTAAAACAGGAAGTGCTCTATTGTGCTTTTAAACTCCATTCACCTTCACTAGAATCATTTGGATCATTTCAGCCCTGAAATTGCCAATCTTTACTGAACTAAAGGTAAAAAAAGGTAGCTGCTAACTTGAAAACTACCACGTCATGACATCACAAGGTGGAACAGAGCATTTTGAGCTTTGGAGATGTAGAAAGGGTTAGTCAAACATGTGTGAATGAAACAAAACACAATTCCAGAGTACGTAACAGCGTGATAACATGGCTTAAACCTCACAAGAGTCAATTTTCCGTAATATAGGACCTTTAAGTCTCTGGACTGGAATTGGCTGATATCGGGTATCGGTAGATCCACAAAGCAACTGAATTGAAATCGGTATCGGATCCCTACACATAAACTAACATGCTGTACTGCGTTATATCTCTGTATTACTTTAGATTTACGCGTTTGTCAGTTTGAAATGCTCTGACTTTTCATATATCCCACTACTTCCTTGGTATTTTTCCCAAACGCCATAAACTTCCCCGCTATTAAACAATCGTCCGTTATATATTTACAGGGAAATAAAGCAATTATCATAAATTAGGAATCCACGCGCCGCCGCCTCCTCCGACAGTCTCGCTAGTCTGCTTGTGATGAAACAAATATACCATCTCTCCACCGTGATGGAGTACGAACAACAAGCGGGCGTTTAATTTGATATTTCCCGTTTTGTAATGAAGTGCCGACCGCGGACCAGAGCTCAATGGGGCGTAGAATGGTGTCCTTCCACGGGAACTATTTTTTGTCTTATCTTTCACGGGATTACAATAGGGTCCATTACCCACAGAGGGGCCGGGCGGCAGGCGCGATAGATGTTCCGGGCAGGTTACTTTGTTTGGAGTGGGGATGTGTTTGCAGTAGAGGTACAATGATGCATACTGTGTACTGCGTTCATATGTTTAGGCTTTCCAAGACAACGGCATTACCAGGTCTTTTTTTTTTTGGAGTTGGTGCATTAGACGTTAGCAAAAAGTGTTGTCACGATACTTCAATTTCAAACGCGATTCCGATATTTCTAATGTCACTTCCAACATTAAATAGTAGTACTTTCTTTAATATTCCCATGTGGCCTGTGTAATCTCTCAGTCGTCCAGGTAGGTTCCATAGTGGTCCATGGGCGTATACTTTTACTTTTTCTGATACAGCTCAAGATCATTCAAACGCTAATCAGGAAAGGTTCAATTCTGTCCTGTGAACGTGATTTTTTTTAGTATCGATACCTGCTCAAATGAGTATCTAGTTTCAATACTATCAAGAACTATCTGATTTTCGTTACTTTTGACGACCCTATTGGCGAGTTTCAAATGTGGGTGGTTACGTCATAGTCCATGCATATATCAAAATAAAAAAAAATTAAATAAAACTCTTATCTACCATCAAGAGCAGCATATTTACTTCATATGCAGTAGCTGAAGTGCCTTGCTCATGGAAACAATGACGGTAAACAATCCCAAAAACACATTAACCTTATACAGTTAGTACACTATACAGTACTTTAGTCTTATGCAGTCTCATCAGCAACTCCAACCACTAATACACCACGTTCATACTGGGCAATACTGGCAAAGTGTCTTGCTTAAGGACACAACAGCAGTTGGCGTTAGAACCTTAGAACCGCTGCTGCGTCACTGTTGAACAAGGTATTCCCTGACCACAATATATACATAAAAGGACACAAACGACTCCAAATCGCGTCAGGTTTGTGAAGTTGTAGTGTACGGTTTGTATCATTTTTTGGAATATTTACGGAGAATTGTCGTGTGGGAGCGTGAGTGACTTAGGCTTGTGGGCGGAGCTTTGTACAGAATCGTACAGCTAACCATAAGGAGGGTTCAAATAGAGCCGGGAGACATCGCTAGATTACTCAAACATGCATAGATGACATAAAAAATCTCTTCAGGCGTGTTTTGTGAAGAAGGAATGAGTTTGAATAATACCTCTGCTTTAAATATGTGAAAAAATACTTTATTAATTTGTTTTTCACAAGTTTCATAAGGTGACACATTCCAAGTCTGAGTAAAAAGTACCTAACTCTCATCTGTTGTTATGTACTGGAAATGCTATGACCGCGTTGTTTACCTCACAGCACTATTCTTAGTCACCGAAGCGGGGGGCCCAGACTAAATGGGCTTTCGCCGGATCCCCGGGCCCCCCTGGTGCACTGGCCCGTGTGGGGATAAGGTAACAGCACTGGAGGTCCATAGACTGACACGCAGGAACTCATGTGTCATCACCATTAAATCTACCATCCCTGCTGTTTCTATGTGGCTCGTTCTATTGTAAGACCTTTTTTCCAGACAATGATTCACTGCATTTCCTGAACCAGACCTGGCAACTTCACAGCTTTCAACAACACGGCAACTTTGATTCACACAGAAGCATAAGTGCAATTTGTACGTCATTACACAAGCGAATGTGTGTTTCTGGCATAAAAGTTAGTACTCTGCCTTAAGCCCGGTTTCCATTGCGCGATTTGCCTTTGACTTTTCTCGAATCCCGTTAATTTCAATGGAGAATTTGGGAAACGTTTTTTCCGCTTAAGTAAAGTTTGTGTAAAATGTTCAAAGTTCTTGCGACCAACAAATCAACACTGCAACACTGAGTCTCCAGAAGGTTTTAAAATAGCTTTGTAGTCATCTTATTTACTGCTAAGATCGGAAGCCCCATGCAAAATAATACAATCCAAAATAACGCTGTTGGAGTTCGCGGCAACTTCGAGAATAAGGTGAAGAAGACAGTTGGAAGTCACGCAACACGGCATGAGGAATTTTAATTGTACATCAACACCCAGGCTCCGTGTGGGAACGTCTCTAATTACAATGGTAAGCTAAGGCTAGCCCTACATGCTAGCAGCTGTTACTCTTGTGTTTACTGTTGGTCACATGTTTGACAGAGATTGAGGCAGTGAAAGGAGGGCTCACCCTAACATCAAGACCCCAAGACTCCAAAATATCAGACAGGCTCCATATCAGCCACAGCTCGGGTTCGGGTTTGGTCGCACGATGTTTCTAAGTTTGATCTTTCTCCTGGTTTCACTCTGAGAACAAAGACCCCGCATTTTTAGCTATGATTCAACATTTTACACATGATCAGAAATATTTCATCACAGAAAAAAGGCAAAATCCTGCAGTGGACACCCTCAGTTCTCATCCCAAAGTGTCGTATAGTGACAGATTATTGTTATCAGTAAAAAACATATTTAATTTGAACACGTTTACCTCGTATCTGACGACTCAGGTAAGTCACGTTTATGGAATTTAAAATCTAAATCTTACACAGGACAACACTTCCTATAACTTTTTTAAAACAATCACAACAGTAGACTAAACCACTCAGTCACAGAGAGATTCGGACACACAGTTGACTACTTTTGGGTCGTGTGACTGTGGTTAGGGGTGAAAAAAAGTCCGTTAAACTCTAATAAAACTTGATTTCTGTCATAAATAATGATCAGATTGGACTGGCACAAATATTTATGGACTAATAATAACCATGCACGTGTTTGTCAAGCCGGACGTCACGTAAACGGACTGGATTTTTATCATTTTTGTCTGAAATGTGGAAATTATTGCTCTGTTAACACCTCAAGCTAAGGTAAGTGGCTAACGCTAGCAACTTTACATAGCAACGGTTTATTTAAAAGTGTTTTATTCATAATTATCGATCAACAGTGCGATAAACCAGCGCTTCTATCTGCTTCATTCAATCGTGTTGTGTCCAGCTGTTTTTCCGACGCTTGCAATGCATTGTGGTCTATATTCAGTCTTGTGACCATCGACGCCCGCTACTTTTCAAGGTGCATTGTGGGAAATTTTGAGTGGACTACTTTTTCACCAACTGCACATTCAGACACCACTAAAAATACCGTTGTCCCTAAATCGTGCTCTAGTCGGGAATAGTGCGGACGTTCAGACACAGCCATAGAGACACTTCCATAACCGTTACCTAGCAACCATGCGCTAACAAGGACAAAACGTGTCTAAATTACAGTTACAGTTATGATTCAACCAATAAAAATAAATGACGACACCTTTATTTTGTTAAATGAAGGTTTAAACTGCCAGAAAAATACCTTACATGCGCGTAAATTTTCGCATTGGCAATTTTGGATGAAATGGCGCTACTTCATGGATTTTTGCGCTTTTACTCGTCAATTCTTTTCCACAAACTGCCACTTAACTGATGTAAAACTATAATAAATATTGAACACAGGTACTGACGTGAAAAACATGAAAACCTGCCGTATAAACCTGCCTTAAACGTCTGATAGCGAACTTGAATTTGGCAAGTCCCCATCCTCTGCACGCTAATAAATACAAAATGCAAGGCAGATTAAGTCCAATACAGTGAAGTGTTTTCCTGTTGGGTGAAAAGTGCTCGAGAAATTGCTACGCTAGCCGGCTATATTACAGTGCCACAGATAGAGTAGCAGCGCTGGTTTGATTAAGCCTCTCCAGAACTCTCACCATTTCCCCTCTGCAGTTGTAAGAAACGTTCCAAAACATGGCATTACACTTAATTATCGCTCGGCAAATAGATTTACTTGTAATCGCGTGAATAAATGAGAAGCCACTTATTTGAAATTAGTAAATGAATTGGAAATGATGTGCCATGTGTGATTTGAGTTTGAATTACGCCGAGAAGCAACTGAACTGAGACTCTGAGATAAAACTTAGAACTTTCATAATCAGAGCAAGTCCTGATAGATGCAACTGTGTAAACTATGGCAGAGTAGTTAGCATTGCACTAGCTGCTTTTCTCCACGGGGATTTAATTCCTTTGCTTCGAATATGTCACACTATATGGCATTAAAAATATTCATTTAATTTATGCATTTAATCTATAAGGTGTTTTATCGCTAAAAATATGCATTCTCACTGTGAACTAGGTCACCATTCCACAGATATGAACTGTAATTTGGCTTGGTAGCATAATTTTGTACTTAGTAAGATTTTAAGTAAATGTAAAGAAGGAAGAAGAATTTTTTTTAAAATATATCTAATTCCGAGTTATTCAAGTTTTAACTTGAAAAAATAAAGCGAAATTTGAATTGTTTTGGCAAATTTTCAGTCAAATCTCAAATCTAGTTCACTCAAATACTAAAAAAACAAAATCCCAACTGTATATTTTTAGTATCTAATATGCCAACAAAATGAAAAAAAGAAATTTCAATCTGGTTCTTTTCACGTCTCTGTTTTGAAAGTCCTGATTTTGTCAATTTTTACACATAAAATGGGTCATTTTTGAAAACATTACATGATGAAAAACATGTAATACATTTTTTGCTTGAATTTATGTAAGCAAATGACACGAAAAGTTTCAAGTTGCCACCTCTAAACTTAAGATTTTTTTTGTCTCCCCTTAACTTTAATGTCATACTGTGGAGCATTATTCTCAAAAAAAGAAAAAAAAAAGAAAAGTAGATTGTGGACTCAACAAAATGTCAACAAAGTTTTTTGGAATGTTTCTCTAAAAGATTGCAAATTTCGACCTATGACAATTTTGGATCCATGGACATTTGTTATAAAAACTGTTGCTACGGTTACGGAATCCTTGTAGCGTTGCCATGCTAAGATCCGAGTTGAAGAGTCCCAGATTAGAAGCCAAACAACGGGAGGGAGATGAGACCGGTGCGTATCTCTGGTCTGGGGGCCGCACGGAGCTTCAAAGCCCGGCATAGCACAGTGAGAATGGGCTTTATCACACATTCACAGAGACCGTCCTCCAACCCGGCTCTCCGGCGCGTCCCGTGGGTCCTTCTCGCCCTTCTAATCTGGATTCCCACTGTCTCCTCCATTACCGATCGGGGCTTTGGTTGGCATGCCCCCTCGACTCTGCGGGGTGCCCCTCCCGACCACCTCCTCACCTGGGTGTAATCTTACGGCTAACGCGGTGTTAGCGATGGAGGTGCGATTGTGTTTAGCGCAGAGGGGTAGCGGAAGAATTGAGCGAAGGATTAGCATAGATTTCAAACCGGTTGAACGAGAGGGCAAAGAGCAACGAAGGTTAATAAAAATGTAAAGTTTAGGATTTTAGCTTCGGCATTTAAAGAGAAAAGTATCTAATAACTGTTATGTAATTAGGGAGATTACAAATTGTGCTTTAAAGTAACAGTATGGAACTTTATGGGCACGTCCCTCACATGAATCCAAGTAAACATCCAACATTCTCCATCGACAGTCTGGCATTAGCCTAACGAAGGAGGCCCACCCCAGACCAAATAAGTGTCAGGTTTGTGGAGATGCAAGCCCACTCGCTATAAGCATGAATGTTTTTCTGTTTTTCAGTGGAATAAACACACAAAAAAACACAGAACATGCTTTTATTTTGGTCTATTTTTTGGCTAAAATGTTACATACTATGGCTTTAAATAGGCTGAAGAATGTGGTTACTTGGTGTATTGCATATTTATTTAATATGTCAATGAATCATAAAAAAACAGAGAAAAACAAAGTACATAACTACAAAAGTGTGGTTTTGATAACACAATATATGAATACATAAGTTCTTTTGGCCATACTTTGGAATATGGGACCCCAAAATGGGAAAACCAGGAATTGCATTTATGTTAGTCAGTCTTTTGCCCTGACATAATACAAAATGAGGGTGAGGAGTGGAGGTGACATTAACTGACTACACTGAAACTCAGCAATTTCTCAACAATACCTCAAATCTTACCCAAGAAAAAAATACACATTCATGCATTTTTTGTTAAAATTGTAGTGGATTTTTACCACCTTAAAAACATTAAAAACAAAACTAGTTCATTTTAAACTTCCTTGAACAGGAACAGGGGCCTTAGACATGACCTATCCCTCATCTATAACTCCTCAGACCCAAAGCAAACAAAGGAAACAAAGAGAACAATATGGCTAGCCAGGATGCTGATAGATGTATTCCGAACATCCTAATTATTCAACAACATGAGTTTATAAGTGCCTTTTACAACTTTCAGATGCTAACGCTAACGACCGCTAGCATGCTACCGCACACTTCCCGATTCTCGGACAGTAACTCGCTTTATAATAGACACAGACAGTACACTGATACATATTTTGACCTCAAGCTGCTAATACAAAATACGTGTACTGGGGCAAGACATGTTTTGCCGATCTGATCTTTAATGCAGTTTATGTACACAAACTACTTTTTTTGATATGTAGTATAATATTTCCTCCTCTTTCTCTAATAGTGCTTTGGTCTTGGCACGGCGTGCTGCATAACTGACTCGCGGGATCAAAGTTCAGCTAGCGAGGAGGTGGTTGAATTAATGCCGTTCGCTAGCTGCTTCGGTCCCGAGTTCAAGATATCTGTGGAAAGACCCGCGACCTCCCTCTTTGTAGTGTCTTTGAATACCGGCGAACACATGTTAGACTATTACGGATGAGCTCGCGGAGTTAACCCCTCGCTGCCCTCGCGCTAAAATGGATTTCAATAGAGCGGCTTAGAAAAGAACGATATGCGCTATCTGCTGAATTTCATGGTGTCATTCTTCTCAAGTAATGAACCCAAGTAGGAGTAATAAGAAGTATCAATGAGTAGTAGTTGTGGTAGGCTATAGTGGTGATAATACTAGCAGGAAAGAAGTAGTATTTGGAAGAGTAAAGTAAAGTAAAACTGCAGTAGTAGTAGTTAGGAGTAATAGTAATTTTAACTGGATAACTGAAAGAGTACCACAGTAAATATAATCTGTAGAAGGTGGTAAGTACACTAGTATTCGTAGTGGTAGTTGTAACGGTAGTAGTAGTAGTAGCAATAGCAGCAGTAGTAGTAGTAACAGTAGTAACAGTAGTAGCAGCAGTAGTAGCAATAGTAGTGATAATAGTAGTAGTAGTAGTAGTTATTGTAGTTGTTGTAGTAGTAGTTGTTGTAGTTATAGCAGTTCCTGTAGTTGAAGTAGTGGCAGTAGCTGTAGCAGCAGCATTAGTAGTAGTAATGGGTAGAGTAGTAGTAGTAGTAGAAGTAGTAGTATTAGCAGTAGTAGTAGTAGTAAAGGTGATGAGTACAGTTGAGTAATGGTAGGAGGACTGTAGTAGATATAATAAGTACTTTTTTCTTAGTTATAGTGTAGTAATGCAATAGTCACAGTAGTACGTGTAGTAGTATTTGGAGTATCTTAGTATCTGAACTAGTACACTAGTATACTATACCATAGAGTAGTATACGTCCATGGACAACTATGGAACCTACCTGGACCACTGAGGGATTAGTAGTAGGAGTAGTAGTGGTCAATGTAGGAGCAGTAGTATTGGTAGTAGTAGTAGTAGTAATAATGGCAGTAGAAAGAGTCTGAAACTTTGAAAGACCTACAGTATGCAATGGCCTGAATCTCACACAATTTATGTCTATTCCAACTAGATCTGACCCTAGAAATGTAAATACTGGGTTTTAACGACCGTTGTCCAATCGGGTGTCCAATGGGGTCCCACCGGAAGAGATGGAGGAAGTGTCTGGGGTGTGGGAAGTCTGGAAGTGCCTGCTTTTGGTTATTTTACTTCCTAAAAATGGAATATATTTCAAACACACAAAACTGGATACTTTAGTGCCACAAATACACTTTAATAATCCGGTGATAAACATTTATACTCACACCTGCTGCTGTTTATAATGTTTTAACTGGACCTATATAGTTATTTGTTTTGTTTGTTTTAGTTTGTATAGTACAGTATTTTTACCAGAGCGCTCAGGAAGTATAAATAAAACAAAATTAAAATACTTTCACTTCTCATTGAGTTCTTCAAAGTAGTTGGCGCAACCTCTGGCATCACGGTCGACTTGTAATTAAATGCCAACGCAGATTGGCTCATCATTAGCTTGGCAACGCTCCAAACGCGCTAGACGCTAACGTGCTATTGAAAAGAATGAGCGATCATGCTAAGTTAGCTATTTATCCCCGCACGTATTGTCAGCGCGCTAATCGTGGCGGACAAAAGCAGGTGTCCCTTATCAGCCGGCAGGTGTTCATTAGCGGCTGGCAGGTGCTGTGTGTCGCGCTGGATCGGCCAATGAGATGCGCCCGTTGGCAGTCGGCCATATTGGATTGGGGGGGGGGGGGTAATGATAATGGAGATGTTGGTTATCAGAGCGAGGAGGGGGAGAGCGGGGGGTGCAGGCGAGGGAGGTGAACCGGATAACCCTGTCGGAATGATAGGGCGCTATTAAAGAGTAATTGAGATGAACTATGTTTTGGAGTGTTGCCATAACGATTAACAATTTAAAACCAAATATTTTATCTTTTGAATTTAACAGGAAGCTGAGCAAGGGAGGGGGCGGTGTTGAATGGGCGGTATAAGGAAGGTTACGAAGTATGGTTTTAACTTTCCATGGAATCGTGCAAGTGACATAGAAAGTACACTGTACACATACAATGTAAATAGTATGTGTTAAAGTAAAAGTACTCATATGTACATAGTGTTAAAACTGTTACGTAATATTCATGTTATACGTACTTTTTTTTTATCTAGTACTTCAGAACTATCACTACATCTACCACTACTACAACTACTACTACAACAACTATGACAACAATTGCTACTACAAATACAGCAACTACTACAACAACTACAACTACTAATACAATTACTACAACTACAAAAACAACTACTACTATACTACCGCTGCTACAAATACTGCAGCAACTACTACAACAACAATTACTACAACAACTACTAAAACTACTACTACAACTACTACTACTATTACTACAACTACTACAAAAGATGATTCAGATATTATGCTTATGACTGCACATATAAGAACTAAATAAAAACAAAACATATTTCAAAGTAAAATACATTTTTAACATTTTTTGTTTTTTGTTCCTATTCCCCCACTGTGACCTTGTTCACATTCACACCAAAATGTCATTTCTGGACCTTTAAGATTACATAAAAAATCTAATGCGAGTAATCAAAGGGATCATAAAGATTTATTCAGGATTATTTTGATTTTTACATTTAATGAATCTTATAACGCCAAAAAATTCATATTAATCAGATTGTGAGTGTGTGCGTGACCAGAGCCAGTGTTGTACTTCTCCCTCTCCTCCCATCCTCTGAGCTGAGTCCATATAATATCCGACCGCTGGTTCTATCCCCGCACTTTAAAATGTCCGCCCTCATATTAGGTCTTATTTATTTTCCTCGCTAACTGTTTACACTGATGAGTCTATCTGCAGTTTGGCTCGTCGCAGGACTGACCTCAAAGCGATGCAATAAAACGGATCTTATTACTCTCCGCATAATCATGATGTGATAAGTAGAAATAAAAATACTGCTGCTACTGCTACTACTACTACTTGTACTACTACTACTACTACTACTCCTGTTATTATTACTGTATTAAAGTTGTAAAAAAAATTTCAAAAACTAAACTACAATACTACTACTACTACTACTACTACAGTAGATCTAATTACTCTCTGCATAATCATGATGTGATAAGTACAAATAAAAATACTGCTACTACTACTAATACTACTACTACATTTTAGTTGTAAAAATGCAAACAGTAATATGTTAAATTTATAGCTAAAATGAATCTATCATACTACTACTACTACTACCACCGCTACAACTAGAATAACTACTACTACTACTACTACTACTACTACAACGATATGGCAAATCCTGTACAGTGGAATTGAGTTCAAGGATGACTGATACTTTAAGGTGAGTGTGTTTACTTTGCAACCATAGTCAAACTACTACTACTACTACTACTATGCAAGTCATACTGTACTGTATAGTGGTAAAAAATGTAAATAGTAAGGTAATAGTACTAGCTCATATGTACATAACGTTACATAATATTCACTGGTAATGTACATTTTTACTTGCTTCAGAACTACCACTACAATTACAACAACTACAACTACTACTACTGCTGCAACTGCAACTACAACTACTACTACTACTACATGAAAATGTCCAATGACGAATTCAAGCAAACATGCAAAACTCGACAATGAACCAACAACCTACTACATATCCACAAAATGTTGTGTTCATTTATCCAACTGCAAACTTCCACATACTTTTCACTTTCTCTCAGAGCCAAAACAGGGACCTTTAGCATCAAATGTTTTTATTCAAACACTCCACCAGCTCTAGTCTGGATTCCTGAGGTAACGGCTAAAGCACCGATCATGACCTTTGTAGACTTCAGCAAATATCATGCTAATGTAATGTCTGGACAACTCAGACACTTTGAACGGGTTTAGTCCTGGTTTAGTCCTGGTTTAGTCCTGGTTTAGGTCTCATTTAGTCCTGGTTTAATCCTGGTTTAGTTCTTGTTTAGTCCTGGTTTAATCGTGGATTAGTCCTGGTTTAGTCCTGGTTTAGGTCTCATTTAGTCCTGGTTTAATCCTGGTTTAGTTCTCGTTTGATCCTGGGTTTAGTTCTCGTCTAGTCCTGGTTTAGTTCTTGTTTAGTCCTGGTTTAATCCTGGATTAGTCCTGGTCTAGTTATGGTCTAGTACTGGTTTAGTACTGGTTTAGTCCTGGTTTAGTCCTTGTTTAGTCCTTGTTTAGTCCTTGTTTAGTCCTGGTTTAGTCCTTGTTTAGTCCTGGTTTAGTCCTTGTTTAGTCCTGGTTTAGTCCTGGTTTAGTCCTTGTTTAGTCCTGGTTTAGTTTTATATGGTGGGTTCACTCTTATTCAGTTTTGCTTTGATTTCATTTTTAATGTAGACTTAGTTTGGTCTTCTTTTAGATCTGGTTTAGTCTAGGTCTAGTCCAGGTTTTGTTCAGTCTTGTTGTGAATATTAAAGGGGCAGTATGTAACTTTCTGGTGGTGGGTAGTTCCATGAAAACTGAAAGTTGCACAGATGCATATCCACTCATAGCAAGGAGTAAGTTTTTTAATGCAATAAACACAACCTTTTATTTTATTCTATGTTGTGGCTAAAAAGTTACATACTGTGGCTTTATCAGAGGTTTTATCGGGGGCTTTCTATCATGCCTGAAGAGGTTTTAAATGTCATCAGTTCATGTTTGAGTAATCTAGTGATCTCCCCCATTCAGTCTCTCCTGTACAAGGCTCCGCCCACAAGCCTACGTCACCAATGCGCCCACAAATATACAAAAGCAAGATACAAAACAATACCCTACAACTTCACAAACCTGATGCGATGTGCGGTAGTTTAGTGCTCTGAAGAGGGAGTGACTTAGCGTGGAGAGCAAACAGAGGGGAGACTCTCTGAAACGTATTCAACATTTTAATACTGTATTTTCGGCAAATATAGCATTTCCAAAACAATAAAAGGTACCGTGGTGATCTAAATACGTTATGTGTTAGATGTTAATACCCCAGAGAAGTACAATACTCCCTCTACCGTGTTTCTAAATGTTCCGTTTTTGGATTGCACTGGTGTATAAGGCTTAGATTAGTCCACATACATTCTCCTTAATACTTACATCTAATCTAAAAACTTCAATGGCACGATCCCACTTTGATCTGAAGAGATAGTTTTCCAGGCTATCCCTTTGTGCATTCATTCCAAACCAAATGAGGACAAACAGTTGAACGTAAATCCGATTTGGGAACGGCAAGCCTCATATAAAGATTACATTGTCTCGTCAAATGGATTCAATCACCATCACTCTTCTAAACTTGATGTACGGCTCTGGGAATGGCACGAGGGCGGGAGTAGGGATATTTGATTTGCGCTCTGGCACGGGGGGGGCAGCCATATGTCGTCGGCGCGCTCTGTCGCTCCGTGTCTTGTAATGATGGGGTGATGAGAGAGAATGGTGCGGTGGTCTCCGTGGAGGTTTCATTATTAGGGTTATAAATCCTGCTGATACCGGCCCGCCCAAGACTGCGGTCTACTGTCCCATCCACAGAACGATGTTACGTCTCCAGAGGGGTACTGCCAAATGTGATATTAAAAGTTCAAAATATACAAAAGAGGTTGGCGTTTTCGGGGAAAGGTGGATTTCAAAATTAGCGACAAAGGTTTTAATTTTTCAAGTTCGATTAGAGGTTTTCAGATTGTAGAATGTGATGGATGGGGTGCCAACAAAGACGTGGATTCAAAGAGTGTTGATTTGCGTACACAATAGTGAAATAAAAATACCAAGAACACGTAGAGAAGGTTAACACGAACATTTTAAGACCAAAATGACGAGCCTGGGAGCAGCAGTTACAGAGAGACAAAAGTTTTTCAATAGGAAGTGAATTGGAGCCAGAGTCGATGGAACTGGAAGCACACCATGTTCACTTCCTGCATGGAACGTGGCGGCTACCAGGTTAGCTATGTCCATTTCTATATAAAGTCTATGTGGGCAAGAGACAGATTTGCCTATTGATTATATTGTACTTTGCAATGAAATATCCAAAACGTAAATGCACAAAAGTCGAACCTAATCATTTCTATTAATGACTGGACCAAATTAACTCATTTTAACATTATTCATTTTAGCTGGGACAAAATAAGTTTGCTGTGTGCTGTCTGCATCGAATTATAAATCTCTTTATTGTTTGAGAATCAAGAAGTGCAAATTAGCATGCTAGTTGTTGTTAGCTCTAGTCTCTGAAAGTTGTGAAAAGTGCTTATAAACTCATTGTGGTGAATAGTTAGGATGCTCAGAATACAAGAAGCAAATGAGAAATAACTTTGAACCACTGCAAACTGTTTCAAATGAGTTAAGTGAAGTTACAAGTCAGATCTGTGGAGAGGCGTTGGTAGATTTTTGAGCAATAAAAACACATGTAATTGAATAAATGCAAGACAGATATGTTTAATGCCATACTGTGGAACTTTTCTTTTGTTTTCTTACATTTTTCTTACATTTTTTTCTTACATTTTTTTCGGTTCATTTTATTTAATGTGAAAGTATTAACATTTAAAGCCCCACTGTGTAATTTTTTTTTGGACGATTTTATTAACCATAGAAAAATATGTGTCCTTACTGTGAGTGGACTTGCATCTCCACAAACCTGACTCTTCTTTGGCCAGCTGGGGGGGGGGCAAACTACTTTTTTACCCAATTTCAATAGATGTTTATGGATTCATTTACAGTTCAAATATGAAATAATCAATGAAATAAAAAAAACAACAACAAAATGAAACGCATTCTCTTCAACCGAATCGCTGCTTTTATCGTTTCCCTAAAAGTATCCCTCCACGCCTCTCGCCTTCACAAACTTCCCCAGTCCATTTATCAGCGAGGGGAGGACTTCCACCCTTCACTAGCTACCGATTTACAAGCTAGCCTCTGTTCTCCGCTAATGGGACCGCGCGGCGCACCACTAATGTCTGGCCCGGTGGCACGGAGGCGGCCGGGGTCGAGATAAAGCAGACCCTCCTCCCCGGACCTCTACTCTGGATAAAACAATGGGTGCGTTGGAGTTTGTGAACTGTGACGCGCCCGGGGGGGGGAAGGGTGCGGGCGGGTGGGGGCGAGCAGATCGAGCGCGCCACACTTACGGTCGGTGCCAACTGCTATTTGTCTGGGCGCATTAAGTGCAATAGAGATTAATTGGGTGAGAATGGAGTGAGATGTGGGCTTGGTGATCGAGGATAGGAGCTAGTGTTATCTAATAGGGGGAAGGTATAGAGTGAAGGTTGAGTTTTTACACTCCAGAAAACCAGGATCAAGTGGGCTTAAGGGAAGTGTGAGCTTTTGAGGTTAGAAAGGTGCTGTTAAAACTAAGAAAAATGGATTAAAATGTGTAAAACGTCTTTCAATACGCTTAAATAGGGAGCTTTATGCAAAAATCGACCATGTTATAACGTTGTTTCCTCATCAAAAACACGCCTAAAGAGGTGTTAGATGTCGTCCATGCGTGTTTGAGTAATCTAGTGATCTCTCCCAGGTCCTATTCGAACGTTCCTTACGCTTAGCTGTAAGATTCTGTCCAATGCTCCGCCCACAAGCCTACGTCACCCATGCTCCCACACGACAATTCTCCATAAATATACAAAAACATGATACAAAACTGTACACTACAACTTCACAAACCAGATACGATGTGCAGTAGTTTCATTAGTGGGATGTCTGTGTAATCCCTCAGTCGTCCAGGTCTGATTCAGTGAAACATCTTCACTCCTACAACTTTTTTCCAGTTGTCAAATTTTATACTTTTCTTTTATTATCATAGCGGGATGCACGCTGAATGTTGCTGTGATGGCGGTCTGAAGGGGGAGTGACTTAGTTCAGAGAGCAAAGGGAGGGGAGACTCAGAACGTCAAAAAAAAGGTAACATGGTAATCAAAATATGTTATGTGTTAGCAGTTAATAGCCCATGGAAGTAAAGTACCCTCTCTTTAAGAATGACGATTAACGTATTTTCCAGAGTATAAGTCGCACCGGAGTATAAGCCAAAAAATGCATAATAATGAAGAAAAAAACATATATTTCACATATAAATCACATCTGAGTATAAGTCGCACCCACGGCCAAACTATGAAAAAAGTGTGACATATAGTCCGGAAAATATAGTATAATAGTACTATCATTATCATCATTATATTACTACTATTATCCTTCTACTACCGCTGCTACTACCATCACTACTATGACTACTACTACAATGATACTACTAATACCACTACCACTACTACTACTGCAATTACTACTACTACTACTACTACTACTAGCTGTACTTGATTAGTCACTTTTATAACTTTAGCTGCTCATACTAGTACTTTGCTGTCTATACATGAGCAAACAGGAAAGTTGCCATGAAGTTCCGTCTACTGTGAATGAATGTAGAACCGTTTCCAACTAAAATAAATGAATGTTGAATAAAAAACGAGCAGTCTAAACAGGCACAGTTTGTCACTTAAGGGCTCCTGTAGTGCTGCCGTTGCCCGGTGACCAAAACAAAAGCGTTTGTGTCTTCTCAGAGGAGCTCTCAGGTGTAATGGTGGGAGAGAGAGAGAGAAACCCTGTGAGAAAGCGTCGAGGATCAATCCAGATCAAATGGAGACCACACAAGGCTGAGGGAATGGTTAGCGTAACAATGCTAAGCTAAATAATTAAAGGGCCTGTATTACGCTATTTTCTGATCTAAGTTATAATGTTGTTTCCTCATCACAAACAGACCTGGAGTTGTGTTTTGTTTCATTCACACATGTTTAACACACAAACCCTGTATATTTAGGCTGAGTTCTTCTCCCAAACTGAAAACACTCTGTTCCACCTTGTGATGTCATGTGGCGATACAGGAAGTGCTCCACTGTGTTTTTAAACTCCACACACCTTCACTAGAATCATCTGGATAGTTTTAGACCTGCAATTGCCAATTTCCACTGAGCAAAAGGTAAAAAGTAGCTGTTAACTGCTTCATGACATCACAAGGTGGAACAGAGCATTTTGAGCTTTGGAGATGTAGACAGACTAATAATAAATAGTTACGCAAACAACTCCAGGTATGTTTTTGTTGAGGTAAAAGCATTATAACAGGCTTAAAGCTCATAAAAGTCGATTTTGTGTAATATAGGACCTGTTTACTCTTTGTAATAATTGTAGATTTTTGGGCCATTTCACAAAATTTCGAACAAAGATTAAGAACTAAGACTCAGAACACATTTGTAAGATGTAAGTATAAAATTTCATTACAGAGGAACAAACCTTTTCTGTGCAGTTTGCATTTTAGCATTTTGAGATAATAGCTAACATTAATCGTTTCAAAATGGTGTCTCAAACTCAGTGGGACAACCTGAGTTTCAAGTAAGAAAACCGTATTCTCATTTCCTCCTCCTTTTGCTTTGTGTTATCCGCCAAATACACGAATATTGTAGACATTTGCAGAAAAAAATAGCGTATGCAACTTACGCTTAAAGCCACAGTATGTAACTTTCTTGCCAAAAAATAAACTAAGCGAAAATGGCAAATGGGCATATTTTTATATACTGCTTTTCCACCTTCAAGTCACTCAAAGTGCTTTACATCAAGGAACCACTCACCCATTCACACACACATTCATACGCAGAAACAGGGGGCGAGGTGGGTTAAGTGTCTTGCCCAAAGGCACAACAACACCATTCATCTGTAGGACCTAGAATCGCACCGCCAACCTGTGGGTCAGCGGATCTGAGCACTCAACCAATGATGTTTATGTCGAGAGCGGGATTCGAACTGGCAACCTTCGGATCACTGAAAAAACACTAACTCAAGCATGTTGTAATATCCCAAAATATGGCAACTTTAGTTTTAGAGCAATAAAAGTACTGCACCGAAGTTTGGAAGAGATTAGACTACTTTTTTGTCTTTGTTATTAAAAAGTTTTATTAGAGATACTAAGTTACACAGATGTGAGTGCTTTCAAAAGAGTGACAAATTACACCAAGTGGGCTTAGAGGCTCTTGGCAAAAATTTAAGTTGTTAACTCCAATGCGTTTCTGTATTTTTAAGACGGTACTGTCGTTTTTTCAGCTATACTTCAAAAACAACAATCCCGTCTTGGGTAATAAAGGCCCTGCTGACAACGGCGGGTAGTTCATTACATTTATGCAGCTGAGAGGTGAAAGTCGGCAAAGTTTCACTGTTTATTCATATGATTCAGCTTCTGTTATGCAACATTTTGAGGACTTTTCCCCCATTCAAAGATCTAATATTTAGTTTTGAACAGTGGTGGAAGAAATACAGTACTCAATTTTGTAACTTAAGTAAAAGTATAGATACCAGGGCAATAAAATATTCAAGCAAAAGTATCACATGAAAAAATCGTTTAAAAATGTACTTAAAGAGTAAAAAATAAAAGTATTTTGTGCATATTTTAAGATCTAATAAAGCTTCAAATGTATTGGTTTTGATTTTGATAAAAAATACTTTTACTTTTCAGTACTTGACCAGCTCTCAATTGTACTTCAGTAAAAATTAAAAATTGTCCATTATAAAATTTACTAAAGTACTAATTTTAGGTATCTGTATTTTACTTAAATACAGTACTTTACTACTTGTACTTCTTTACATCATTGGTTTTGAATTGTTAATTGCTATGGCAACTGTGCTAGATTTTCATCACCCTGAAACCCATGGATATAGTTAATATTACTATTTATTTTTTGTTAATGTATTATCTTACTTAAAGCAAAACTGTGTAACTTTCTGGAGATGGCAAGTCAGCTGCATGATTTCATGGAAATAGAAAGATAAAACCGTATTTCGAAACATTCTCCATAGAGATAGACAAGTTTCATGCTGTGCTGTGCTGTGGAACAAAGTGGAACAAAAAAAATAACATCTCCATGGAAACAGGAGGAGGAGGAGGCGGTCCTTCTCAAAACCAAACAAGAGTCAGGTTTGTGGAGATACAAGCCTGCACAGAGTAAGTTTTGTTCAGTTTTTTACCTTTTTCAGTGCAACAAAAACATCTCAAATAAACAAAACCAAAAACATGCTTCTACTATGCTATTTTATGGCTAAAAAGTTACATGATAGAGCTTTACTTTTTCACCACCGTACCCACATCTGTACGCCAAGGCTACCAATATCACTGAGAACACCACTGAGCACCAACACAGCTAAGCTAACGTGACGCTAACATCCCAAAATTATCCTGAACTCTGTCTCACCTCCCGTCGCTCGTCCCCTTTAGGCCCCTCCCCTTCCCGGATGCTCCCTAATTAATCGGTAGCCGTCAGTGGGGAGTGCTTTGCTTGTTTACTCTTATTGAAATTAGCGAGGCTTGCCGTCCCCGGAGACTCGGCGTCAGAAGCACAATTAGCTGGCACCGGACTAATTAGCAACGCGGCGCTAACGACACCTCCATGGGTGCGTGGGAATGCGCCGAGCTAGCTGGAGCGGCAGCAGAGGTGACAGAAGACACCGAGGAGAGGAGAAGGAAGAGAGGAGTTACAACTGTCAGCATTTATTTTGTGTTTATTTTTTTACAGAAAGGAGTTCAGCAATAGTTTTAAAGCACAAATACAGGCTAGTCAGTTTAGCTAGGTTTGCACTAACTCTTATATTACCAACTTTTGTCTATTTTAGTGTTGGCATTTTGAGCTAATAACTAATTTTCTTTTTCATTGATTACGGTCTTTCAAATTTAAAGGGGTATTATGCAAAATCGACTTTTTGGAGCTTTCTACTCTGTTATAACGTTCCTTCATCAAAAACACGTCTGAAGAGGTTTTAAGTGTCATCCATGCATGTTTGAGTAATTTAGCAATCTCTCCTTGGCCCTGTTAATTTTATGATGATTATTTATTTATGTTTTGATTTGTTGTATTGTGATTTGAATGTCTTTCTTATTCTGTAAAGCACTTTGAATTACTGTTTTGTACGAATTGTGCTGTACAAACAAACTTGCCTTGCCCTTAGAGATAGGGTGAGGAGCTCGGTCACACAGGAGGAGCTTGGAGTAGAGCCGCTGCTCCTACACGTCGAGAGGAACCAGCTGAGGTGGTTCGGGCATCTGTTTCCCTGGGCGCCTCCCTTCGGACGTCTTCCAGGCATGTCCTACTGGAAGAAGGCCCCAGGGAAGACCCAGGACACGCTAGAGGGACTATGTCCCTCAGCTGGCCAGTGAATGCCTTGGGGTCCCACCGGAGGAGCTGGAGGACGTGTCTAGAGTGAGGGAAGTCTGAGAGTCCCTGAGTCCTGTAATGACTTTTGAAAGTGAAAATAATAGAACATGTTCATATGTTGTTTTGTCTGAATTTAGCCTTTTCAAATCCATAAAAGGCATTATGGTGATCTAAATATGTTATGTGTTAGCAGTTAATACCCCGTAGAAGTAAAATACCCCCTTTTTAAACTGCTGTTTCAACTTCAGTGGGAAAACATTCCTACAACTTGTGACAACTGTTTTGTTTTCAGATTGCCTGAAAATGGGGTTTTAGTCAGTCTCAAAATTTTCATATTTTGTCTTTCCATGAAAAAAAAAAAAAAAATTCTCCATCAAAACAATACAACTTGTGACCAAATAATTAGCTGCTTTTGGTTAGCAAAAGTGGATTTCTGAATTTTCTGATTTTCCCGTTCTTCTTGAATTCATCAACGTGACTGTTAATCATAAAAAAATTTGACAAGACCTCTCTTCTCTAGTTAACCAGATTCGCTCTGAGTCATAATTTGATCATCCTAGAATAGCAGTTAACCAACTTTGGGAACAAAACTTTTCCAAATTGAAGACTAGAAGACTGCTCCAAGAACATCCTAATTATAAAAGAATTACAAGTAGCGGGTTAGCTAACGGTTCGCACGCTGCAACTGTCTCGTAATGGCAGAGGGTTGAATTACTCCCTGCTTCATTTGCAGAGAACGGCGAAAACATGAGGTTGGAAAGTGGTAATGAGAAAATCAAAGAGAATTATAGCGTTGCTTGGCAGTAACACACGGAACAACCGGCGCTAGCTACCTCTGCTAACCTGAAGGCTTTCTCCGCACCTTCGCTAGCATCTGCTTCCAACAACACCATTACGCTGATTATCGCCGCTGTCAATCACAAGCTCCGCCCCCCTAGGGTAAAACCGGCCAATTTTCAAACGTTCGCGTTGAAGACGAGGAGGTGAGATTCAGAAGTTGGTTTTTTTTGTTTTTTCTCTGTAATTCACACGACGTCAACAAAGTGAAAATGAACGGAGGGAAGTCGGTAGGCGAGGATGGCAACCAGGGACGGTAAAAGGTCACTGCGGCGACAGTAAACAAGCTTTAGAGAGGTAGAATGGGCTTTGATGTGGCGGGGAGCGGGGAGGACGGCGGCCGGGAGATTGGGGTTAAACCCGTTAGAAGATGTGTGAAGAGTGAGAGAAGGTGACCACGACTGAAGAACGTGGGTGTGAAGGGATGCGAGGGAGAGCAAATTGACGTATTAAAATGAGAAAATAAGGTTTGTTTCAGGATTTTGGGTCTAAATTGATAAAAATAAAATGTTAAATCTTCGAAATCTGTAATCGCAAAGGAAAAGATTCGTAAGGCTCATGAAATGCCAGTAATTGTTGTTGTAGGTAATTGTTGTTGTGTCTCTTGGCAAGACACTTTATTGTTACTGTTATTGAGTACTACTGCAGGAAGGGCATTTGACTTTATTTTTTCCAGTGGGTTGGTCGCAGAAAATAAGTTATGATTTTCATTTTAAATTTTGTAAGAAAAAAAAAATCTTTCTACGGAAGCATAAAAGGCTTTTCTTTTTTTTTTTTAAACACACAATAATGTAATCTTGAAAACACACAAAAAAATCAATCAATAAAAAAAACAAAACACAAAAACAAAATTAAAAAAAAATTTGAACTGAGATATTTGGGAGTCAAAATGGTGATCAAATGAAAATATTCCACATTCCAAATTAGTGTTTTTTCTAGAATTTTGATTCTAAGGAATTTACTTGATACCAAGCCTCGATACTCAATACCAATTCCTATAACACAATGAAGATAAAACACAACTTTATTTATGTTACTATGACGTCTAATATTTGTTCTGATAAACTTCAAAATGACACTAAAACTGTTCTGTAAAATTTTTTAGCATCAATACCTGCTCAAATGAGTATCTAGTTTCAATATTAGTTTAAGTATCTGAGTTTTGATACTTCGATACTAACTATAGCAGCTTCCCTTAATAAACTCTGAAGCCGCGGTGAGAGCCAGAGTGCGTCCTGGGTTCGTAGCTTTGTGACGCGCTGGGAGATCATTGCGAACAAATACGCTGAGATCCAACATGCGTTTTGTGGTGATTTATTTGGCGAACACGCACAGCAGAACTATTAGCAACGCAGTGGAGAGAATGGACATGGATGGATACAGAAGTCTATGGTAAGATGAGTAAATTGATGTAAAGCTGGTGTAGAAAATGTCGTAGAAAATGTCGTAGAAAATGTCGGCGGACCTGGTGGTGGAACAGGTGCTGAAACTGGAGCTGAAACTGGTGATCGACAAAAATCACGGCTACCCGGCCCTTTTCCTGTCTCCTTCACTAACTCCTACACACTATTCCAAAAATCCCTTACTTGTTCTTGCTACACTACCTAGCAAACGCCTGTTGAAAGCCACTTACACATTTTTGCATTTCTAAACCCCCTACTGTGTACTCCAATAGCATTTAAATTAGCATTCCCATTATCCAGCTATGCATCTAACAGATATCACAACAATTACTTCGTCAGTTCTACGACAGCAATGTAACTCGTATCAACACGCATTACCAATTCCATATTCCGACTCATCAAATGATAACAGGAATTCCTCAACTTCCTGCTGGGAACTTCTATCTTTATCTTATACGTTCTTTCAACTTTTTCTCAACTTTCCCGGTTTTCCTACAGGGGGAATAGAGATTTCCGAGTACAAAGCAGCCAGGTCTTCGGAGACTTGTGTGTGAAATAAGAAATAGGATAAAACGTGGGATTCAAGGTTAAGGGGAGCGTTGGTGAAGCTAGCAGATGAGCGCAAAGGCTGTGCTAGTACAGTGCACGGCTTTATCTAGAGGTGATTGGTACGCGGAGCTAGCGACGCTTCAGAAGGCTAACGGTAAAACAAAGTACAGCGAAGTAACAGAAAGATATATGTCACTTCTGTTGATACTTTGCGACGGAAGTCATCAGCATTCCCGAGGGGCGTCATGCTAACTAGAGGCACTGCTATGTCTGAGGGTTTGTTAGGCTTTCGTTTGAACACAGTTTGACCGGAAGGAACTGGCGTGTTTGAACTAGAACAAGTGAGCTGTTAAACAAGTGTCTGTTAACCAAGTGTCTCACGCATGAAATTACAGTCACAAGTTAGCTAGCATTAGCCAAAGGTTTGGGACCTTTTATGAAGAACAAAGATTTTGGGTATAAATTGATTAAAAAAACGTAAATGTTACATCTTCAAAATCTGTAATTGTAAAAGTAAAAATTGTTACAGCCCATGAAACACCAGCAGTTATTGTTGTTGTGTCTCTTGGCAAGTTTTTCCGTTTGTCACTCTCACCTTCTTGTTGAAAATCAAACTTTTAAACGTGACCATGAACGCTCGTATTGATCACAGGCTCCTGAAAATGTGTTTAAATCCATTTTTCTTGAGTTTTCAGACCTAAAAAGCTTTTTTGGCTGTGTTTGCTGATATGTGCATTGTGTCACCATGGTAAATGCTGACAATTCCGTCATAGAAATACATGAAGTACACCCCCAGTGTGATTACATCTTTTGTTTTGCAATTTTCTGAAACAAGGGGAAAAAATGATCCTATTTATTGTTTTAATGGAATTTTTCTGACATATAAAATAGGAAGTGTCGATGGAGTAACTAGATATTTATTTATTTATTTTTATTTTGTATTTTTAATTAAAATATATGCTGTAGCTGTGACTGCTTTACAGTCATTTAGTTTTTTCTGCTTATTTTGTATCCATTACATAGTATTTTTGTATAGCGCTTTTCCACCTTGAAGCCACTCAAAGCGCTTCACATCAAGGAACCACTCACCTATTCATCCACCAGTGTACACAGACACTGGGGGCAAGGTGGGTTAAGTGTCTTGCCCAAGGACACAACGACAGCACTCATTTGTGGGAGCTGAACGAGTGATGGAGACTAGCTTGCTTACTTCCAAACCGGACTCAAAGAAGTCGTTAAAAACATATGGACAATTTAAATTCCATAATGAAATCACACATCTATTTTTATCCAAATGCGCCGAGGGATACATTTACAGTTTAGACTTCATGGCCGAATGGGAACAAACGAGTATGTTTTATTGACAAGAAGAGCAAACTCTAAGGCGTCCACTGGCCATTGATCACAACCAACCAACCCGAACACTGGCAGATTCAGGTCACAAACCCATCGACTGCAAAATCCTTTCAAACTCCGCCCCGCCACCTCTCCTTCTGTTTGGTTTTCTTTATTAATTTCAGCTTAATTAACTCTGAAACAGCTAAGTAGTT
The DNA here is from genome assembly GCF_009829125.3 of Periophthalmus magnuspinnatus. Classification (NCBI taxonomy): domain Eukaryota; kingdom Metazoa; phylum Chordata; class Actinopteri; order Gobiiformes; family Gobiidae; genus Periophthalmus; species Periophthalmus magnuspinnatus. The sequence continues at coordinate 8,879,449 of NC_047127.1, read as the reverse complement.
CAACAAGAAAGCACTGTGCAGTTTTGTTCAAGGGAGAAGAGGCTGCTCAGAATTCAGTTTTCCCCAACGTGCTAGGTTTATGTAAATCGTGTGATAAACAAAAGAAATATTCGCCGAGGCCAGCAAGGATTGAACTCCGAAGCAGATGGAAGAGAGAGAGTTCAGCAAATTGTGTTAGGTTTATAACAGCGAATGGGAGCTTTTAAAACAGAGGTCAAAAATGTCGTGAATTGGCCTTACAACATTTAGCAACCGATAATGTAGTAGTAGACAAAAACAAAACCATGTTGGCTAAGTTTAAATGTAATAAGACTGGACTTTTAAAATTACAATATTGATGTAAGAGGATTTAATAAAAGAAATAAGTCCGCTTACATCTGCGTTTGAAAACTGTGGAGCCCAATGGGAGCTGACGTCGCCGTAAACGTCATCACAGCCAAAGAGCGTCCGATGGATAGCTGCACATCTAACGAGACGCGGATTTTTTTTAAGTTAAGTTGTACTAAAGTGACTACACAACGCTGCCAATTCATACGTGTATCACAGATTAAGAAAATAAAACTGGAGAATGAAGTAAGTACAGAGCAGTGTTACTGGTGGAGGTAAATACGGGAGTTGATCGGCAAAATGGCGTCTTAAAAATAAGTGATTAAAGATTGCTCAAACATGTCTGCGTAATCCCTCAGTCATCCAGGTCTGATCCATAGCAACTTTGTTTTTTGTATTGCTTAAACGTGCAGAAATCACTCTAAAAACAACTTCAAGAGAGTAAATCAGGAAAAAAAACTTCTATAACATGATCAAAAGCTCTGAAAAGTTGATTTTGCAGAATAGATGCTGCTTTTAACATGAACTTGTTGCAGCCCTAATACTAAAATTAACACTCTGTAGATTCATTGTGTTGTGTAAAAAGTAACCGTTGTATCTTCCTATAAAAGATTCCTTGAAAACATCTAAATTCAATGCAGAAAATGGTTTGACCAATTGCCCTGCAAAGAGAGAATTCTGAGGGGAGGAACTTTCAATAACTTTAACTTATGGGCCATGAAATTAAAATGATAAATCTACTCTAGACATTCTTCTATACACTTTGCATCCAGCACATATCAATTTCAAACTTGTAGTAGTTTTAGTACTTTCTTTTATAGTCCCATGTGGCCTTATATCTGTGTAATCTTTCAGTCGTCCAGGCAGGTTCAATCGTGGTCCATGGGCGTGGTAGGTCTATGTGGTATGTTCTGGTACAGCTCAAGATCATTCTAAAGCTATTCAGGAAAGGTTCATTTCTGTCCCACAAATGTGACTTTTTTCGTATCGATACCTGCTAAAATGAATATCTAGTTTCAATACTAGTTTTAATATTGATTAGTATCTGATTTTCAATACTTGTGACAACTTACTACATGCGCGTATACTTGTAAACTCTCAGTAGCTTTAACTTATGGGGGGGTAAAGTGAAATTTTTAAAATGGACTCTAAACTTTTATTCTTTATTATATAGACACTATAAAACATCCCCACTGTTGACAAACCACCTATTGTGACATTGTGAGGTGTTCTATGCTAACCTTTCCAGCATGTTCACCAATTAACACCACTAGAACATTGAAATAAAACAAAAGAAAAGAAAAAAACATGATGTTATATGAATATTTATATGTAGGAAATGTAAAATGTGATGTAAATGTTTGATGTTACCAAAGCCAAGGACAAAAGAACTGGAAAATCGCTCTCCTCTTTAGCGACATGGCGCGTTTATGGCCTTCAAATGAAAACAAAACTGCCAGTCTTACACGCTATATGCTAATTTATACACGCTTCCAACCATTTTGATTGTTAGACGCACGTATGAGTGGAAGATGATTTGTTGCAAACTGGACTCAAATAAAACATATGAACAATTTACTGACACTACACGCCTCTATTAATACACTTCAATCTCCGTATATATGTGTGTAAACTTGCAAATAATCAATAACGTTAAAAGTACGGTTTGCAATTTTCTGTAGGTGGAAAGTCGCCTGCATGAATCCATAGGAGCAGAAGGTTAAAACCATACTTCGGAACATTCCCCGTGGAGATCAATATGTTTTATGCCATACTGTGAGGAACAACATTTCAGGTCAAGTTTGTGGAGATGCAAGCCCACTCACGCTTGTTTTTTCGGTATTTTTCCGTGCTGTAAACAACCAAATTGACAAATGCTTTTATTTTCATCTATTTCGTTGCAAACTAAAGTTACACACTGTGGCTTTAACTTGACTTTTTGCATCCAGCCCACACCACACGCAGTCAAAGCCACTACTATAAAACATCCTTACTATTGACAACCACCCGCTGTGACCCCGACATCCAAACCCCCCCCCCCCCCCAAGCTAACCGCCCTAGCGTGTCCCCAATCAACACCACTTTGCTCCGTAGCTGTTACTTATCGAGCGGTCGTAGCATTGGTATGTACCGTGTGCCTTTCCGTGCGCTAACTTTCCCCAAGCGACCCTCTCCTTTCCCTGGGGTGAAGCTGACGAATGTACCCCCGTAGCAACATGGACACTCCCATTTAGCACGGCGCCGCTCCGCAAAGTGCCAGCGCGGAGGACAGCTGTGGCTAGGGAATAACTAGAGATAAATAACAACTGCTTTAGCCCGCCGGATTGTACCAGCACTCAAAATGGCCGACGTTTACATTTTCGCTGTCAGCTAGCCCATTGTCGCGTTATGAATAATAGTAGCTAAAATACTCCCGCGCGGCTCTACACTAGATCGGTCTTGGTGACAAAAGTGGATTTATAGCACCGTCATTTAGCCACTATGCTAGCTTTTTTTTTTCCTTTTTTGCAAACATGCTAAAGCCGTCAGAGCCAGTTTAACGAATAGCGGGACATCGCTCTCCTCTTTAGCGACATGGCGTGTTTATAGCCTTCAATGAGGCATATTGCAGATTTATAATTATTTGCTCAGTGGCATATGAGATGTAAATGATGGAGATCCCAGTGGTAGGACATCAGTTGTAAACGCTAAGTCTTAAAATGTGTGACTTTTAGCTTTAGGTAATGACTCTTTAATCATCCACGGAAAAATATAAATTAAAGGTCCACTGAGTAGCTTTTCTATGTGGTGGTGTCATTGGACATATTATTGTTTTGCCTGGAATGTTTCACAGTATAGCATTAAACTTTTCTATCCCTACGGTAAATATATAGCGTTTTTCCACCTCCTAGACGCCCCAAAGCACTTTACATCAAAAAAGGACTCACCCATTCACACACCATTGTATGCAGACACTAGTGAGTTAAGTGTTTTGCACAAGGACACAACAATAACATTTATCTGTGGGAGCTGGAATCGCACCGCCAACCTGTGGGTCACTGCATCAAACCGTACTACCAATGATATTTATGTCGAGAGCGGGATTGGGACCTTCAGATCAGAGGAAAAACCCTACTTAATAGCGAGAATGCATGTTTTCAAGGAGTTTTTGAAAACTTCTAAAATTCTGTGCGTGAAGTGTGTGAAAATGTGACTTCTGCGCCTTTTTTAGTATCACATAAAACCAGACTACATACAGTTGTCACTACAATACTAATACTACAATTTCAAACTTGATTTCAATACAGGTTTTGTGACCATGATTATAAAAAAAAAAACAACCCCCATATTTAGACAATAGAATTTGATTTTCAGTATTAAATGGTAGTATTTTCTTTTATATTCCCATGTGGCCTTATATCTGTGTAATCTCTCGGCCCTACAGGTAGGTTCCTTTGTGGTCCGTGGGCGTATACTCATCTACGTCATCTTATACGTGTTCTGATACAGCTCAACAACATTCTAAACCTATTCCGTAAAGGTTCATTTCTGCCTTGTGAATGTGCCTTTTTTAGCATCGATATCTGCTCAAATGAGTATCTAGTTTCGATACTAGCTTTAGCATTGAATAGTACCTAATTTTCGATACTTTTCACTACCCTAACACCACCGTGCAACGAATTAGCCGGAAGCACAAAATGTAAGTAGACAAACTTTCTTTTCTTTCTAAACTCTCACTCCAACACATAGTTATTAATTATTTAGCAAAGTTAATGCACGACACACAATCTCTCCCCGGATAGCTGCCAGAAATTGGAAGCAAGAAGGTCATAAATAAAAACATAACTGAGGAAACAAATAGACAAAATCACATTGCAGATGGCGTGACATTTCCGGTGCATTCTAAACAACCAGCACATGTGGCGAGCTAGTATTTAATTAGCAGTCAAACATGTGGCACTCGAATGGTATTAGCTGTGTGGGTGCAGGCTGTGTCAGAGAGCACGCCTGGGGAAGTCCACACAAACACACGCCAATGAGCAAAGCAAAGGCAAAACGCACACTCAATTATAGTCTTAATTAGAACGCAAAAGGCTAACGGAACGTAGCGCGCGGTCCGTTGTTGGGATGTCCGCGTGCAAATGGGTGGCGCGCTTGTGATTAACCGGGCTGTGCGCTTCACGGGTTAGCTTAAAGTGAGTGTCTTTTGTTAAGCTAAGCGCAACGTAAGAGGCAAAACCAATCAAATATGGTGGAATTGTGCTAATTGGTGACCCGTTTCATTTGGGAATTAAAGTGGTATTTACAACTGTACAAAGAAATGTAAAAAAAAAAAAAAAAAAAAAAGGGGGAAAGCTGTTTCTCACAAAAATGTTCACGGAATTAATTAAGCAGAGGAAAAATTACTTGTTATTATTAATGTGGTAAATTAAATGTTGAGAAAACATTTAAAGCAACACAGTGTAACTTTCTGAAGATTGCACGTCAGCAGCACGATTCCATGGAAAGTGAAAGTTAAAACCGCACTTCGGAACATTCTCCATGGAAATAGACATGTTTTATGCCACAATTTGGAACATTATAACCAAAGGCAGTCCTCCAGGCCAAATAAGAGTCAGGTTTGTGGAGATGCAAGTCCGCTAACACTAAGACTCAGTACAAAAAAAAACAAAATGGGAAAAAAACAACATATTTTTGTTTTAGTATATTTTTTTGGCTCTGTACTTACTTCGTTCTCCAATTTTATTGTCTTAATTGGTGATACACGTAGGATTCACGCGGTTTTCTAACGTGAAACTCAGCAGACTTGTTTCTTTTATTGAGTTGTTTTAGATGAATACTGTGATTTAAAAAGTCCAAATTATAACATAATGATCCACAACTATACAACAGACACAAGCATATGTCTTCTTCAACAGTTTTGAAAAGAAAATTGTGGGGGGACAAAAACAAGAAACAACCTTTTTTTCTCATATTTCTTGTATTTGCTAAGTGTGTGTACTTTCACTGTGCCTCATGTGCGTGCATTCATTTCCACATTCTTTATCTCATGTTTACAGTAATACTTTTTGTCGACTTTTTGTCATACTCCCGCGTCCCCCTCTGCCTCCGGCCAGCACTGAACATGTGTTGTTATGCTAACGACGGTACCACCTCCCTTTCCACGCTACAACAACACTTTTTAATTGAACCTTTTGATCTGTGGCTAATTCCGCTAATTAGCTTCACTGTTTTCCCAGCAGAGCGCTCTTTTTCCAAGAACGTGTCTGTGTGCTAAGCTTTTTGCTAAATACCGGCTGGCATTCAAACGCTTTTCCTCAAACCGAAATGATATAAATAAACAAAAAAAAACATATATATTTATCACGACAGGTGCGCTGTTAAAGGTAAGCGCGTTACATAAAGCGGGACAGATGCTATATACCAACGGCAACGGTACGCTAACTGTTTTATCTGCTAGTATAGTTTTATGCTAACCTGAAAACGTGGAGAGGCATTGGAGATTTGGCTCACCGAAACGCAGATGCAATGCTGTTTATATACGCAGTCCTGATTACTTTTCATTTCTACCTCTTATGAGCCTGTGTGTGGGCAAACAGGATACAAAATGAAAGATGAAAAGAGTTATTTGAAATTGGATCAGAAGGAATCCTATACATTACCTCTGGGTCTGGAAGTGGTTTTCTAATGCCGCTAGCGTGCTAATACCGGGCAGATGGTGGATATAGCACTTGCGGGGGCTATAGGGGCTGATGGGAAAGAAAAAATAAAAACTGTGGATGGAACTTTTTAAAACACTGCGATTTCAGAGGCTAAAGCAACGCGCCAAGTCTACCTCAAATAACTTCTTCAAATGGAGCTGTAAAATGTTAGATGTTATGTAAAAGTGTAATCAGTGTCGGGAAGTAACTGTATACACGCAGTATACCGTGCTGGATGAAGTACTCAATTTTATTACTGAAGTAAAAGTACAGATACAGAGGTAAAAAGTTACTCAGGTATAAGTAAAAGCACTTTTCTACTTAAACAAAAGTATTTAAGTACCTGCTTAAAAATGTACTTAAAGAGTAAAAAGTAAAAGTATTTCACACAAGTGTTAAATGTAGTGAACTTGATTTTAAAATTATACACACAGTATTTTGGTCAACAGTAACAATACGAACCAATTTCTTATTTTTTCTTATGAATTTTGTGTTTTATTTATTTATTTTTTTTTTTTGCTCAAAGCCAAAGTGAACTGAAAAGCAGACACACGGTAAAAATAACCGCTCAAATCATATGAAAAGTACTTTTTACTTTGCAGTCCTGTTAAAAAATGCAGTGGAGAAAAAAGTACAGAAGTGCAGATACCTGCTCTCAAATGTAGTGAAGTATAAGTAAAAAGTATCCACTGTAAAAAGTGCTTAAATAAAGTAGAGATACATAAAAATTCTACTTAAGTACAGTACTTTACTACTTCGTTACCTCCCCTCTCTGTTCAGAATACTAATTTTGAGTATGACAGATGGAATGATTGTGGTACTTTTTCTTTGTACCACTATGAACATTTTGGGTTTTTTTCTGTACTACAATGAGATTTGGGCTTTTGAAACTGGAATGGTTAACTTTTAATTACTCATGATATATACAAAATAACTACTTTAAGTGTTGCATTTTGTTATGTATTTATTGCAGTTTGTGTGCTTTTACAATATCATACGTTTAGAACACTTTTCAGGGGATATTTCTGCTTTATGGTTCTGTTTCAATATTATCATCTATCCCCTTTATTGACTTCAGCAATATATCACACTTCAAAATTTGTTATCGTGACAGGCCTATTTGAGTACCAATATTATGATACAGTTACTCCTTCCTGTGGTGGTATTCAGAGTACAGTTACTTTTCTGAATTAAAAGGAATACACAGCGGTACTGCACTGTATTGTTCAGGAGTAACTCTGTGTGACTTTTTGGCTCGAGTTAGACATAAGTGAATGCATAACAAACAGCGCAATAAAAATACAGATGTTTGGAATTATATGTCATGTTTTTTTAGACTATAATGTGATGTAAAAATATTCCAAGTATTCAGAGTACAGTACAAAATACATTTTATTCAGGTATTCAGTGTTCTGTAACTAAATACCTTTTGAAAGTACAGGGTGTTATTTAAGCCTGTAAAGATAACACATTTAGAAGTGTGAAGTTGCTACAGATATAATATTACACAAAATACATTATTAAGTACAGTATTACTACTTTTTAACACTTTAGTTGATATCAGATATTTATTTTATTTATCTTTATTTTATTATTATTATATTAGTATTATTTATTTACTTGAGCTAGCGGAGGTAAAAGCTTGTTTCATAGGAAAACGTGTATGGAAGTTAAAGCAACTAACTACTTCATCCACCATTATTTCCAAATTTAAACGTATGCAGAAGACGTACGGACCATATGTGGGAGTGACTTACCCAAAGACGATCAATACAGGTAGTGGAGTCAAACCCCACAACTTATATTTAAAAGTAAAACAAGCAAATCCATGCATTTGTCTCCAGTAGGTTAGACTACTGTAACGGCCTGCTCACTGGCCTCTCCAAACGAGCCTTAACACAGCTGCAGTGCATCCAGAACACTGCTGCTCGGGTCCTGACTAGATCCAGGAAGTACGAGCACATAAGTCCTGTGCTCAGGTCTCTGCACTGGCTTCCTGTAGCTCAAAGAATAGACTTTAAAGCAGCTCTGCTTGTGTATAAGTCTCTCCATGGCCTAAGTCCAAAGTATATCTCCGACATGTTAGTGCCATATGAACCATCTCGCACACTGAGGACTTCAGGGATCGGCCTCCTGCTGGTGCCAGAGTCAGGACTAAACATGGGGAATCAGCATTTAAGTTTTATGCAGCTAAAACCTGGAACAGTCTTCCTGAAGATGTGAGACAGGCCTCTACTTTGACAATATTTAAATCCAGGCTCAAAACGGTTCTGTTTAGCTGTGCATACGACTGAAAGGTTTTTATTCTGCATTCTTCTCTTTTAATGGTAAATTTATGATGATTATTTGTGATAATTTATCTTTTGATTTGTGTGATTTTAATTTCTTTCTTATTCTGTAAAGCACTTTGAATTACCTTGTGTACGAATTGTGCTATACAAATAAACTTGCCTTGCCAAATGCCTGAAGGTTGGTGGAACATGGTAAAAAAAAACATGTTACAATAAATAAATACCCATCACACATGTAATCAGTGTAATTAATTTTCGTGCTCCCAATACCTACTTTCCATTGTGCCAGACTCTTGGCAAACGTCTTGATAACGAGGGACCCCATGTTGGCTTACCTCACTAGCTCACTGATTACCACAGCCCTCCTACTGTTACACACCTTACGGTTACTTTTACTATCTTGTTCTTCCAAATCCAATTGACTTTCAAGATAGTCAAGGAAGCCAACTCTTGCTTTATCATATATGATATTTTTCCCCGACAAGTACTTCAGACTAAAGGTATAGCAACTACGGTATGAAATATATGCATTCTTATTGTGGGTGGCCCCGACTCTCCACAGATCTGACCTGTAAATTAGCCCTGTGGCACCAGTTTGTTCTGTCCGTGGAGATGAATCATTTTAATGCCATACTGTGGAACATTCTGGGAAAATTAATTGATACTTTGCAGTGACAGGTGTTCTACATGTGTCTATGGTGGAATGTTCAGCAGTTACCACGGAGACAGAATGCACACATTAGCTAACAATGCCAAAAAAAAGTTTAAAGATTGTCTGAAAACTCAAGAAAAAAAAGCTAAATAATTTAAACAAAATATTTTCAGGAGCCTTTGTTCATGGTTACGTTTAAAAGTTTGATTTTCAACAAGAAGGTGAGAGTGACTAACTGAAAAAACTGTTGCTAATGCGAGCTAGCTTCTGACGGTAATTTTATGTGTGAGAGACTGTTTAAGATAGTCATTGAAGCCAACTCTACCTTTACCATATAAGATATTTTTCCTACAAAAATACATAAGTCCAAAGGTGGAGTAACTATGGTTGTTAGAAAAGTAATAGAACGTGTTTATGGACTACACAATCCGAGGAGTTAACATCTTTATAAAGCAGTTACGGCCTCGTTTTAGTTTCTCCATTTGCAATGAAAGGACTTTATGGGTCTCTAGGGTTCACTACAGGGACAGTGAATGCGGTTTGCTGCAGTTTAGAGTATAAAAAACAGATGGAAATGCATGGAAATAGGGTTTACTATGAATCAAATACAAGTTTTCAAATGTATATGGAATAAAATGTATTAGTAGTAAAAGCTGGGTTGAAAACAATGGAATTTTCTCAGCTCTGTGCAGGCCTAAAGAGGCATTTCAGAACAAGCATTGATCAATAAAGACTACATGCCAAGAGAAAAATAAAAATTAAATTAAATAATGAGTTAAACTAGAACATCAATTTTGGGTATCCCTCAGGGGTCAGTACTGGAACCACTATACTTTATGAAAAGCCATATCATTAAACACAGAATTTGTGTTTTTGGCATAAGATCAGATTGTACAATAAATAAATATGGTGTAGAGTGTTCTGTCATCCAAAAATGGCTAAAAATAAAAAATAGAAAAATATTTTGTTGTTAAAATCAATGCCTTGAAGGTTGAAAAGCACTACATAAAAAATATGACCATTTACCATGTATTTATTTATTTATCATTACTTCCTACCCCCTTGAAATAAATACTGTATCCATCTAGAAGAAGATAACAGTTAACTTTTTCTGAAATATTATGAAAATACTTTTACATTAAACTTTTAGTTAGCTGGTAACTAAAAGTTTAATGTAAAAGTATTTCATTTGTGAACTTATGTAACTATGGAAACACAAACCTATAGACCAATGAGTTTAAACATTCTAGCCAAGTGACACAATTGGTCAGGCTCTCCTGGTCCTCTCCGCTACTTTAATTATCACTACCCCATTAGCCTAGCATACCCATAGCAAACCTCCCTCCAACACAATAACCTTTCTCTGCTGCACTATGGTATACTATGTAGGTTAGATATATTGGTTTGCCATTTTATCTCACAGACACTGGCCTTTTATTAAATATCAGATATCATCCAGTCAGAGTCGCGTGTCACGGCAATGATCGATGCTCCTCGGCGGCCATATTACTACTGTCTATTAAACGTGCAACGCTGTTCTTCTAGTGCTTTATTAGTCAAACCGTCCACACTTTTGGTCATTAAGAGTCCATCTAAAAGGGAGGAGCCGGGTCACCTTGGCTAGCCACAGACGCGCACTGCGAGAAATATTAATGTGGAGATGAGTGAATGTTTAAATGGCTTCTGGAGATTATGATGATGTAATTTCTGCGGTGATTATAGATTTGAAATGAGCAAAGACACATGCACGCATACGCAATTTTTGATGTAGCTTACACAGAAGGGTTATCTAATCGGGGAACTCAATTGGATTCTTAGAAATGTAAAAGATGAATAAAATAAAAAATAATGAAGGTTATGTTCTTTCTGCTTTGGTGGGATTTAAGGAATAAGGGATTTAAACTTTGCAATGTCAATGTATTTTTGAACTACACTATATCCCATTGTATAACTTTAAAAAGACATATTGTGCTTTTTTGCGATAAAGTTATAATCCATGACACCTGTGGATCAGTCTGTTATAATTTGGACATTTTAAACAACAATATTCACCTAAATTATTGATTTCTAAAATTTCCACTGACTTCTTGGTTTATGGTACAACAACCTGCTAGCTTGATCTATCTACTTGCTTGTCTCCATGGAGATAGATCATGTAAATGCTACAGTATGGAACATTACAGGTAAAGCAATAACATGACCACCACAAAAGTTACATAGTGCACCTTGAATGACTTGAATAACTTTAATATGAAATCTAAAAAATAGGGATAGATAAATGGCCTGTACCCAAAATTTGCACAAATACATGGGAGAATAATTTACTGTCTTCGTCTAATTATTAAGCGTTTTATTGGCCAATAATCAGGAAATGCAGGTTAGCATGCTAGTTGTTAGCTTTACCGTTGCAGCAAAACCCCACACCGGTCTCTTAGTGTTGTGAAAAATGCTTATAAACTCATTGCGGTTAATAATTAAGAAGCTGAGAATGCATAAGGTCAGTGAGGAATAACTTTGGAACACAACTTTGCAAACAGTTTAAAATAGTTCTGTTTTTTCGCCTTTTTCAGACAGTGAAAAATCAGGTACAGCACATTTAAGTTGTTAAAATAATGAGTTAAACTAGAACATACATTTTGGGGATACCTCAGGGGGCAGTAATGGAACCGCTATACTTTATGAAAAGCCATAAACAGAGAACTTGAATTTTTGGCATAAGGTCAGATTGCACAATGAAAACAGCTCAGAATGCATAAGGTCAGTGAGGAATAACTTTGGAACACAATTCTGCAAACAGTTTAAAATGAACTTGGTCTGTTCTTTTTCAGACAGTGAAAAATCAGGTACAGCACCTTTAAGTTGTTGAATAATAGAAGGCCAAACTCAAACCCATTACTGGTATGATTGTGTACTTCGGAAACCACAAATGAAGTGGCTAAACGACTTCCTTTTCGAGCTACTTATTTCCGCTTTGCACTTCACGATAATCTGCGTTAGAAAAACATCTTCTTGTAACAATGTTTTTCCTTCGACTTTGATATAAAAGTAGCCTAGTTAAAGCGCATGTTTTTAAGTGCGTTATGACAAACCGCTGCTGTGCCGCTCTACATCACCAGCGGAGAGGAGCTCGGAGCTGTGGGATCATTCATACAGGCTTTAAACAGCTTATGGTCCATTACTACGGTGACAAGCACAATCTGAGAACAGGCTACAAAACAAGACAGACTGCGCAATGTGGAGGCATATAGCTTTGGATTAAACAGGAATAAAATTGAAAAAAGATTGCTAAATATGCAGATATGTGTCAACTAAATAGCAGTTCCTAATTGGGGTTGTCAGAAGTATCGAAAATCAGACACTAAGCAATATAAGGCCACATGGGACTACAATTTAATGTTGAAATCACATTCTAGTGTCTAAATAAAGAGAGTTTTTACTGGGTATCGAGCTTGTTCCTTAGTATCGAAAGTGAGTTTGAAATTTTTGTATCGTGACAGCACTTATCAGTCATCGGTTGCTCTGTGTTCGAAACAATCGGTATCAGCATCAGCCATGAAAAACCCATATCGGTCGAGCTCTAAACAACACTACTCTTTGTGAAACCGTTTGGATTGGATTTAATCTTTATCAGCCATAGATTCCCTCACAAGACCGTTGCAAAATAAAAAAGAGATACATTTGAACTGAAATAACTTTTGGTTGAGTGAAAGCCAATCTCTGACCATCACCAATCACTCACACAGGGGTGAAGTGTCTTGCTCATGGACACAACTGTCAAACATTTACCTTTTTCTTGACTTAAACTTTGTACTTAAACAATCTTCGGCTTACAGTGCCTGAAGTTTAGTTTTATTGGCACTTATTTCTGCATTTGTCACGATTTAGAACCATAATACAGTTACTTTCTATAACAACGATCCGAAGGTTGGTGGTTCAAATCCCGCACTCGACATAATCATCTTTGGCCACTAACTCACAGGTTGACGGTGCAATTCCAGCTCCCGCAGATGAATTTGAGATTATTTGAGTGCGTTGAAATGTAACCTTTTACCATTTATAAACTTGCGATGAGAAAATGAAATGCGGTTCTGGTTGAAAACTAGTAAATAAGTTCAAAACTAGAATAAAAATATGTTCCCAAAAAGAACATTGAGGCCAACAATCAGATCCTTTCACCTGATTTTTATGCTCCATTCATTGTGGACAGTACCTGCCTGGGGTAAGCCTGAAAACACCATATGCTGTTGCTAGCTTTCAAACGCAGTGCTAATTAAGTAAATGAGAGAGCCGTATATGGGCAGATGGGGAAGATAGCCTACAACTGTTTAGCTTAGTACACCTCTGCAATTATTATGTGCGCTAGTGATGCTTTGAATCGTCATGGCATCACACAACAAATAAATGATGTATAAAAGTTTCAAAGTTCACTGCAGATTTTTACAGACATTTTGGCTAATTTAATTTTATTTATTAAGCAAATATTTAAATCCAAACTATATTTCAAAATTATTATTACTATTTATGTATTTATTTATTATTATTTGTGTATTTTGAGTATGGAATAGATTGGCAGCCTTGTTTTCCTCAGTCGACTCCAGGGCAGCAGTGGCTATAGTGACAAACACTACATAAAAACACTACATGAATATATATTTTATTTTAATTTCAATCAAGTTTGTTGCCTGGCAAGTCCTGACTGATATTTTTCTCTATTTTTTTGTTTTTATATATATAGAGAGGGACCTTCGGTTCTTTTATGGCATCCAAATGTTTTGGATCTGTTCACGTCAAAGAGCCATTCAAAAGACTGGCTCTTTTAGGATTTATATCAGAGAAGCTAATGTGAGAACTCATGTTATCTACAAACTAATCATACTCCACTTCTGTTCTGATTCTTTTGTTGGTTCAGTGTTAATCAATATATTAATGCATAAAAATTAGGAAAAAAAAAAAGATTTGGTACTTTTAAAAGAAATGAGATCTCGTTCCACCCATTCATGTTAAGTAACCGTTCAAAAGATTCGACTCGTTCACTAACATCACGTCACTAGTCTGGTCACCTCACCCTCCATTGCGTCTCGAGCCAGAAACAAACATGGCTATTTGTTTTGGGGTTTTTTTCAGAGACATATGAAACAAAAGGAGCTCATTGGTCACCTACCATTTAAAAAAAAAAAAAAAATCACATTTCTTTCACCTCAGATTAACAGTTTAATGCTTTGCTTATTGATTTTGCAGAAATCTAACATGTTTTTCAGTCCCCTGTGATATTTTTTTCTTTGTTTTTTTCCTCGTAAGCAGCCATATTTGTTTAGACACGGACAGACCACGCATATCTCTGATTGGCTAATCCATCTGTCAATCACGCCCATCTGAACTTGGGGAGATTCATTGCTGCCCAGACTCTTCATAAAGTATTGGAAAAGTGTGTATTTTGGATCCCAAGTCTGTTTGCAGTCTTTTTAATAAGTTTTAATTATGGGCTGCTTACTCATATTTTTCTAGAGCGACCATACGCAGACACTGGGGACGAGGTGGGTTAAGTGTCTTGCTGAAGAACACAACAACAGTATTGATCTGTGGGAGCTGGAATCGCAGCACCAACCTGTGGGTCGATGGATGTGACCGCTCAATCAATGATTTTTTATGTCGAGAGCGGGATTCAAACCACAAACCTACCTATTGTCGCCCTAGTCAAATTTTACATATCTCCAAAACAACATTTTTCGAAATACATCCTACTGTTATTTGAACCAGTTACACAAACACATTTTATGGACCGTTTGAAATACCTCGGTCATTCGTGTCGCTGTGGCCGTATCGTTGTATTATCTCTCTTGTTCTGTGGCGCCCGGGCCGTAGTGCGCTGGACCACCGCACCATAGTAACGGATATGAAATGTGACAAGTGCCGTGTTTCCAATATACTCCAATATACGACCATCAGTGAATCTCCCCCAATCGCTCACAGCCTGGTAAAAAGACCTCAGGAACCAGTACTGTGCGTGTGGGGTGGCTAACTCCAGAGCTACTTATCATATAGCTTCGTGTGACTGGTGTGTGTAATGTGTACAAGATAGATGGATGGATGTATAGATAGATATTATCCAATCAGAAAGCAGAATGAGCCTCACATGCGTATCTCATTTGGGTTGCCAGTTTCAATGTTGTCCATTTGGTTTAAACCTAAAAGGACTCTCTCTGATCTGAATCATCACTGCTTAAACTCCAGCACCTGCAGATAATCATTAATGCAGGTCATCGAGGGAATTCTGCAGGTTTTGAGCTTGGCCTGTCCATATACGGAGAATGAGAAAAAACTTGTATGTGCCCTCTAAATATAGGTACTACAATCACAACTGAACCTGTGTTGCCAGATCCTTAACTTGCAGATAAACAGTAAGAGAACAGTTTAAGACTCTGGCAACTTCTTTGAATCCTCAAGGACAAGTTACGAACAGTGACAGTTGGTCGACCGGTCAGATCCACAGACCCACAGGTTGGCGATGCGATTCCAGCTCCCACAGATGACTGCTGTCGTTGTGTCCTTTTGCGAGACACTTACTCCCTCCGGTGTCTGCGTACACCGGTGTGTGAATGGGTGAGTGTTTTCTTGATGTTAAGTGCTCTGAGTGCCTTGATGTTAGAAAAGAGACCAATTACCATTTCTTTTCAAAAGACTAAATCAGAAAACAGGAAAAACGAAGTCATCTTTCATGGAGTAAATCTGTGCAAAAATGTGATCTGCTATTCTTTGTAATGATTTCTGTGGTTTAATTAAGTTGTATTACTGCATGTATTGGGTATTGAGCCTTTTCCTTAGTTTTGAAATCGAGTTTGAAATTTTAGTATCGTGACAACACTTATCAGTCATCGGTTGGTCAGTAGTATAAACAATCTGTATCGGCATCGGCCAAGAAAAAGTCCATATCGGTCGATATCTAAACATCCCAACCATTTGGATTTGATTTAATCTTTATCAGCTGTAGATTCCCTCATCAGATAAAAAAAACTAGTCCAACTGGAGTTCAAACCATTTATCATTTTCTCAACTGAAACTCGGTACCTAAACACTTAAACAATACCCGGCGTATGGTATCTGAAGTGTACTTTGTTGGTACTTATTTCTGCACGATTTAGAACCATAATACAGTCACACAAAATCTGATCTGTTATTCTGTTATGATTTCTGTGGTTTAATTAAGTTGTATTATGATCTCCATGAAAGATTCTCACAAAAGGCTAAACAAACCAAAATTGAAATTAAGCAGATAAATTACATTCGCACAAAATATCGAAAACGTCTTCTCAAAGCCAACAGGTTCATTTGGAGTTCATTAACTTACTGAATAGCCACGTGCGGTATTCTGTGTTTACTGATAAGAGCAGTGAAGAAATTTCAAAAACCACAAAAGATGATTTTTTATTTATTTATTTATTTTTTAACAAAGCCCAGATAAACAAAAAGTCAAAACACATGTGATGTCTGTCTGGAAAATAAAATTCTCCAAAGAACGGTTCATTCTTTTCAAAGTCGAGGTGTATACAGAGGCCAAAACTCATTGTTGTAGCGTAGCATCGGATTATAGAAAGCTTTTGGCGGATTTTTCAGTCCATGGAACATTGTAAATTGAATTAAAGCAAAATGTTTCAGTTGAAAATAGGAGGAAATATAGTGTGGAGCGTTTGTCCAGTGATCTGAAAGTTGGCGGTTCGAATGCCACTCTCAACAAACACCTTTGGGAGAGCGGTCAGTCTCATTAACCCACAGGTTGGCGGTACAATTCTAGCTCCCACAGATGAATATTATTGTTGTATCCTTGGGCAAGACACTCAACCCACCAAGGAAAAGCACTATATAAAAATGTGACTGTTTGCCATGGTAGATTAACAATAGCATATAAAAATTGTACTTTTACTCCATCAACTCAATGTAACAATGTATTTTTATGCATTTACTTAAAGGTGCATTGTGTAACTTTTCTGCTTGTCTCTATGGAGATGTTATTGTTACGCTATGTTATATTACACAGTATGGCATAAAACATTCATATACAACTTATTCAAATGCATGTGTTAACAAGTGTAAAAAATAAAAAAAACCTTGATAAACATGTATTTTTACTATGCATGGGCTTGCCTATCCACAGATCAGACCTGTAATTTAGGATGGCAATGTCAGGTGCTTTTCTCCATGAAGATAGGTAAGTTTAAGTTGCAAGTCAGGTTTAGAGAATTTGAATTAAAAAATGTACACACAGTTCCTTTCATTATATTACGCAAAATAACATCTAGAACATGATTGAACAAAAACATTGGTCTTCCCCTACCCCATATCTCCGCCCACGTTCCTGTACTAACCTGCGTTTATTACAAAAAGGCATGAAAAAAGGTATTGAAAATCGACTGGTTGTTTCGGGGAAAAGTGTCAATGTAGGGGCGGGGCTTGGTTGCCTGAACGCCTGAAAGAAATGTCCGTTCATTTTTGAATACGGTAATATCTAAGTTAGTAAATATTTTGTGAAAACACGACTAAGGTGGGGCTGGAACTACAATAACCCCCCCCAATGACCAACAAACCAACTGCCATCGCAACCACCCTTCTCTCACTCCACCATAACCCCAGCCAGATCCCTCCTCCCGGGACTGAAAACTAGAACAACCGCCCCTCTCCAACCACCCCGCCTCCGAAACCATCCCACCAACTTTTCTACCCCAACCACGACAAAGACTACAACCGATCAGTTATATTTACGGTTATACGGGCAACTTCTCCAGTAAAACGATTAGAACGAGTCCAACGAAGGCGTACGATAATATCTTCAACACAGTGGAGCGCTTCCTGGATTACCACCTAATGATTTCACGTTCATGTTTTGAACTCTGACGAGGGAGACGGGCTTAAGGGCAAGATATTTGTTTGCCTGTCTGTTCATACCATCGCATTAGCTCTTCTTCTGTGCGGATATTCTTTACGATCCTTAAGTAATCCTTTTGTATATTTCATAATAGTCCTTCAATATGGCCGCCATTATAATACCCCAATTAGCATGGCATAGTGTTTGAATAATATCTCGTGTATTATGTGCATTATAGCTACACGGGCGACCCCAGGGACCTTAGGCTAATGCTAATATGCCGATGCTAATGCCCGCTTTGACACAGCTATTGATACACGATGGTCCTCACAAATGCACATAGATAAACACACAAGCACCGGTTCGTGTGTCTTACAGGGACAACGAATCGATGCACATTCATTATCTGAAAGTGAAGTGCGCTACTGCCAACTAAAGAATTTTTATGGGTTTCAGCGATATATGAAACACTTTGAGGACTTTTCCCTTGCAAAAGATATAAGGCTTTGTTTTAAATTGTTAATCGCTATGGTAACAGGCTCAATTTCTGAAACTCATGGATACAGTGTTTATAGAGTAGGGGTGTCCAAACTATGGCCCGTGAGCCAAATGCTGATGAATTGGCCCACGTTATTCTGGGAAGTATTTTTTACTGCAGTTTTTAAATAGTCTACCATTGTCACTTAATAACTAACCATTCTGCTGAAGTTGTGGTAGTACTTTAAAACTTCAGAATAAAAGCTTTTTTTATTGAATGATTCACAGTACCACAGCACCAGTCTGTGGCTCTCCAGATGGTCTATGTTTCAATATGCAGCCCTCCGTGGAAAAGGTTTGGACACCCCCGTCATAGAGCCTTTAACACTTTGTAAACAGTAAAAAAAAAAAAAAAGAAAGAAAACAACTGGGCTTAACCAATTACAACAACTAATTAATCCTTAAAAAAATATATGATTATGACTGTTATTATTATTATTATTGTTATTATTATTAATTTATTTATTATGTTTTTGTTATTATTATTAATTTATTTTTATGTTGTTATTATTATTATTATTATTATTATTATTATTATTATTATTATTATTATTATTGCATTTTTACATTCTGTTATTCCTGTTAACATACATGGATGATATCTAAAACCTCTTGAGGCATATTTTTAATGCAGGAACAATTCTATAACATGGTAAAAAGATAAAAAACAACAACAAAAAACAACAACAACAAAACAATTAGAAACTCATTTTGCATAACACCTCCTCTTTAAGCAATGGCTGGAG
Source organism: Periophthalmus magnuspinnatus (assembly GCF_009829125.3). Taxonomy (NCBI): domain Eukaryota; kingdom Metazoa; phylum Chordata; class Actinopteri; order Gobiiformes; family Gobiidae; genus Periophthalmus; species Periophthalmus magnuspinnatus. The sequence goes on along the minus strand of NC_047127.1, from coordinate 8,860,358 downwards.
GATTTCATCTTTGTAAATTTATCGTTGGTAAACCAGACAGGAAAACATGCAAAAGCCACAAAAGATGTCACAATTGATGCAGGAATCAAACCTTAGATCTTCCCGGTACGTGGCTGGACTGGTAACCACTCTGCCACCATGCTATTTGGACCCCCCGTACGACTTGATATACATACACATACGCCCACACAAAGCGGCAGTGTCCGGGTTGTCCGTGGCTTGATTAATTGCCACATTCAGCGGTGGTGATAGCTCAGGTCCTCCGAGACAACGCTCTGTCTCTCTCACTCCACCTTAACCCCAGCCGGACCCCTCCTCCCGGGGCTGGAAGGACAAAATCGGCCCGCGACAACCAACCCATCAACCACCCCGCCCTGACGACCGTTGTGACCACCCTTGTCTCACTTCATCTTAACCAGCAGCCCCCTCCAACCGCCATCCCACCCCCAACCGGCCCTCTCTCAGTCTACCTTAAGCCCAGTCAGACCACTCCTCCCATGGATGAAACGAGAACAACCCTTCTCCAACCACCGACCCACCAACCAACCGCCATCCTCTTCCAACTGCAAACCACCCCAACCCGATCGCCCCATCACAACCAGCCCCTTTCTCACTCCACCTTAAGTCCAGCCAGATCCCTCCTCCCAGGCCTCAAACTAGAACAACTGCCCCTAACAGCCACCCCATCCCAACCACCATCTCCGTTCAGCTGCCAACCGCCCCACCATCACAACCATCCCTCTCTCATTTCACCATAACCCCAACCGGGCACCTCCTCCTAAGGTTGAAACTGGAATAACTGCCCTCAACAACCAACCCACCAAAAATCTTATCCCAACCAAAATCCACCTCCAACTACCAACAACCCCATCGCAACCACCGCTCTCTCACTACACCTTAACCCCAACCGGACACCTCCTCCTGGGCTGGAAACTGGACTAACCACCACCTTGCCAACCACTGATGCACCGTTCAACAGCCATCCCTCCAAACCATCCCATCGTAATCGACCCCCTGCAACCGCCCTCCTGCAAATACTCCACCTCGCAACCACCAACTCACCAACCACCCCATCCCAACCGCCCCCACTCCAACAACTTCACAACGACCTCTCTCTCCACCTTAACCCCAGCCGGACACCTCCTCCTGGGGCTGGAAACTGGGCCAACCACCCCCCTCTCCAACCACCATCCCACCAACTGCCCTCCTACAGAGACCTCACCAATTGCGCCATCCCAACCCCTCCCTCCAACAACTACCAAACCACCAATCACCCCCTTCCAACAACCTCACAACGACCCCCCTCTCTCTCTCCACCTTAACCCCAGCCGGACACCTCCTCCCGGGGCTAGAAACTGGACCAATCGGCCCCTCTTTAACCACCCCCCCTCTTTCTCTCTTCTTCTGTCTCTTCCATCTTGCAAATGACCCTCCATCATCAGCTCGCGTTCACCTTGCCGAGAGCGATAGCCGGCAAGAAAATGCGATGCAACTCGGGGGACAACACCGCGCTGTTACCATGGCGTTCTGTTGTGGCCATGTTGATAAATGGAGATACAGGGAGAGATAGCGCTTTGTTGGGAAATGTAAAGATGTGGTGTTGAGAAAGAGTTATAAGGTGGAGGACACGGGGAGGGAGTGTGCTCTTGTGTCTGAATTCATTTTTATTATCATTATTATTATTGTTTTTCTTCGATATCTGCTCAAAAACTGCTCGCATTTGACGACTGAATCACGCTTTTCACACCACACAACCACAGCAGGCTGCCTCCCGGAGTCACCTTCACGGCCTCTCTCTTTCTTCTGTCTCCTCTCTCTCCCTCTCTTTTCCTATTTCCCTCTCTCTCCCTTTCTCCTTCTCCCTCTCTGTCTCTCTCCTCTCTCTGTCTTCCTCTCTCCCTCTCCTTCCCCTTCTCCCTCTCCTCTCCTTCCCCCCTCTACCTCTCTCTCCTTCCTTCTCCCTCTCTCTCCCTCCTCTCCTTCCCGCCCTCTTCTTCTCTCCGTCTCTCTCCTTCCTTCTCCATCTCCTCGTCTCGCTCCTTCTCCCTCTCTCCTGCCTTGTCCCTTGTCTCTCTCTCCTTCATCCTCCCTCTCTCTGCTTCTCCCCCTCTCTCCTTCCTTCTCCCTCTCTCTACTTCCCCCTCTGTCTCTCCTTCTTCCCCTCTCTCCTCTTCCTCTCTCCTTCCTTCCCTCTCTCTCCTTCTCCCCCTGCTCTTTTTTTCTCTCTCTCCTTCCCCTCTCCTTGTCCCTCTCTCGGTCTCCTTCTCACTTTCTTTCTCCTCCTGTCTGCCTCTCTTCTTCTCCCTCTCCCTCACCCTCTCTCTCTCTCTCTCTCTCTCAGTTTTATGTCACTCTAAACCTGCCGGAGGAGCGACTATATTTCACGGAGAAGGTGAGCGGGACACGAGCTGAAAGAGAAGACAAGGGAGACAAGGGAGACAGACGAGGAAGATGAGGAAGAGGAGGAAGGGGAGGGGGCAGACGACAGACCCAGGCCCAGACAGAGCAGCACATCTCAGGTATTGTTCAGAGCAGGTTGACCCCCAATCCTCCACGGCTGTGATCTCTCTTATCTCTCCATAGGGGACGTGTCTTTGAGAGCAGTTACAGTTTTTATCTTTTGTTTTTTTTGTTTTTTTGTTTTTTTTACAGTATTCCCTCCCTAGAACCGGGTTTAGTCCAGTTTAGTCATGATTTAATCTTGTTTTAGTTCTGGTTTAGTCCTGGTTTAGTCTTGGTTCAGCCCTGGTTTAGTACCTGCTAGTCTTGGTTAGTCCTAGTCTAATCCTGGTCTAGTCCTGGTCTTGTCCTGGTCTAGTCCTGGTCTAGTCCTGGTCTAGTCCTGGTCTAGTCCTGGTTTAGTCCTGATTTAGACCCTGTCTAGTCCCGGTTTAGTCCTGGTTTAGTCCCTGTCTAGTCCCGGTCTAGTCCCAGTGTAGTCCTGGTCTAGTCCCGGTCTAGTCCCGGTGTAGTCCTGGTTTAGTCCCTGTCTAGTCCCGGTCTAGTCCCAGTGTAGTCCTGGTCTAGTCCTAATTTAGTCCTGGTCTAGTCCCGGTCTAGTCCCGGTGTAGTCTTGGTCTAGTCCCGGTCTAGTCCCAGTGTAGTCCTGGTCTAGTCTTAATTTAGTCCTGTCTAGTCCTGGTCTAGTCCCGGTGTAGTCCTGTTTTAGTCCTCACTCCCATTTTTCTCATAAGAAACACTACTTGGTTTTACGGTGCTAGTGATCTCTCTTATCTCTCCGTTGGGGGGCACACACCTTTACGAGCTGTTACCATATTTTTCTTTTTTTTTCTTCTTCTTCTTCTTGTTTTTTTTTCCCGGTATTCCCTCGCTCCCTGCTCAGCTGTCATGGCTGCCACTTCCCAGTGCCCGCTCATTTATTACAGGTCAGCGTCACGGGACAGGGCCAGTTTAAAAAGGACAACGCTCCACCTGTACACACATGCTAGGAGCCCGGTACTGTCTGTGAGAGTGTCCAAAGTGTTAAAGTGGAAAAAATGATGGAAGGATTGCTTGGTTGAAAATAAATAAATTTAAAAAAAGAGGAGGTATTATGCAAAATCAAGTTTTTGGAGCGTTGTAACATGTTATAATGTTGTTTCTAAATTAAAAACATGCCTGAAGAGATTCTAGATGTCATCCATGCCTGTTTGAGTAATCTAGCGATCTCTCCTGGTCCCCATTCAAACCCTCCTTATGGTTAGCTGTGCGATCCTGTACAAGACTCCGCCCACAAGCCTACATCACCCACGCTCCCACACGACAATTCTCCATAAGTATACAAAAGCGGGATACAAAACATTACACTACAACTTCACAAACCTGATTCGATGTGCAGAAGTTTCATTATGGGGATGTACGCTGATTGGGTTGTAATAGCGCTCTGAAGGAGGACTGACTTAGCATGGAGAGCAAAGGGAGGAGGGATTCAGAGCACCAAAATCGAAACAGAAAGTAATTTTCAAAACAATAAAAGCAACACAGTGATTAAAATATGTTATGTGTTCGCAGTTAATACCCCAGAGAAGTGTAATATCACCTCTTGAATAATAAAACTAAACATATATACATTGGTCTCTGCATCTAATTACAAAGTATTTTATTTTAGGAAGTGTGTCTTAGCATGCCAGTTGTTGTTAGCTTTACCGTCATGGCAAAACTCTACTCTAAAAGTACTTATAAACTCATCATGGTGAATAACTAGGATGTTCAGAATACATAAGGTAAGTGAGGAATAACTTTGGACCACTGCAAACCGTTTAAAATGAATTACTTCTGTTTGAACCGAATATTGTGTTTTACAACGCAGACCATTTAAAATAAAGAATCACATATGTTGTATTGGATTACTACAAAATGTCTCTGTTTTGGGCTCGCGTTCAGAATGGGTTTTACAGCGAGGGAACGTATCAGTCCCAGCGTCTGGAGCAGAGCCAGAGGAGTCGGTAAATATCCCTCATTTGTGCTGTAATTAGCCAGATTAGCGTTAGCGCAGATTAGCTAACACACTCCGACTGCAGAGGCGGACACACAGCCCGGATACAGAGGCGTGAAGTGGAATGGATGTCAAACTGCAGTGAATTAAAAGCGTTTTTTCTTGTCTTTTTTATAGCTAAATAGCACAATAGTGGCACAGCGGTTGAGTGGCTAGAATTATCGCCACGCAGCTAGAAGGTCCTATGTTCCATTCGCAAATGCTTGAGTTTGCATGTACTGCCCGTGTCTAAATGGGTTTCCAATTAGATTATATCATTATGCATTAATTAATATACAATAAATGAAAGGCGCACTATGTAACTTTACTTATTCAGGGTTTGCCACCTGCTTGTCGCCATGGATATGTTATTGTTTTACCTGGAATATCCCACAGTTCAGCTTTAAACGTTTCTATCTTTGCGTTTTTACTACTTATAAATACCACAAAAAGCATGCATTCTTATTATGAGTGGGGTCTAATCTCCACAGATCTGACCTGTAATTGTCCTGGCGGTGTCACTTTCTTGTTTAATGTCATACTGTGGAACATTCCAGGGAAAGCAATAACATCTCTATGAGACAAGCAGTAGATGCTCACCAGGAAAGTTACATAGTGCACTTTTAATGCAATGGACAAAAAATATATTCTCACTTTGAATGAAATACGTCAAAATTCCTCCTAAAAATGTCCTTACTAGTATTTATATTTAAAATAACTGAGTGAAGGCGTATGTCACAAGTTAAAACTATACTTTTATTCTCCATGGAAATAGATAGACCTGTCACGATAACACATTTTGAACCACGATATATGACTACAGATCGATATTGCAATAAATGATGATATTGAAACTACACACACAATAACAATAATGCAGGATAATCCCAAAGAACCATTTTAAATAGACAGTATCACTAAAAGACTTGAACTACAACAAATATATGGCACAATGAATGAATTATTAACCATAGAAGTGACTTATTCAACTCTCTACAGCTCAAATCTTATCATCTTACAACAAAAACAACACAAAGAAAAAGAAATAGTACCCACCATAGATATTGGGTCTTAAAATATACTGTTCCTGTTCTTAATCAGACTTGTTTTATTGTACTCAGTGGTTTCCAAAGTTTTTACCTCAATCCATCTTTATATGAGCACCATTAGTGGCACGAAGAACATCAAGACGGTACTGGATTTCTTGCCATGTTTGCTGTACCTTAGCTTCATCAATGGTTGCAATCGTATCTGTTATCTTTTGGTTTAGTTCAGTAATGTTCCCCATCTTTGTCCCATGCATGACATCTTTAACGTAGCCCCATAGAACCCACGAAACACACTGTCACTTCTCTTGAGGAGTAGCTATTTCGGGGTTCGTTCAAAAAAGATGCCTCTTTAATCAACGGGACGCCTAAAATACAAAAATGCAACGTGATTAAAAACTTTTATAACCACTGAGTACAACATAACAAATCAAATTCATATATCTTATCAATTGCCTTTGTAATAAAACTTGAAAATTGTAAAGAGATTTTATGGGGATCTATAAAAAATTTACAGAAGACCAGATGAACCTTATTGGACTAGATGTTTTATGTCATACTGTGGACGTTTATAGCCAAAGGAACAAGCAGGGGTCCTCTACAGGCCAAATATGAGTCAGGTTTAGTCTATTCTTAGGTTAAAAACTTACATACTATGCTTTGATTGCATTTTCAAACACAAACGCATCCAGAAATTCTATAAAACGAATCCGAATAGGCGACATTGTCCAAACCGCCCCATCACTTCTCATTTGGCTCGTGTCACAGATTTCACAGAGGACACAGTCTGCGCACCCTCAACGTCAGGAAAAACAAGCATCTATACCATCGCCGTGTGAACCGCCCTGTGCCGCACGCAGACAGGGAATACCCCATCACCCTCTTTCATTCAAACGCCCGTGGTCGTCAAGGTTACCGCCGAACTAATCCATTGTCATTCTAATGCTCCGTCTATTGTGTAGCCCTGAAAAGACGGAGGGATGGAAGAATGAAAGAGTTGAAAGGTGGGTAGTATATTAACTTGAGTAGCTTTTTAGATGTATTGTGCTTTTCTATCGGCATACTTTTACTCCTGCTTGAGTAATATTTTTATTGAAGTAACGGTACTCTTACTTGAGTAAAAGTTGGGGTTCCTCTTCCCACTGTAAGTCTACAAGTCACTTTAACTCGACTTCTACTTCAATATTATTTTGAAGTAAAAAAAACAAGCAATATTGGAGTGGTATACTTGAGCTAGCATAGCCTGCCCATCACTGGAAGCCTTAGCTAGTTGGACCGGTGCCTAAGTCTACAAGTGCATGGTAAATACACTTAAAGCTAACAAACAAACCACTCAAGGCATATGCAGAGCTGGGACTAAGATGGATGGGCCCCCGCAAAATTGGAATGGCATCGGAAAAGCGATGGAATGACGTTTTAAGAGAATTTCAGAAGATTAAAAACTCAAGAACGTGGTAGTGCTGCTTATTTTTCAGATGAATATCGCAATTTAAGCGCATTGAGGAGTGAAATACAACAGTAGAAAAAGCTCAAACAAAAGTCTCAGTGCAGATCAACAGGTAAGAGTCACCAGATCGTGCGTCAGTGCGGTTTGAGGGGAAGAAACATCAGGACAAAAGTGTCTCCCTTCTGGTGTTCAGGGGGAGCCAGGTGAAATCTGGAGACACAACAGGAAAGATGATGAGATAGACCATTCCCTCTGCAACATCTTCTGCGATATTTGGTGTAGAAGGTCTATTGCATTGTGGTAAAAAAGTTGGTAGCATTTCAGAACTAGCCGGTTAGCGTAATTAGCCCCATACAGGGTCGCCATGGATACAGGAAAAACAAACAGATCAAGTCATACAATCCAATAGTCCTTAACTTCCAGCCTTTGAACTTTGCTTGCTATGTTTCTTAGTTGGTCAAAATCCACCCAGAAAAAGTAAAAAATTGAACAAAAATTAAAAAAAACGTTTACAAACTGCTCAGTGAGCCAACCACAACCATGGCAACCACAAAAAAAATTCCACTTTTTTTAATTTACTCATTTCTACGTAGAGATCAGTGTATAATTTATCGATAATGCTATGATAGTCATTACACTTCTTTTCTATAAGTAGCCAATTCTGATTTATTAAAGACAATGTACACTATCTCTTTAAAGAAACCCTATGTAAGATTTTGGTTTTAAATTTCATAACCTTGACCCTTCTGTGTCTCCAGATGTGACGTAGCCATGTTCAAATCAAATAACTGTAACAACTGTAACACTGATTTATTTCTAGTTACAAAAACACCGGACATGACGGTTTTGGTTCTCAAGACAATTATCCAATCAAAACGCAGAATGAGCCTCACACTCTCATTTCGGTCGCCAGTTCCAACGCTGAAATCCAGTTGGTTTAAGAGATTTTTCATAGTGCAGGCTGCATACTGTTGCTTTAATCTTCTTCTTAACACCAAACTTTGGACTGTTTCGCCTTCAGAAAGATTTGAAGCAGTAATAATTCCCAATCATTTGTCATTTTAATTTTCTGCATTCTCTTGTTTACATGACTTGCACTTTTCAGTCCCGGAAAACCATCATTCCGCTCGCACTCACCCATGGCTACTTCCACTTTGGAGCCCATAAATCCTAATTAAATTTATGCTGCCGCTAAGCAAATAAACACTATTTCTTTTCCATTGAGTCGGTGAGCGTCGCGTCGCGTCCTCGGCCTGATGGCTTTTCATACGGACGCTCGCCGTAATGAGATCTAATTGAAAAGGTTGGCGTAAACAAGGCCAATTCAGAACGCTATTTCCGATTCGGGGAGGGACTATTGAAAACGGTACAAAAGCTTTAAGTAGTTGTTTGAAAGAAGAAATGAAGGACTAAGTAAATGACAAGAGATGGAATATCGTCCTATAGAAAAATATAGAAAACATATTGCATTGCTTGAATTGTTGCAGTAGTGTTGTCATGGCGCTAACATTTCAAACTTGATTTTGATACTAAGGAATAGGCTCGATACCATTTCTAATACCGGAAGTACAATGATAATAAAAACATTCTTTCTTTAGACAATAGAACGCTGGAGGGGAACAGCTGGTCTGGGAACGCCTTGGGGTCACACCGGAGGAGCTGGAGGACGTGTCTGGGGTGAGGGAAGTATGGGAGTCCCCGAAAAGCATGTATTCTTACTACAAGCGGATTCGCCTCTCCACAGATCTGCCCTGTAACCTGGCTTGGTGGTGTAATCTGCTGGAGCACATGGATATAGACAAGTTTACTGCGGAGACAAGCAGGTAGTGGACCTTCCTCCAGAAAAGTTACATAAAGTGTATTTTATGATTGGTCAAAACTTAAAGGTAAATGTTCACAATGAGAATGAATGAAATTAGTTAATTTATTAGTGAGGGTTTTATTGAATCGTCAACATTATTTGGCAGATTTATTTTTTTATGTTAGATGCATAGATGGAATTTGGACCTGTAACCTGAAAATATACTCAAGTAAAAGTATCACAAGAAAAAATCTTCTTAAGTAAAAGTATTAAAGTACCAGTTTAGAAATGTACTTAAAGAGTAAAAGTAAAAGTTTTTTTTTTTTTTTGCATATTTTGAGGTCTTATAAAGCTCCAAAGAATTGCTCTGAATTTTCAACAGAAACATTTGAACTGGTAGTTTTATTTTATTATTTTTCTCGCTCAAATTGCCTTTTCAGCAGGTCTCAAACAATAAAAAACATGTTTACTTTTCAGTCCTGTTTAAAAATGTAGTGGAGTAGAAAGTACAGATACTGCTCTCAAATGTGGTGAAGTAAAAGCCTAAAAAAGCCTAAAAACACCTAAAATGTTTACTTAACTACTTCACTACTTGTACTTCGTTACATTTCACCAGTCAGACAGCTTTAAAATAGTTTGGTATTTCAAATGTTTCTATCATGTCCCAAAAGGTTTTTCTCACAATAAAATAAAAATCCATTTGAGACTGACGCCCTCACGTTGTCTATAAAAACTCCAATCCAACATGGAGAAATCTGACATTTTAAAAGTCCCATAGGTCCTGCTCGTGACATCATAAAAACTATGGAATGAAGACAAAATAATATGAGATATATACAGAGATGTGAGCAGGCAGCCATAACAGGAACTAATACAGGAGAGGGCGGAAGAATACTCGTAAAACCAGGGAAAATAGAGTCCAGAATTCTGCTCGGAGTGGGAATCTCAGGAGACCCAAGCTGAAGTGGGCCAGGAGAGACTAGGAGAGTGCTTAGAAATGTCCCTGTGCCATAGTTCAGATTCTGTGAAAGAATTCCACGGACAAAGACGGAAGTAAGAAGCACAAAGGAAAGACCGGAAGAACTGATTCACTTTGAGAAACAAGTGACCAGGACTAAACCAGGACTAAACTAGAACTAGACCAGGACTAAACTAGAACTAGACCAGGACTAGACTAGGACTAAACCAGGGTTAAACCAGGACTAGACCAGGACTAGGCCAGGACTAGGCCAGGACTAGGCCAGGACTAGGCCAGGACTAAACTAGGACTAAACTAGGACTAAACCAGGACTAGACCAGGACTAAACTAGAACTAGGCCAGGACTAGGCCAGGACTAAACCAGGACTAAACCAGGACTAGACCAGGACTAAACTAGAACTAGACCAGGACTAGGCCAGGACTAAACCAGGGTTAAACCAGGACTAGACCAGGACTAAACTAGAATTAGACCAGGACTAGACCAGGACTAAACTAGAACTAGACCAGGACTAGACCGGGACTAAACCAGTACTAGACCAGGACTAGGCCAGGACTAAACCAGGACTAGACCAGGACTAAACTAGAACTAGACCAGGACTAGGCCAGGACTAAACCAGGACTAAACTAGAACTAGACCAGGACTAGGCCAGGACTAAACCAGGACTAGACCAGGACTAAACTAGAACTAGACTAGGACTAGGCCAGGACTAAACTAGGACTAGACCAGGACTAAACCAGGACTAGACCAGGACTAAACCAGGACTAGACCAGGACTAAATCAGGGATAAACCAGGACTAGACAAGGACTAGACCAGGACTAAACCAGGACTACACCAGGACTAGATCAGAACTAAACCAGGACTAGACCAGGACTAGATCAGAACTAGACCAGGACCAGACTAGGACTAAACAGGACTAAACCAGGACTAGGCTAGGACTCAACCAAAACTAAACCAAGACTAAAGCATGACTAAACCAGGGCTAGACCAGGACTAAACCAGGACTAAACCAGGACTAAACCAGGACTAAACCAGGACTAAACCAAGATCAAACCAGGACTAAACCAGGAGACATGACCAGAACTAGACCAGGACTAAACCAGGACTAAACCAAGACCAGACCAGGATTAAACTGAGACTAAGCCAGGACTAAACCGGGACTAAACCAGGACTAGACCAGGAAACCTGAAGCTGCCTTAATGAGTTAAATCAATTTTTTGGAGACTTTCGTGAGATCTTGTTTTTAAAAATACAATAAAAATTAAAGAGTCATAATTTTGTTCTTTTACTTTCTAAAACTGTCACTACAAAACATAAACCTGGCTTGTTACTTAAAGCTACCATTTGTAATTAGACTGGCCAACCCTCCCCTGTTGCATTCCCACATATCACCACTAGATGCTGTCTACGTTACTGCTGTCTCTTGGTGTGCCAGCTTTGGCCTGACAGAAGAAGAGAAGAGAGCACAGACTGAACAACGGTGGTATCAAGAGATGGTAGCTTTAAAGCCACAGTATGTAACTTTTAAGCAACAACCTGGACTGAAAAACATAGACATAGAAGAGCAGGCTTGCATCTCCACAAACTTGGCCTGTTTCCATGGAAATGTTGTCCCTTTGGCTATATAATCTTCCACAGTATGACATAAAACATATCTCCATGGAAAATGTTCCGAAGTATGGTTTTAATGTTCTATTTCCATGGAAACGCCGCTACTTCACACCTCGAGGTCAATGCACTACCGTATCATGCAATTTTGACAAAAAACAAGCAAACCATCTTTTGAAAATTTGTGCAACTGGAAAAAGGAAAACAACCTTACCATTCTCTTATTACTATTTTAGCATTCTGCGTCAAAACAAAATCTTTTTTTTAGCAACCACCAAGTCATTTCCAATTTTCCTCTCAAGCAGATGGTGTAAGCTCGACGGTTAGCCATCACCTGCGCCGCGTTCCAACCACCTTCAGACCGCTCTCAATACTCTCATTGTTTTCCGTTTAGCACCTTTTTGATTCTGCCTCTTTAATGCTTCAATGTGTTATTAAGAGGGTGCGATCTCACTCCTCCTGAAACCCAGTCCGGCGTGCCAGGCTTGGCCGTCCAATTTGGCCGATCGCGCTCGCAGTAGGAGCTGGCAGAGTCCACCTCCACACCGTTCCAGCCAAGCCACTCCACAATTAGCCAGCAAAAAATAAATAAATAATTGCAAGAAAGTTCAGAAGTTAGCGTGAACAAATAAGGCAGACGAATACGTAACCGAAATGGAGTCAAGATGAATCAAACCGTGATCAAGTACAAAAAATCTGCACAAAAAAAACCAAAAACAAACCACATTTCTTATTCTACATCAAAACATCTACTCTCCGAGACCAGCGTGGAATTTTGGTGTTAAAGTTAAGTGACTGCAAAGCTGGAGACAACTACCATGCTAACGCGCACCTGCTAATTATCGGAAAAATAAAAGGCTCTATGATTAGATGCAGGCAGTACACAGACTTATTTTGACTTAAAGATGTGTTTTGCTCAAATACATGGGGAAAAATTGGGTACAGCAGGAAACTAATATCAGAAATTGGTATTGATTAAAAAAATCCATATCCACCATATACTTTTACAAACAACTTAAAAGATATATGGTAAATCATTTTGTGTCAACTTTTTTCATATTTTGGTGGTTCGATTCCCACTCTTGACATAAACATCACTGGTTAAGCGGCCAGATCCACTGACCCACGGTTGGCGGTGCGATTCCAGCTCCCACAGATGAATACTGTCACTGTGTCCTTGGGCAAGACACTTAACCCACTTCACCCCTAGTGTCTGCGCACACTGGTGTATGAATGTGTGTGTGAATGAGTGAGTGGTTCCTTGATGTAAAGCGTGTCGAGTGCCTTGAAGGTGGAAAAGCGTCGTATAAAAACGTGGCATTTTACCAAATTAAAAATAAAGATTTGTTGATGATGATTAAAAGTGCCATATAATTCTAAACTTCGTTGAACTTTTAACAGTATTTAAGGCGAGATACTGAGATACTCTTGTATTTAGAGATATGAGTTTGAAACTTCTTTGGTAGTTTACTCAAATAAATGTAAGAAAAAAAATGTATTACAAGTTTTTGATCATGTCATGGTTGCATATAAAAATATGTCATTTTATGTGTAAAAAAGGTCCATCCTATTTTATTAGATCAACAACATGGTTTAAAGCTGAGATATGGGCTACAGTAGGTTAAGGGTAGCGTTTAGGCTCAGGTTAGGCAAATAGTGACTGTAATCAAGGTCTCCAGGAAATGAGGGTTACCTTTAAAAACCCAAAGTAGGACTTATGAACTAACACCTGATGATGTCATGAGGTGAGGGTAAGTACTTTGAGCTTTAATAAGAGAGGGAGACAGCCAAATATGAAAGATGAATCAATTTTTTGAATGAAACGAGTGAAGCGACACAACTCTAGGTTTCATTTTGTTGACATATTAGATGCTAAAAATATACAGATGTGATGTTAGATGTTATTTAGTATTTGAGTGAACTATATCTGTGAGGGAAAATTTGCCTAAATGTTCAAATTTCACCTAATTTTTTGGAGTTAAATGTTAAAAAAATCTGATTTGGAATTAAATATCAAAAAATCCTTCTGTACGTTTTGTGAAAATCTTGTTAAGTAGCAGATTGTAAAGTTTGGTGTGTGTAGGTGCTACTTTAAGGGGCCATTTTGAGAAAACGGCCTTTAAGTTACAATGTTCCATATAACTCTTAAATTAAATATTAAAACATATTTCAGTACAGAGTGGTTGTTGTTTCCACGTGAAAGTTTATAGTTGAAGAAACCAAACTGATCAAATGAAAAATGAAAAAAATAAAAACTCAAGTAATCTAATATTAGCACTTTATGGACTTCTTCACAGCTCAAACACTTGGCTCCACTGCATGATGTCATCAGGTGGTAATCCAGTTATAGACGTGAGGTAATTTAATAGTCAACATTTAATAGATGTAGTAAATGTTGTAGTTAAAATTTTGAAAAATACACAGCTGGGATTTCTGGATGGTTAATATCTCATAAAAGTCCATTTTGGCTAATAACGCAGGTGGAAGTTCTGGTAGAAGTTGTAGTAAAAGCAGTAAAAACCTTGAATAATCTAATAGAAAACGATATTTGTGGTAATCAAGTCCACTTCGTAGCATTCCTCGTCTAAGTCTTTTTCTGAGAGTCTCGGATAATCGTCTTCCCATGCAGTCCAGTTGTGATTCCGCATGTAAATATTTGGCCCGTTTGAGAATAGAGCGGTCTTTGTCGGCGCGGCGTGCTAGCAAAATGCCACGCCGCGGATGCTAACAGTGCATGGGAAGATGTAGGAGGAGACAAAAGCTACACTAGACAGGACGGCATTGTTGAAGGTTCGAAACAACAGTACCACGGGAAGCTAGTGTACCGCTGTCAAAAGGCTGGGAAAATGAACTCCCTCAGCTAGACACAAGTACGATTGTTAAATAAAGAGATTCCAGGGGAAAAAAATGGAAAATGGAAGTCAGTGTTATTCCCGTTGAGTGATTCTAAAGAGGGGTTATAATGTGCGCGGCTGCATAGACCGTTTCAATGGACAAAAGGACAGTGAGGATTTTGGACACATTGCAGTGATTGTCGACTTGCTTCAGTCGGAGTCTCAATGGTGAATGTCAGTCTTAGAAATATATACAAAGTACTGTTTAGGTCTTGGTAGGGATTGGTCTAGTCCTGGTCTAGTTCTGGTTCAGTCCTGGTCTATTTCAGGTCTAGTCCTGGTTCAGTTCTGGTTCAGTCCTGGTCTAGTCCTGGTTCAGTTCTGAGTTTAGTCCTGCTCTAGTCTTGGTCTAGTCCTGGTCAAGTCCCTGTTCAGGCCTGTCTAGTTCTGGTTCAGTCCTGGTCTAGTCTTGGTCTAGTCCTGATCTCCTCCTGGTTCAGTCCCGCTCTAGTCCTGGTCTAGTTCTGGTTCAGTCCTGGTCTAGTCCTGATCTCCTCCTGGTTCAGTCCCGCTCTAGTCCTGGTCTAGTTCTGGTTCAGTCCTGGTCTAGTCTTGGTCTAGTCCTGATCTCCTCCTGGTTCAGTCCCGCTCTAGTCCTGGTCTAGTTCTGCTTCAGTCCTGGTCTAGTCTTGGTCTAGTCCTGATCTCCTCCTGGTTCAGTCCCGCTCTAGTCCTGGTCTAGTTCTGCTTCAGTCCTGGTCTAGTCTTGGTCTAGTCCTGATCTCCTCCTGGTTCAGTCCCGCTCTAGTCCTGGTCTAGTTCTGCTTCAGTCTTGGTCTAGTCTTAGTCTAGTCCTGATCTCCTCCTGGTTCAGTCCCGATCTAGTCCTGGTTCAGTTCTGATTCAGTCCTGGTCTGGTCTTGGTCTAGCCCTGATCTAGTCCTGGTTCAGTTCTAGTCTTGTCCTGATCTAGTCCTGATTTAGTCCCTGGTTCAGTCCTGGTGTAGTCCTGGTCTAATCCTGCTCTAGTCCTGGTCCAGTCTTGGTCCAGCCTTGGTTCAGTCCTGGTCTAGTCCTTATCTAGTCCTGGTTCAGTCCTGATTTAGGCTGTATTCATACATAACACATCAAAACTGTGACTAAACCCAGAACTAAACTGAGACTAGGTCAGGACAAATTCCCATTCCCATCCAAGTATATCTTAAAGAGGGTGTATTATGCAAAATGTACTTTCTGCACGCTGATTGTGTTGTGATAACGCTCTGAATGGGAAGTGACTTAGCACCGAGAGCATATAGCATTTTCAAAACAATACAAGGTAACATGGTGATTAAAATATGTTACGTGTTAGCAGTTAATACCCCACAGAAGTGTACTGCCGCCTCTTTAAACCATAGTCCACCATAGAAATCAAGTTTGAAATGTCTATCTTAAGATAATTTGGGAATAATTTTTACTTCTCGATGAAAAAAAAAACAATCGTAACTTGTTTTTTATTTCCCCTCAGTCTGCACTCTCTCTACCCACAGCCAAACCCGTGCGGAGGTGATGCCATTTCCTTCACCAGCTGATCGTCTCTCTGTGGGAGAAGTTGGTATTTACCTCCACGGAATGCCCTTCTCCGCGGTTCAAAGGTCGCTCCGGGTCTACGCTAAACGAGCCAACTGCCGACCACATCCGCGGACAAACCATCCCGGCAATCTTTATTTGATTTGATTTATTTATTCCCCAGCAAAAACAAATGCTTCGAACATTCTAATCACAGCTAACAACTGCCTGATCGCGCGCGTGTGGGTATGCGCGATGACATTTTAGCTAGCCGGGAGACCGCCGGACAGGGAGGGGAAACGGGGGGAGACGACGGGGAAGAGGACTCTCGCTGAACGACAGAATCAGATTACCGTCAGCTGGTAGAGGCAACAGCTACGGCGAAAAAGAGCTATGTACGAAAGGCAGGGAGGAAATTAGAATTTATTACGAGCTAATGAAGGCGTTTTTGATATCATCAGTCTGGACCGACGAGCCGTATTTGACACAATGAAAGATGAGAGGGTGAAGGAATTCAATCTTGTTCTAAATTAGCCAACATCGCTATCAAAACGCCATATCTGCCAAGCTAAGCGCGTGCCAGATCCGAGCTGGACCCGGCTCAAATCGGGACTAAAACACACTTGGGAAATAAAGTGTGGACAATAGGATTTCTGAAGCGGTAGAAGTGCTACTGCAAGTTTGTACGCAAGTAAAAGTACAGCTACTCAAAAGATTTACCATTTTGGAAGAGGTACTTGTAATTAACTAAAAAGTACACATGAAAATACTGCATTATCAAACCTCATTAAATGGTTAATGGAGCAATATGTAACTTTTTGGTGGAGGGTTTTGTCGCGTTAACTGCTTGTCTCCATAGAGATGTTATTGCTTAGAATGGAATGTTCCACAGTGTAGTATTAAACTCTTAACTTTATAGAGACAAGCAGATTAAGTCACCAGGTCAAGTTGCAGGTCGGATCTGTGAAGAGGAGAGCAAGCTTATAGTAAGAATACATGTTTTTTAAGGTATTTTTAAAGCAATAATAACACTTTTGGATGAATGCAAGATGGATAAGTTCAACACTTTAAAACATTTGAGGCAAAGCGAAAATATCTCCATGGAGACTAGCAGGTGTTGGATCACTCACCAAAAAAGTGAGGTTGTCATCGTCATCACTTTAGCACTGGAATTTCACATTATTTTAATTTATAAAATGTATGGAATTCAAGTCAAGTCTTTTTTGGCCTACACACAAAATACCGTTGTTGCCAGCAGTGGGCGCAAAGCAGGTAAAATTAGTCTAAAAACAAACGTTGATATCTGTAACGTTGCAAGCTTTGTTGTTTTTTTTGCATTAAACATGTACAAACTAATGCAGAGAACCATTTCCTGGAAAAAGAGGGAACCACCTGATGACATCACAAAGTGGGAAAGACAAATTTGAGCTGTGGTGGAGGAGACTGGACATAACATGCGTGAATGAAATGTAAAGTTTGAATATATTCTTCTCTTTAAAATTTTGTTAACTTTCTTGAAATTAAAAAAAGAACACGCTAAGCTAATACGTGCTAGCAGTGATGCCAGTTTATGCAAGTGTCAAAAGTATATTTCTGGTTGAGCTATTCAGAGTTACTCAGAACATTTGATATAAGTACTATGCCTGCATTACAATCATGCCACAGACTAGTTGTATACGGAAAAATTATTTTTAAAAATCTCTGCAGAACAGCCATGCCATTCAAACTGAAAACAGCTTTGGAGGTCAAGTTGACATAACTCATATCCCTGTGTATTTGTACAAGCAACATGATTTCTCAACTATTTCCGTGGACCAGGATGACCAAATTGGCAGTTTTCCAGTTTTCCAAAACACAAACTTTGGACTTTCCAAATTGTTAGCTTTGGTGTACAATTTTGTTTTCCAAGATCTGGTGTTTGGGTGGAACTCCAAATCTGCCTGGTGTGTCCCATCCAAAGTCCCATTGAGACACCGGGGTGGATTAACTGTAATTAATCAAAATTTATTCATATTATTAGTATGGTCAGCTTCTCTGGTAATTTTAACTTTTGTTTGTTTTTGTTTTTTTGGTTTCAGTTGTTCCCTCATTAAATCAAACGAAAACAGATTTTTTTTTTCATTTATAATATCCATTTTATATATTTTTTATTACATTTTTTGTTTGATTTTATAATTTATTTGTTTATATTTTATTTTGTTTAGCCTAGCTCCGCCTATTCAACTTATCTCCTCCCACTTCAAGAAGCACTGACCAATCACAAAGCAGTATACATCTATAGTGAAATTCCATCAAATATTAGCGCTGTGAAATTATTTTTTAAAGCCACTCTACGTAACCTTCCCTGGGGGTTCACCATCTGCTTTCCTGCTGACATGTTCACACTGATATACAGGTTACAGGTCAGATCTGTGAAAAGGTGACCCTGCGCTCAATAAAAATATAAGATTAAGGTACACGTAGGGAAATTTGTCCTCTGCATTTGACCCAAAGTATGTTTACAATGTATTTCAATCATATAAAGCACCTGTAACTTTCTGGTTGCTGGTCTCCATGGAGATGTTACTGCTTTGCCTGAAATGTTCCACAGGTTGGCATTAAACATACATATTCCGCATTTATTAATTGATAGGTGTTACCCTTTGAGACCAAAATATACAATCCAACTGTGAATGGGGTCACCTCGCCACAGATCTGACTTGTACCTTGGCTTGGTATCTTTCCCTGCTTGTCTCCATGGAGATATTTAACTTGTAATGTCATACTGTGGAACATTTGAGTTAAAGCAACAGCATCTCCATGGATAGACGCATAGTAGTGGACTCTCAACCAGGAAGTTACATGGTGTATCTTTAGTAAACAAAAGATGGAAAAATAATAATATCTCCATGGCGACAAGCAGGTGATAAGTTACAAGTCAGATCTGTGCAGAGGTGACCCAGCTTATAGTAAGAATGCATCTTTTTGGTCAATAAAAGCATGATTGATTCATTTAATGCAATATCGTGGAATATTCCAAGCAAAGCAACAACATCTCCATGGAGAAAAGCAGGTGACAGCAGAAAAGTTACATAGTATGGCTTTAATGGACTTGAAAATACACTTTGTACTAGGAAAGGGTTAACTGGACTGGTCTCTCCGCCGACCGAAGCTCCACGTTAACAACTGCAAAGTAAGTGAGAAGTGACTCAAGGCAAAGCGCCATGTGAAGTAGCAGCACTAGCAACCGCGCTGCTAGCCTGGCTCCAAAGCAACAGAACACAGAGAATGGAGTGAACACAGTCTTATAGAAAAAACAAAAAGATGACAAAATATAACTCCCAAAGTGGTCACACGCTAAGCTAATGTGATAGCAGTGTATGTCATTTTCAACAACAGCTTTTTACTTCACTTTGATAAAATCTGTTCTTTACTGCACTGAAAAACAGAACACACAGCAGACAGAGAGAACACGGTCTTATAACAACAGAAAAAAGATGACAAAATAAATCTCCCATAGCAGTGGTTAGCAATAGCATGTATTTAAAATAGAACACAGCAGACAGAGTGAACACAGTCTTATTAATAAAAAAAACAGAAAAAGATGACAAAATATACCCATCAAAGTGTTTGGTTTTTTTCATTTTCATTTCATTTTCGACAACTTTTTACTTCGCTTTTTCATTTTAAAAAAAACGTTGTTTGCTACACTTTACATATAGTTCCCAAAGTGGTCACACGCTAAGCTAATGTGACCGCAGTGGTTAGCGATAGCATGTATTTAAAACAGAACACAGCAGATAGAGGGAACACAGTCTTATGAAAAAACAAAATATACCTATTCAATTGGTCACTCTCTAAGCTAATGTGATAGCAGTGGTTAGCAATAGCATGTATTCCAAATGTATTCATAATTGGAGGAGTATACTGCAAGGTTTTTGTTGTTTTTTTCAATAATTTTCAACAACTTTTTACTTTGCTTTGATGAAAAAAAGGTTGTTTGTCACACTTAAAAATAGAAAACAACAGAAAAAGGGAACATGGTCTTATAAAAAACATAAAAAGATGATAAAATATAGCTCCCAAAGTGGTCACACGCTAAGCAAATGTGATAGCAGTGGTTAGCGATAGCGTGTATGTAATTTTCAACAACAGCTTTTTACTTCACTTTGGCAAAAATGGTTCTTTGCCGCACTTAAAAACAGAACACAGCAGATAGAGGGAACACGGGCTTATAAAAAATGGAAAAAGATGACAAAATATACCTCCCATAGCAGTGGTTAGCGATAGCATGTATTTAAAACATAAAAAGATGACAAAATATACTTTTTACTTCACTTTGACAAAAACGCTTTTTTGCCACACTTAAAAATAGAACACCTTGGATAGAGAGAACACGGTTAGCGATAGCATGTACTCCAAATGTATTCATATTTGGAGGAGCGCACTGCAAGTGTTAGCGGATATATTTCTGTCTACTATCGAGGCAGTAGACCTTCTTTAGCTAGCTAACACATTCAATCACCATGCTAAATGCTGCTCATGTGCTCCTCCTAGCCTCAACATGATTGATATGGGACTAAGCGCCGCCATTGTCAGGGGAAGACAATAAAAATGAGCTAAAAGAGTCAAATGTAACAGATATATGCAAAAATCTATGGTCAAATACACAGATTCACTTAGTAACTTTTGAAGAAATTGTACTTTTAAGTGTCATTCTTGTACTTTAGTTCTACTTAACTCATTACTTGAAGTACATAAATTAATTGTACTCAAGTAATAGTATTTGGTACCACCCTGCTGTTGGTGGATCTATGAGGTCTGTTGTGTTATGATATAGTCCTAGTTTGGTCCTGGTTTGATACTGGTTTAGTCCTGATGTAGACTTGGTTTAGTCCTGGTCTAGTACTGATTCTTTTACTTGAAAAATAATTGCATAATATTTCATCCAACTTTGTACCTCTACTTGAGTACTATAATCAAGTAATAATACTCTTACTCAAATGCTATTCCTGCTTGTGCATATATTTTAAGAATCTTGTTTGGAAGAGTACACTGCAACTTAAATTTTATTTTCAACCAGCCTTTCTTTCCACTTATTTCCAACAAGTGCTTTTTACTTCTACTTGAGTACTATTTTGAAGTAACAGTACTTTTACTCGAGTACATTTCCCGACTATACATGCACATATAATTTTACAATCTTGTTTGGAACACACCACCATTTTTTTTTTTTTTTAAATTTTCAATTATTTCCAGCAACTTTTAAATTCTACTTGAGCACTACCACTTTGAAGTAACAATACTTTTACTCAAGTACATTTCCTGACACTATATGCACACATAATCTTAGAAACTTGTTTGAAGGAGTACACTACAACTTTATTTTCTTTTTCTTTTCAATTGAATCTTTTTCGACTCATTTCCCACAACTTTTTTTCTTCACTTAAATGCTACTACTTTGAAGTAACAGTACTTTTACTCAAGTACATTTCCTGACTCTGCATGCACACTGCACATATAATAATAGAATCATGTTGAGAGGAATTCACCACAACTTTATTTTTACTTTCAACGATTTCCAGCAACAACTTTGCACTTCTACTTGAGTACTTCTACTTTGAAATAACAGTACTTTTACTCGAGTACACTTTCCGACTCTAATTCCACACACAACTTCAGAATCATGTTTGGATAAGTACACCGCAACTTTATTTTTACTTTCAACGATTTCCAGCAACAACGTTTTACTTCTACTCAAGTACTACTACTATGAAATAACAGTACTTTTACTCGAGTACATTTCCGTGACTCTACATGCACATATATTGAAAGTCCCTCCCCCCTGGAGACGTCGCAAGCTTCGGATTCCAGCGCTCTTCGCCGCCACGATTTGCATCTCAAATATCCCGGGATGCCAGGGGATGCATGGAGAATAAATAAACGTGCTATGGGGTACTTTGCTTTCAGTTCAGGCAGCCTCGTTGGTCCGACCTGCACAGAACTCCGTCTGTCATCGCACATCGCAACTTTCGACGTATTTCAAATTTTTTTTCCCGCAATCTGAAAATTTCCAAATGAATAAATGATGAAGTTTTTCGGCAAGTTTTGGAGTTTGCTCAGGTTTGGTTAAAACTGCAGTTCATTCAATCGTTTGGTGAGAAAAGTTGCCCTGGGAAACTGTTTGTGGTTGATTTTAGACACTATGAATTCAAATTTGACTTTTTTTTTTTTTTTTTTTTTTATTTAGACATATTTCAAATTTTTCTGCAATTGGAAAATTTGAAATGAATAAATGATGAATCTTTTTTAGCAAGTTTTGGAATTTGGTCACGTTTGGTTACAATTACAATATATTCATTTGGTGAGGAAACTGAACCCATAATGTAAGTTTTATAGATTATGAATTCAAATTTGACTTAAAATTTGTGATTTTACACTTGAACTTATTTAAAATTCTTCTGTAATCTGAAAATGTACAAATGAATAAATGATGACTTTTTTTTGGCAAGTTTTGGAGTTTGGTCAAGCTTGGTTAAAACTACAGTTCATTCATTCGTTTGGTGAGAAAATTTACCCTGGGAAACTGTTTGTTGTTAATTTTATACACTTTGAATTCAAATTTGTGATTTTAAACTTGAACGGATTTCAAATTTTTTTCTGCAATTTGAAAATTTCAGATGATTACATGGACGAAGTTGTGGAAATGTTTTGGAGTTTGGTCAGGCTTGGTTAAAATTGAAACTCACTCATGTATTTGGTGGGAAACTGTTGTTAATTCTATAAACTATGAATTCAAATTTGATTGATTTTAAACTTGGAGCTAAATAAAAATTTTCTGCAATCTGAAAATTTTAAATGAATCACTGATCACGTTTTTGGAAAGATGTAAAATATGGCCAGGCTTGGTTAAAATTGCTATTCATTAATTTATTTGATGGAAAACTGTTGTCATTTCTATAAACTATGAATTCAAATTTTACTTTAAATTTGTGATTTGAAACTTGAACATATTTGATTTTTTTCTGCAATCTGAAAATTTCAAATGAATAAATGATAAAGTTGTTGCCAAATGGTTAAAATTGCAGTTCATAAATTTGTTTGGTGGGAAAAGTTAAACCTTTTTATAGTTGATTTAATGACGATGAATTCAAATTTGACTTAGAAATCATGATCTTAAACTTTACTACTAGACTGGCTATAGTAATTTGTCATACTTGGTTACTTGCAGTAGTAGAAGAAGTGCTCAATTTTGTTACTTAAGTAAAAACAGATACCAGAGAAAAAAAATAAAAATACTCAAGTAAAAGTCAAAGTACCACATGAAAATATCTACTGAAGTAAAAGTATTAAAGTACCCCTTTAAAAATGTACTTAAAGAGTAAAAACTAACAGTATGATACGCAGAATTTAAGTCTTATAAGGCGTCAAATACAGTGATTTGAGTTGAATTTTGTTCAACAGAAACAATTAAACTCTTCTAAACCTTTTTCTACCTCTTTTTATTCATATATTTCTGTTTTGCTCAAACTGTGAACATGTTAAAAATAAACCCTTCAGACTTTCCAGCAGGTCTCGAACAATCATAAATAAATAGTTTTACTTTTCAGTCCTGTTCAAAAATGTAGTGGAGTAGAAAGTACAGATACTGCTCTTAAAAGTAGTGAAGTAAAAGTTAAAAAGTATCCACTGTAGATACCTCAAAAGTCACTGATTATGTAAGTTAAACGTAAATTCATGAGTAGTTCTTAAACATTTGCTCGAAAATCCAATTGTACTGTTAATTTTACAAACAAGGAATTACAATTTGACCAGTGTGGTTAGAATGAGTTATTTTAAACGTATTGCTACACACAGATTAGCTATGGCATTTGGTCACTTCATCATCTCCTTTCTATCATGAAAAAACATGAAAAAATCCATTTCAATTTCACAAATGAGCACAAATTTGCAAGTAGAAATTCTGAAAACTTCCATCCAAAACCGTCATCCCTTCAAAACACATCTCCTTCTCCTGCTCTTTTTGTCTCCAGGAATTGTCAAACCCGACCCAAACCCAAATCCGCACATTTTTACACGTAAATCCATGAGCATCTCTTAAACGCTTGTCCAAAACCATCAGCGATCCACTCCCTCCTCATCTGAATCATCGCCCGGTTAGCATTAACGCTAAACAAAAACCCTGCAAACCGCCACGATATCAACTACAAAAACAGTCCCGCATTCAAATTTCAATCATTTTACAGGAAAAAAACTTCACTTCACTTCACACCGTTTCATCATCGTTTGTGTCGATGTGGCAGAAACTGTGGACAGCTGGTTTAAAAATGTCATAACCAAAGCGTTCACACATCCGTCCTACTCTCCTCCGCTCTTTCGTCAACGCCAAACACTGAATCCCACAAAAATTTAAATCCTCCAAACTTTGAAATCTTTAATTTACGAGCAGAAACAGACACCTAAATGTACTACAACCTCTGCGATACTTGACGTACAGTCTGTCAATAGGCCTGTCATGATAATCGCTATATCGACTTTTCGCTCCATATACGTTTAATGGAGCGATACTATTCTGCGATCGATATTTACTGCGGTACTTTTGCTTTGTACTAAATGGAGAACTTTTTGGTATTTTTCCGTGCTACCGTAAGATTTGAGCTGAAGATGATTGAATAAATATGTACTATGACTCATTATAGCAACAAATTAGTATCTAAAGCACTCAAGTATTAGTAGTAATGCTAGTATTCATTTGTTTATTGCAGTTTGTGTTTTTTTTTTTAACCATTTCGAATACTTTTTCTTCAAAATTTGTTATCGTGACAGCCCTATTTCCAAATCCACGTCCGGTCCGATTCCACGCGCTTTGAAACATCTACGTCGAACATCTCGTTTCGACGTATAATCTCGAAAAAACGTCCGCAAACCTACGAGTACATAGGAGGCTGTTGCGATTAATCGGATTCAAAATCATGATTTCGATTCAAACTACGACGAATTCCCTCCTGTTGTGAACTACAGGGTTGTGTGTGTGCTTTTAAACAAGTGTAACCGAACATTACACATCAAATATAAGCTATAAGGTCAATGCTTTCTGGACGGGTTAAATCAACTATTTGACAGTTTTGAGTAATCTGTTTAAAGCCGATTAATCGTAATTGAATTTTTTTGGTATAATTAAGAAGCAGCCTTATTAGAAGTGTGAGCGTGTGTCCAAAATTGTCCATCACGCTCGTTCACAGTCTCTCCTAGCTTCGATTCTCTCTGGGTGCATCACAATTCCAGTTACGCACGGCCACAAACTTCTCACTCTCGCGTTGTTTGGTTTCTTCAGAAATAAGCCATTAATAAGACAACAACTTAACCAACGCGACGTCCACACGTTTGACACGTTCTGTTAGGAGTCCACTTTGGATATTGACAACTAGGGACAGCTCCGTAGCGGTTTGAACGCTGGAAGCAACGCGTTTTTCCCAGGCAATCAGTGACAATCTCCGCTTTTCTTTGACGTTTAAAGTATTTACACGAGATCCAGAGCTGTTCCGATCGCTCTTGCTGCCGGGATAGTCGTTTTTACGCAAGACTTAACGCACTTTCTACAGATTTTGGAAGCAGTTCCAGTGCGTAATAAGCGTAATTTAAACGTAACTTGTGCCATATTGATAAACAATCGCAGAGAGACTTGGTTGCGCGTCCAGATCCGATGCCAAACGCGAGATGCAGGTGCCAGCCAGCGCTCGCAGCATCCAAACTTCTGCTAACTTTCAACCAGCGGTACGAAACAAGCCACCAAACGCCACAATTACGCACGAGAACAAGTGGAGCCAAACTTGACAACGCAGCGGTATCAGCAGCGAGCGTCACAAATCGGACAGATATAGATCCTTTTACCTGATTGCGAAGCGCTCGTCCCGATGAAGACCGAAGCGACGAAGATCCAAGCTGCAAACTTCATCTTGGGAGATATTTTTGCGGGGGGTAAATAAACAGGAAAAAGCAGGTCCGTGTCGTGGTAAACTCCAATGCGAAGTCACATGTCCAAATTTCAGAGGTATCCGTTCCAAAAATGTAAAGAAACAAACAGTGCGAGGTGGGATGCGAAAACTGACGCGTGTTCGGGACAAGCGCAGTGGATGAAGAAAGGGGCTTAACTTCGCCAGACAGCGCTCCCCGATGTCTCCGCGCGCCACGGGTCGGTTTTCGGTGCGGCGCGGCGCTGTAGTGTTTAGATCGCTTTTACGCACGGTGCCGCTTGTGTGCCATTGAGTCTCTCCAGCGCGACGCACGCTCCTTCTCCTCCTCCCGTCCACTGCCACGGGCGCGCGATCGTTTCACAGAGGGGAGGGGGTGGAGGGGGTGTACAGAGAGGGGAGGGGGGGGGGGGGGGGGGGGGGGAGAGAGGAGAGGAGCGAGAGGAGTGAGGGGGGCGGAGTGATAGACGCGGATTTTAGCCAATTAAAAAGTCGATTAATAAAGTAATGCGCAAAGATTGAAGGCAGGTTTGAGTTGGAAGGTGAGCAGAGGTTGGTACTGGGTAGTGCTTACTCAGGTGCATTTATTTGAGTGACATTTTAAAGAAATTGTAGTTTTCTAGCAGCACTTTTACTCCTACTTGAGTCATATTTGTATTGAAGTAACAGTACTCTTACTTGAGTAAAAGTTGCGGTTACTTTTCCCACTGTGAGTAACTCGACAAGTGACAAAAATGAGTTGAACTTTTGTGTTTCTTGCGCCACTCCTTCAGATATGATTTAGTTTGTCTCATTTTTGTGTCGATCCTTTGAAAATACCAGATTCTGTGCATTATTTTATGTTTTGTCCTTCAGATTACATCAACTTTACGTCCTAACGGTTACTCTTTTAGTTACTCTCTATAATACTTTTTTTTACTCTTGAGTCATTTCTTGAACCACTACTTTGTACTTTTACTTCACTAATATTATTTTGAAGCCTCGTTACTCTAGCTTAAGTACAATTTTTGCCATCTTTACAATCTGTACTTATAAGTTTTTATAAGTTTATGATTAATTTCTCTGTAATTACCGGGTCTATCCACAAGAGAGACTAACTGACACAAAGATCGATGTCTTCTCCGCCAGTACAAATGCACAAAGTGAATTTATTTTTGGAGATATGTATATAAGGGTTGGGAAAAGTACTTGAAATGTAAGAAGAAGAAGATTATTAAAGGAGTGCTCACCCGAAAATCAGATGCTCATCCAGGTCCTTAGACGGCAGATACTTTGATAACTGTTTGATGCATTTATTTTACTTATTTATTTTATTTCGAGGACATGTATCGGGTGCACTTAAAGCACATTTCACAAATTAATCTTTATATAAAATCAAAAAGGAGTGGGGAGAAGAAATCAGCTTCATTTGAGACATAAATTCAGTGCTTTGTTTAGGCTTCCTATTCAGTTGCATCATCTAAAACACATTTACTTGTCGAGTCTGAGTAATCCCTCAGTCGTCCAGGTATGATCCATAGCGATAAATATATATATTCCATCAACTGCTATAGTATTACATGTATTTCTTTGACTTGAGTAAGAAAAGTAAGGCAACTCCACAACTGTTACCCCTAGCAACCATCATGTAAACAAGGGCCAAAACTTGTCTAAATTACGCCATAGATTAGACAAATTAGACCCAAAAAAAAAATTGAAAATGTAATTAGACAAATCAAAAAAAAAAAAATAAAAATTACAATGGTAGCTCAGTTGGTAGAGCGTTTGCCCACTGATCCGAAGGTTAGCAGTTCGAATCCCGGTCTCAATGTAAACATCATTGGTTGAGCAGTCTGATCCACTGACCCACAGGTTGGCAGTGCAATTCCAGCTCCCACACATGAATGCTGTTGTTGTGTCATTGGGCAAGACACTTCTCCCCCATCGCCCTCAGCGTCTGCGTACACTGTTGTATGAATGTGTGGGTAAAAATATGATAAATATTGACCGGAGTTACTAAACCAAACCAAGTCAGAATCAGAAAAAAAAAACATGAAAATCTGTCATATTCGCTTTAAAGCCATATTTGGGAACATTTATACATTATTTCCTGTTAGCACTTGCTCAAAATCGCACACTAAGACGTCATGAAATTCTCCAACCTGATCACGTCCGATTGAAATGGATGAGGGGAGACCCGCCCACTCGATTCATTACTGCGTCTGATTGGATAATAGGGTCGTTCAGAGCTGTCAATCAAACAGTAAAACGCTTAACTGTGGGACTGTTATGGGTGGATTGGGGAAAATATACTTGTCTTGTAATATTTTTGGGGTTGAATTATTTGAAAAGGGTCAAATTCAGGTGGTAAATTACGATCTTCAAGAGACAAAATGTGTGATAAAGGAATTTCACACAATCCGGGAATCGAACCAGGAACGTTCTTGGAAGTACATCGTAAAAACAGTGTGTCATGACCAAAACTTTATTAACTGGGAGTGATCACTGACCCAAACTTCACTTATGACTCTCAAATGATAAAAATACTTCAAACCTTCACGTGCTAACATGCTCTTGTCACTTCAAGGCTAGATTATTGCGGCGCCAGTATTGGTCAGAAATCCCTGAAACGTCTCCGAATTGTACAAAACTCAGCGTCTCTTAAAGAATAAACTGATAAAAAGACATGAGCACATTACACCGATGCCAACCGTCCTACACCGGCTCCTCATCAGCTCCCGAATCGATTTTTAAATTGTATTAATCACTTTCAAAGCACTTAATGGCTTTGGCCCTTGTTATATAACTGGCCCTCTCCGTCTGTACGTTCCTGGTCGTTCACTTTGTTCTTCAGACCGGACCCGCCTCACTGTGCCCCCTCTCGACTCCACACTAGAGGGGACTGTGCCTTTTGTGTCGGAGCTCCAAGGCTGAGGACCTAAGAATGGCTGACTCTGTGGGCGCTTTCACATCGAAGGTGAAAACGCATTTATAAAACGCACTTATTCAGGATTATGACACTGCGTTTGGACAGTAGCGCGGGTGTTTTTAAGCTGTACCGTCTGCTACTTTTTATCTGTTTTTAAAGCACTTTGTAACCCTGCTAAGAAATGTGCTGCATAAGTTATTATGATTATTAGTATTAGTATGAGTATGAGTAGTAGTAAAAGTAAAAGAAATAGTAGTAGTAAAAGTAATAGTAGTAGTAGTTGTAGTATTAATTATCCATTCAACATTTTCAATATGACACTTGACACCAGAAGAAATGATAAATGAAGACAACATTCAGACGGTCACACTCATATGATCAGAATAAATAATAATAATAATAATTATTAAAAAAATATTTTTAAAAAAAGGCAAAACTCTGGATTTACTGGTCATTCCACATCCCTCCCATTACCTGTGGTCATGAGCTTTGGGTAATGATCGAAAAGACAGGGTCCACTGGGTGGCCGGGCGCTCCCTTAGAGATAGGGTGAGGAGCTCAGTCACACAGGAGGAGCTCGGAGTAGAGTCACTGCTCCTCCATGTCCAGAGGAGCCAGCTGAGGGGGCTCGGGCATCAGGACACACTGGATTGACTGAGTCTCTCGGTTGGCCTGGGAACACCTTGGGGTCCCACCAGAAGAGCTGAAGGAAGTGTATGGAGTGAGGGAAGTCTGGGAGTCCCTGTGACCTGGCCCCGGAAAAAGGGAAGAACATGGATTCACTGTCAAAAATCTAAATTAGCAATATTGAATTTTTATTTTATTATTTTACATATATTTAAATCTGTATTTAATTTACTGCTATTATTTGTATATATAATATATTTTTTGTATTCAGTCTTTTTTTTTGTATTCAGTTTATTATGTTATTTTATTGTTGTACATATACATATGTTGTAATGATGTGGTGAACTACTGCCTCTTGGCCAAAGGAAAAAGGTTTTTAATCTCAATGGGATTTTTTCTAGTTAAATACATTTTAAAGAAATAAAGATTATTATTATTATTATTTTATTTATTTTATGTATTTATTTTTGTATGTTTTTTTATTGTTATTTTATTTTCCAATGTTATTACCATCTCTTGGACATAATTATAGGCAATACAAGACCCTCATTTCACAGTAGCCCCCAATAAGAGCCCAAATCAACCTGGGGGCGCACCACAGCTGATAAAGTTTGACGACGTTCCATAGATCTGCTCCATACCACGCATATATATCTGAATTCTATAGTCACGTTTTACAGTCGTCTCTGAGTGAAACCCTGATACACTGCCATGACAACGGTTTGTGAGGCGAGGAGGATGGAGAGGGGGATGAGTGAGCACTGGGATTATCTGGGAAAAGGAACACAAAAAGAAAAGAAAAGAGGTTTATGGAGAGGGGAGACAGGAGAGGGGCGATCTGGTGTACTCTGGCGCCCTCAAGGGGAGATGAAGAAGAATGCATGAATGAGAGTTGAGCTCAAACTCAACATGCAAATCATCAAAGTGTGGTGGTTTTCAATTCAGTTCAAGTAAATGTAACCAGGGGAGTGGACGGGGGGACGAAGGAGTCTCTTGTCCCGGGTCCCAGGGTTTTAGGGCCCAGAGTTGGACCTTAATCCTATTCATTTATGTTAAAGGGGGGTCCATGTGACGTTTTTTGCTGCAGGCCTGTTTCATTTTGTTCACATATTAGATGCGAAAATACAGATGGAATTTGGGATAACTTAATTAGTATTTGAGTTAACTAGTCTAATTGAAATTCTGAAGTACAGTAATAACATAACATAACAAATCTTAAGTGCCCATTGTAAATAAATGATCAGGGATAGTAGGGCTTATCTAGTTAAAGATGCACTGTGTAAGTTTCTGGAGGTCCATCCATTACTTGAGTGTCTATTACTTTGCGGGGAATGTTCCACAGTGTGACCTCATGAGGCCCAGAAGCAGCTGATATGTGAATGCTCATGTTTAAAGCTGTTCAGCTGTTATTTTGGTAAATGGTCACAGTTTTATACAGCACTTTCAAGGCACTCACAGGTCACAGCACTTTACATCAAGGAACCACTCACACACAGCAGTGTAGCAGTGTATGGAGACACTGGGGGCGAGGTGGGTTAAGTGTCTTGCTCAAGGACACAACAACAGCATTCATCTGTGAGAGGTAGAATCGCACTGCTAACCTGTGGGCCGCTCAGCCAGTGATGTTTATGTCGAGAGCAGGATTCGAACCGTCAACCTTCGGATCAGTGGACCAACCTATTAGCAATTGAGCTACTGTTAATTATATTTAGATATTTTGGTTTTTTTTTAATGTCATGTCATGTCATTTTTATTTGTATTTATTTATTAATTTTTTTCCCCATTGTTATTTTATTTTAATATTTTTTATTTTTTTTTATTTTTATGTTTTTTTTATTTAATTTCATTTCTTTTCATTCCTTTTTTTTCCATGTTTTTTTTTTTTTTTAAGAGCCCATAAACCCAGCTTTTGGTCCAGTGGAGAGGATAAAACGTGCACTGACGCAGACGCACACCAGGGGGCAGCACGTCCCTATAAAAACCTCAAGACATCAATGGAGTCTCATTTTGGATAATCTTTGTCAATAGAATAGAAATAGCTAAAACTAAGAAAGAAAAGCTTAAATATAAGACTTTCTGTGTTCATAAAATGTCTGTGTTTGTTTTTGTTTTTTTAATGATTAGTGTGAAATCCATTTACAAATAACTTAAATAAATGAATGTCTTGAACCTGGTGACCAATTTACTTCTACACTGAAAAAAATAGTGTAAGTGGGGCTGCTCAAACTGCAAAAACAAATCTAACAACATCAGCGTGACGTATTTACAATGTTGGCATGTTTAAGTCTTACAGAGGCAGAAAAGGGAGAAAACACAACTGGGAATTCCCCTCCCTCTGCAGTGTGGAGCAGGTGGATTATGGGAGCTGTTTTGGAGGTAAAGTTGGAGGTTTTTTAAAAGATTTTCCACACTTTCTGGCTTCAAATTGCCTCCACGGAGTCTGCAAACATGAAAGAGTGATATCCAGAGCGCTGGTGTAGCTGCTGCCGAGCTAAACCGTATTACAGGTGATGTTTAGTGACTTTGTGCAGCACTTTTCTGCAAATATCAGTTATTTTTGGTGCACTTACTGCGTTCATGAGCGGACTGTGGTTTGGTTGATCTTCGAAGTTTTGTCTTTGTCTGAAACAGATACAGAGAATGACATGGTGAGCGTTCTTTCTGCAGTTCATTATTGTATTAGACAGTAATAAATGCTATCACTATATTTACATGTGCACAGTAAAAGAGAGATAAACCTGTTGTAATCATGTGTTTTTATCTGTCTCCACAAACACAGAGCGGAGCGTCTTTTCCTGGACAAAGTCTTCACACTGTCCAGATCCAAACAGACTGTGTCACTTTACTGTACTGTGTTCTCTGTGTTTCTGTGTTTGATTCATCTACGACAATACACAAACATGGAACACTTATTTTTTACGCCTTGATGTAATTGTTTAGACTGAATTCAATCATAAAAAACACAATGATAATATATGTAAATTATTGGATAAGATAAGAGAAATATGCACAGAGGGTATCGGATAGTAAGAGTATGTTTGAAAACCTAAACATCATTTAATGTCACATAACCACTTTCTATATTATTGTTACGCAAACCCAGCTACTTTTTCTTCAGTAGAGCCTTGATTTTTCAACCAGATGTATTGCTGTTCCAATCTGTGTTTGCGTGTGTGTTTCAATTGATAAAAACAAAAACAAAAATCATGTGGTGTTATTAAAGCTTAAAGCAGGGATATCAAACTCAAAGTGACAGTGGGACAAAATTAAAAACTGAGGAATTCACGGGCCAAGCTCAATATTTATTGGAAAATTGGCTGCACCTGATATGTAGCTTTTCATATGGAAACAAACTTTAGTTTTGCTTAAACACAAAATCTGGAACAACTCAAGCTTGATATTACAGAAGGAAATTAAATTTGTAATAAAAGATAAAAGAAAATAAATTATGTGTCTCTCTGTAGTAATTAATTTTGCCAAGGTGACTAGTAGCTTGGTTGCTAATGAGTGTCAACAGAAAAGGAGAGGTACTTGCCAGGCTAGACTACACTCCAGTATATTAGAAAAGCATTCTGGGATTTGTAGTATTAGTGGTACATGAGCTATATACCGGTGGGCCAGCTCTCATGCATATTTTATATGTATATATCTCACGGGCCAAATATATTACATCACGGGCCAGATTTGGCCCCTGGGCCTGAGTTTGACATATGTGGCTTAAAACGTACTTTCTGGAGGTGACACGTCTCCTTCATGTTTCCATGCAATGGGAAGGTTAAAACAATAGTTGTCAACATATTCCACAGTATGGCATACGTTTTATGCCATACTGTGGAATATTATAGCCAAAGGAATAACATTTCCATGGAAACAACCACAAACAGGCCCAACTCCAGGCCAAATAAGAGTCAGGTTTGTGGAAATACAAGCGCGCTGATACTAGGGCGCAGGTTTGTTTACAGTGCAATAATAGCAATTTTAGTCTTTTTTTGGCTAAAAGTTGCATAATGTAGCTTTAAATGTCCGACTTTCCATGGCTCACCACATTCAACAACATTATTTTGTCTAAATTGTGAGGTGTTGAAATAATTTGAGTCATCTCTTCCCTCTGAGCAGCCGGGGCAGAGGATCAGATGACCGGCTTCTATCAATAGATCCACTGCGCTCGGAGCCAGGATCGTGTCTGTCTGCGCCAGTGGTTCAAGGCGAAGGGGAAAACCTCTTTACGCACGGACCTGTTTTACGCACGGACCTGCTTTACGCACGCGGTTTAGGCTTTCCAACAGCGCGCACTCGTGGGTAGAAGCACGGAGTGAAGCTTTTGGAGGTGGGGATGATCTAGTTGGAGACCGGACAGTGAGCGCAGAGTCCCCGGTGCCACAATGGAGCCGAGCCGCGCGTCGTGGCTGAGAGCGGGACTCGTTCTGTTCGTAGCAGGTGAGACGGGTTTTTTCCGTGTAACATTCAAATATGTAGAGACTATTTTTTTATATCTGATGTTTATCTCCAGGTGTTATGCAAAGTGTTGTTTTTCTAGGTACTTGTGCGTAATTAATGCGTAATCCGACATTAATCCCACATGACTGGACACTTGGTATTAACATGTTAATAAAATGTCCCGAACCGATATGCTTTTCATCACTGTATATATCATTAATAAAAGTAACAGCTGTAGTACCTGTGGTGGTAGTAGTAGCAGTAGTAGTAATAGTGGTAGTAGCAGTAGTAGTTGTAATGGTGGTAATAGTAGTAATATTGGTGGTGGTAGAAGTAGTATTAGTAGTAACAGTAGTAGTAGTAGTAGTGGTAGTGGTGGTAGTAGTAATAGTAGTAGTAGTAATAGTAGTAATTGTTGTTGTTGTTGTTGTTGTAATGGTAGTAGTGGTGGTAATATAGGTGGTGGCAGAAGTAGTAGTAGTAATAGTGGTAGTAGCAGTAGTAGTTGTAATGGTGGTAATAGTAGTAATATTGGTGGTGGCAGAAGTAGTAGTAGTAATAGTGGTAGTAGTGATATTAGTAGTAATGGTAGTAATAATAATATTTGTGGTGGTAGAAGTAGTAGTAGTAGTAGTGGTAGTGGTGGTAGTAATAGTGGTGGTAGTACTAGTAGTGGTAGTAGTAATAGTAGTAGTACTAGTAGTGGTAGTAGTAATAGTAGTAGTAGTAGTTGTTGTTGTAATGGTAGTAGTGGTGGTAATATAGGTGGTGGTACAAGTAGTAGTAGTAATGGTGGTAGTAGTAATGGTGGTAGTAGTAATGGTGGTAGCAGTAGGAGTGGTAGTAGTAATAGTGGTAGTGGTGGTGGTAGTAGTAGTAGTAGTAGTAATAGTGGTAGTGGTAGTAGTAGTGTGGTGGGTGTGGTAGCAGTAGCAGCAGCAGTAGTAGTAATAGTAAAAGTTGTAGTAGCAGTCAGAGTTGTAGTGGTAATGGTAGTAGTACCTGTAGTAGTTGTAGTGGTAATAGTAGCAGTAGTAGTACTAGTAGTAGTAGTAGTTTTCAAAAATACCCATTTTATATTTTTATACACATGAATACATTTATATAACCTTTATAGTTTCAAAGAGCCCATTTCACTTCACATTATTAAAACACTGTATTGGTCGATTCATTTGAGGTGGAACACATCAGTTTTAATCAGTTTTGATCTTTATTCAAAACAATGTTCAATCAAAAACATATTGCAAATGTTTCTTCTCACATTTAGAAAGAATCTGGAAAGCAAAACCAAATGAAATACTGTATCAAATATTTGTACACACATAGAGCTCATTATCTCTGTAGATTCAAACATAAATGTAAACTTGGAACCAAATAGTCATGTTAAAAATACTTCTCTTATATATTTAGTACTAATGGTCTTGTGTGTATTCTTCTCAACAACTGTATCCGGTGTTGAGCAGGTGGATCATTATCAGTACCACTAGAATGGACTGTACTGCAAAAAGTTACATGTAGACTTTAGGCTTTTATGGCCTGGTGACCTTGGCGACAAAAATGCTAAAAATGTTCCCATAACTTTGACACGGTTGTTTGAAAAAGTCGTATTTGATAAACTGCCAACTACTAACTATACTACAAGAAATTTACGGTTCACAATGTAACTTTTCTGGTCGTCTCCGTGGAGATGTGATTGCTTTGCCTGTAATGTTGCGCAGTTTGGCTTTAAAATATGTCTATCTAACCGAGCTAAGTTACAGTTTAGGTCTATGGAGAAGAGCTTTTAGCAGTAAAATAGCAGTAGCAGAATCAATGCAAGATGTTTTTTTTATAATCATACAGTGGAGCGCTCCATTCGAAGCAATAATATCTCCATGGAGACAAAGGGAAAGTTCCGTAGTACAGCTTTAATTAATGAGAAAGAACCTACTCTATCTTCATCCGTTTTCTGGAGCTGTTACATACTGTAGCTTTCGTTTG
The DNA here is from genome assembly GCF_009829125.3 of Periophthalmus magnuspinnatus. NCBI lineage: Eukaryota > Metazoa > Chordata > Actinopteri > Gobiiformes > Gobiidae > Periophthalmus > Periophthalmus magnuspinnatus. Next base: position 8,824,720 of record NC_047127.1, on the reverse strand, counting down.
CTAGTCCAGTTTTACAAGTGTTTACAAATGGGCCAATCAAAGCCATCTGTATGAAGTTTATAGACGTAAATACAGTTCCTTATTTGGAGGTATAGATTTACTGAAGAATTTAAAGAAACAGTGGGGAATTTATACTGCACTTTCATGTAATGTCATAGAATAGTGGTACCCAGCCGTCATCTCCCAGCAACGTACCACCGTCTTACCCATGGGTACGTTGGTCCTTCTTCTAGCTGAGAACTACTGTTGGTGGACGAAGTAGTCGATTACAGTACAGATACAAGGACAAACAAGTACTCAAGTAAAAGTATCACATGAAAAAAATCAAGCACCTGTTTGAAAATGTACTTAAAGAGTAAAAAGTCAAAGTATTTTGCGCAGATTTTGAGGTCTTTTGTTTGCTCAAATTATGAAAATTATGTTAAAAATAAACCCTTCACTTTCCAGCAGGTTTCAAACGATCATAAAAAAATACTTTTACTTTTCAGTCCTGTTCAAAAATGTAGTAGTAAGTGGAAAGTACAAATAACTGCTCTAAGATGTAGTGCAGGAAAAGTAAAAAGACTTTAAAATCTACTTAAGTTCAAATTTTAGGTATCTGTGCTTTACTTAGGTAGAGTACTTTACTACTTTTACTTTGCTACGATCCACCGCTGAGAACTACTACTACTACAACTACTACTACTAAGCTGCAGTATTATCGGGAAAAATATAGGTTTTGTGGTTGATAAAGAAAGATAGAACATAACAGTGAAAACAGAACTACAAAATTCTATAGAAGTTCTACCATTTTTACCACGCCATCCATTCACTAAAAATATATTTTCAATTAATCTAGATACATTTGTTCTACATATTAAATGAAAGACTTAATAATTTAAGTACTATTTGGGTCATAGGTCCATTTAAAACATTCAAAACAGGAGTAGTGTGAGTATAAATGTTTATCACCAGATTATTAAAGTGCACCTGTATCCAGTTAGTTTGGCTTGTCCTTGAACTATATTCCAGCTAAAATCCCCTTTTCCCAGCTCAGTTCTGGTGCAGTTGGTCCTTAGACTTAAACTGTCATGAGATCTTGTTCTAAATGTTCCCGTAACAAAGTTCAACAAACAAGTAAGATATTCAGGCAGTCTGAGGTAGTGTCCTTATAAATACATTTCTTACAGTGTTGCTCTCTTCTGACAGATGCGATGGCCAACTTACTTTTTCACAGAGTGTTCAGCGATGGGTTTTAAATTCATCGCCCGTTATGAAACAAAGGGCTGAGTTTTCGAAAGAGTATACTTAAAGGTTTCAGAGTAGTAGTAGTTCTCAGCGGTGGAGCGTAACAAAGTAAAAGTAGTAAAGTACTGTACCTAAGCAAAGCACAGATACCTAAAATTTGAACTGAAGTAGATTTTAAAGTCTTTTTACTTCTACTCCACTGCATTTAAGAGCAGGTATCTGTACTTTCTACTCCACTACATTTTTGAACAGGACTGAAAAGTAAAAGTATATTTTAAGATCGTTTGAAACCTGCTGGAAAGTGAAGAGTTTATTTTTAACACGTTCATAATTTGAGCAAACAAAAAAGCTCAAAATCTGCGCGAAATAGTTTAACTTTTTACTCTTTAAGTAGATTTCCAGTTACTTAAATACTTTTACTTAAACAGATTTTTTCATGTCATACTTTTACTTGAATACTTTTTTTGCACTGGTATCTGTACTTACTTACTGTTATTATTAATTTATTCATTTATTTTGGCTGGGGAAAAAAAAATCAAACTGCATTCAAAACTACAATCAAAATGCGTTCTCAGTGTGAATGCGGTCACCTCTCCCCAGATCTGACCCGTAGCTTGGTCTGGTGGCGTCGCCTGCTTGTCTCCATGGAGATAAATGCATTTAACACCATACCGTGGAACATTCCCAGCAAAAAAATAACGTGATTATTGCAGAAAAACTAACATTACTAGCGCTGACACAATACTAGAACGTCATTTTAATTTTAAATTGTAGTACTTTCTCTGATTCCCTTATATCCGTGTAATCCCTCAGTGGTCCAGGTAGGTTCCATAGTGGTCCACGGGCGTTTCAAAGGCCCGGTCTCCAATGATGTGACAAATATTTCTCATAGCGGTGTGGAATGTTGCATTATTGTAAACTGTGAGCGTATTAGCATCAGTGCCTTATCTGTTTCAATGGTTCATGTTTACACGTTAACAAAATGGAGGAGGCTCGTTTCCTGTGATGACTCCCTGACGACATGTGTATAGATACAGGGGCAGTTCAAACAAAGCAGGACCAGGGGATATAATGGAGGGTCTTATCTGTCCAGTGCAGCCTGTTTGAGGTCTTAAAATCTATACGCTTTTTAATGTATTTCAGTGTCATTTGTTTTGTTCTTTTATTTTATGTTTTTAAAATTGGACGACGTAGCTTTTCTGAGAGGCTCTGTGCAATTATTAACTCATAAAAAAAGCTCCAATTATCTGTAAAATGAAGCAATCTGTTTTGGTTTGTTTCCATCGGTATGACTTGGACGAGATCGGTACAATCCAAAAGTGTCTCTGTTGTCTAAAGTGAACTGTATCGTCCCATCTGAAGCAGACCCCGGAGGGTACGAGCTCCCAGGGGCGTCTGGATCTCTTCTCCTGTCTTTAGCTAAAAAGAGCTACACAACGCTCCCAAGGTGACTGGACAAGAGACAACTCAGACTCAGGCAAGAACGAGACGAAAACGCAGATATAAACATGAAATTATTTCTCACCGAATATTCACTTGATCTTTTGATAAACTGCTGTACTTCTCGGGATGGACACTTGTTTGTTGAGCCAACGTGCTTCGCAAAACAATGCTAGCATGTTAGCAACAGTCTGGAGCATGGAGATACTACTTGGAGACACTAGATGGCTATACTTTTACTTATTTCTTGAACGTTATGAAAATTACTTTAAACTAACTTATCTCTCTTTTTAAAATTACAAGCAAAGACTGTATATGTAAATGGACATAGTTAACGCACTAGCTGCCGCATTCCAAATACTGTAGGTAGCACTTCCGGCTCCACTGACTCTGGCTCCAATTCAGTTTACATTGAAAAACTGTCACCTCTCTCTTCATAAATGCTGCTGTTAGGCTCGTCGGTTTGGTCTTAAAATTTTCGTATTGCTCTTAAAATGTTTGTATTAACCCGCTCTACATGATACATTATTCACCATTGTGTCCGTAAATCAAAATATGAACATTAAAAACAGACAAATCTTCTTTCCCTTACGTCACTCCCGCTAGCGTTAGTATCAGGTTTGATTGACTAAGTTCCAAATAGGCAAATCAACTTCAAATTTGCCGCTGTAACCGCGTAGCCTCCCTGAGCTTCATTTGACTGGAGCTATGGGTGACGCCACACTCCTGTTTGCTTCTTTATACAGTCTAAAATTACGAGTCTTTTTATGCTAAAAACAAAATGCTGTCCGTAGTAAGGGGCTGCCTCTCCACAGATCTGCCCTGTAAGTTGTTCTGGTGGTCAGATTAATGCCATACTGTGGAACATTCCATGCAAAGGAATATTATCTTCCTGGTGACAAGCAGGCAGCGTGCCCTCCTGTTATAGAGGTCTAAACCACGAGATTAGCCAATTCGATTTTTGTCCATAAAAGGCTGCTTTGTCTTGTTTTTTTTTTGTAGAGGACAAAAATATTACCTAGACTAGTGCACATTTTCAGCTGCACACACACACACCATCAAAACTGGGATTTAACTAGGACTAGACGAGGACTAGACGAGGACTAGACCAGGATTAGACTAGGATAAAACAAGAAAATCCCCCAGTCTAATCACATTGTAATTTTCCATTTTCAGCCCAACTCCTGCCCTCCATCTCCGCTTGCAACCACGGATTCTACCGGGAGATGCTCAGCGACTACTGCATGATTAAATTCCACAAGGGCATGGCTTCTCTGGACCGCCGACTGTGGTGCAACTGGCCCGATACAATGGAGTGAGTTCACGCATGAAAAACAATATTTACTTTGACAGAACAATATGTCCAGTGGTGAGTGACGGGCCGTGCATGTACACAGGAATGAGTTAATGGATCTAGCTAGCACCAATTAGCGTAGTATGGCCGCCTATACTGAAGTGAAAGGAATGTACGGCTTTGTTTGCTAATACGTTAATTTGGATCCGGAATGTCACACTTCGGGATTGTATGAGGAACAATAGAGTAAAAAGGGACTGGAATATTTTTATTTTGTAGCAACAGTGTCATTAACAACTAAGATGTCATTTTAGTTTAAATTGGAAATGAAGATTGGATTATACTACTAACACTCCGCGTGCTATTTCTACTACTACCTCTACTGCCACTACTACAACTACTACTTCCAAGCAATTACTACCACTGCTACTACTACTACATAAACTACAACACCACTACTACCACTACTACTCATTCCACCACAACTACTACCACTACATCAGACTGCCACTACTACTACTAACACTATTATTACTACTAGCGCAACTACAACTGTTGCTATTACTACTACTACCACCACGACTACTACTAGCACTACCACTACTACTACCATTACCACCACCACTACTACTATCACCATTACTACCACCCTCACCACAGCTACTACTACTACTACTACTATCACCATTACTACCACTACTACAACCACTACCACCACAGCTACTACTACTACTATCACCATTACTACCACTTCTACTACAACAACTCAGTTTGAAGTATGAATCGGAACTACTTGGACTTTGTGTGTTTGTTTTTCATTGTGATGTAATTCCAGTCCATTATTGACACAGTTGTTGCCCACTTGGAGTCAGTTGCAGCGCAGCCATGTAACTTGCCCTATCCCAGAATACTTCAAAACAAATGCTTTGCCAATCGCCGTATGAGTCATGGACGTAACAGTAAACACAATAAGTAATACTGACAAAAATATCACTTTATATAAGACCACTTTTTTTATCAAATACTGTCCAGAATTTTCTTTTTCTAAGTGTTTAAACAGGCGGTATTATGCAAAATTTTGAGCTTTCTGCCATGTTATAACGTTGCCTCGTCAAAAACCTGCCTTAAGAGGTTTTAGATGTCAATCCATGCATGTTTAAGTAATCTAGCGATCTCTCCAGAGCCCTATTTGAACACGCAAGCTCCCACACGACAATTCTCCATAGATATAAAAAAGCAGGACACAAAACATTATGATGTGCAGTAGTTTCATTAGCAGGATGCACGCTGATTGTGTTGTGATAGCGCTCTGAAGGGGGAGTGAATTAGCGCAGAGAGCAAAGAGAGGGGGGACTCAGAAACTTAAACTTATAAAACATAGTAAAATGGTATTTAGCGTCTTAATTATTCTCCCAGATGAGTTTCTCAGCACTTTTCTTAACCCTCAGAAACCAGAGCGGAGTGTTGTCTTCACAGTAATACTAAGAACAACTAGCATGCTAACAAACACTTCCTAATCTCAGACATTAAAACACTTCAAAACGGCGTGCAGACAGTACACAGCGGACTTACTTTGACCTCAAGAGCTGCTTGTAGATTATATCTGTGCATCTGTATATCAAATACATGGGTACTGGCCCTTTAAGACCTAATTTTGACATGAACAATCATTTATTTATTTATTCTTTATTTAAACACTATAGCTCCATTGAGATTTGGAATTTAATGCTCAGGGTCCCATGGGGAGGCTGCTGTATGTTTTTAGTGGTAGGGGAAACCAGGCTACCCAGAGGAAACCTTCATATGCACAGCTTTGGTGGTACTCGGTTGATAATACAGCGTAAGGGAATCTGTAGTCTTTGTTCAGTCACTCGACACTAGTGTTGGTGGGATGCTTTTAAAACCACAGCTGCCTTGGGACAATCTAGCAGAAGTGAGGCTGCTAATCTGCTCCATTAGCCTCTCTGAGCGGCACCGACACTCACACACACGGCATTCATACAAGCAAGACCTCATAAAGACTGTGATTTTTGCAGTTTTATATGTATGTTTTATGTGGGGACGTTAAATATTATGGAAGGCGCTGTACCTGATTTTTAGGGCGAACAAAGCACAGTTAGCCCGTAAAGCGTGGTACGTTTGTCCGGTGTTAATGCAAGCGAATGTCCAGGTCCACCTTACTGTTTTAAAATATGAAAAACTAGTTCATTTTAAACATCTCGAGCATCCTAATTATTCACCGAGGTAAGGGTTAGGTGTTATGGTACTAATAAAAGGGCACATTTTTCCCCATGTGTCTGAGCAAAATGTGTCTTTCCCCAGTACATATATTTTGTTTAAGCTGCTCTCAAGGTCAAAATACGTCTGCTGTGTTCTGTCTGCATCTAATTACACAGCGTTTTACTGTCCGATAATCAGGAAGTGCACATTAGCATGCTAGTTGTTGCTTTACCGTCACGGCAAAACTCTGCTCTGGTCTCTGAGAGTTGTGAAAAATCCTTATAAACTCATCGCGGTGAATAGTTAGGATGTTCAGAATGTGTAAGGTAAGTGAGGAATAACTTTGGACCACTGCAAACTGTTTAAAATGAACTAGATCCATTTTTTTCCAAGTTTTTTAAGACACCTTTAATGTATAGTATTTTGCCGATTTAAAACGGAATTAATAAAAATGTACGCATGTGAATATTAACAATGTGCTAAAGGGTTTGTGAGAGCTATGAGTTAGATAAATACTACTTCTTTGGGGGGAAAAAGTAACACTATTTGGTAAAAACAACATGAGGTATACATTATATTAACAGGTAACTGAATCCACCAGATAAATCCATTTAAATCCCAACTTCTCCATTTGGTCCTGATTTCCCGGTGTTTCTAAGCGCACATAGTAAACATAGTCCAGTACAAGTGTAAGGAAAGAATGCTGCGGTTGGCTTTAAAGGGTAAAAGTAACAAATTATAAATACTTACGTTACTGTAATTGAGATATTTGGGGTAATTGTACTTTTTGGAGTAGATTTTTATAGTGAAACTAAACCCTAAATCGACCTTTTTTTTGCTACATAACTGTGTAGGGTGTTTTAGCCTAGCATAGTATTATCCAAATCCATGTGGCCAATCATTTTTTTGTGCTAACTTCACAAATGTGCAGATTTGTGGTCAAAAACATAAACCCGAGTGTGTACTGGTTCCAGCTGTCAGTACAATTTCAAGTACTACGCGACATCATGCAGAACTGCCCAGCTTACATCCAGGTGTTTCTGATTACAAACACGTGGCAGTAGGGGCGGAGTTTGAAGTGTGCATCCCTGTTAGACCAATCACAGTGTTCCTCATATGTCCAGACCCCACCCCTCCTCCACCCTCACTATCTTCTTTAGTTCGTCCAGGTACTGCCCAGTTTAACAGCTATATTTAAAATTGGTTGTGGGTGAAGTTTAGGTGTTTAGTCCCACTTTAAGTAATTTTTTTGCAGGGGTAATCCTTCCTTGAACAAAAATGGGGGCCTTAGAAATCACCTATCTCGAATGTATAACTCCATCCTCAAACTCAAATCAAAACAAAGAAAACAATAGGGCTAGCCAGGATGCTAATAGGTGTGAAATCACTCATTAGGGCCTGAATAATTATGCTCAGCAGGACTGAGGCACAGTGCACACTTAGTTTGGCACAATAGACCTAGCCTATAAACATAAACTGTAAACAATAGTTGTTTTTAGTTTCAGTGTAGTTGTGGGGTTATTCAAAAGAAATGTAAAAAATTGTATTGGTGGAGTAGTAGTTTGCAAATGTAGCGGTAGCGTACATGTTACACAAGTATAGGCTGGCTGAGGGAGTACAGGAGTAGGACTAAAAGCAATGCCTGTCCATAGGGCTGTTCAAATCAATCCTAAGTATTGATATATTGACACCAAAATGAGTGTAGGTATTGATTGTGTAAAGAGGTGAGAGGTCACTGAGGTTAGCGAGTGTGACGTCACCCGTAACGTTCAGCTCCAGTCAAATGAAGCTCATCGAGGCTAGCAGTCACATATTTGGAATTACCACCGCAAGTATCATAGCAACCAAAGAGCCAATACGGAGCAAAGCCACACCGTCGGTTTTAGCAGGGAGCGGGAGCTTTGCAACGCTGTCAATCAAACCTGTTGCTAACGCTAGTGGGAGCGACCTCGGAAAGCGAAGGAGACTGATTTGTGTGTTATTAATGTTTAAATGTGGATTTGCGGGCTATGCAGTAGCAATAGCAATCTAAAAATACCAGGATCATGTAGAGCGGGTTAATACGAACATTTTAAGACCAAAATGACGAGCCTGACAGCAGTAGTTGCAATACAAAGTGAATGAGAGCCAGAGCAAATGAAGCTAGCTATGTCCATTTATAGATACAGTCTATGGTATTGATACTCAGGTTTTCAGATCAATACCTTATGTTTCCATTACTGACCTTATTTCCCATAGGAGTTGTTATATTTGTGACGCTTTTGGCAGCTCATCTCCATCAGCAGTGCACTTAATACCTTAATCCACTACGTGCTCAGAAATAATAACCTAGACTATTTTTAAGACTATTTAACACAGAGGTGGTTGGCTTAAACACTTGTGAGCTCTGTGGAGTGGTGAGAAGAGGGAGAGGAGGGAAATGAGGGACATGTCCTGCACTCAATCAACTCAGAGGCAGATTGGACATTAAAGGTCCTATGTCACGCGAAATTGACTGTTTGAGCTTTAAGCCATGTTGTAATGCTGTTATCTCCTAAAAAAAAATACCCAGAGTTATGTTTTGTTTCATTCACACGTTTGAGTAATATTAGTAATTTATTATTAGTCTGTCTACATCCCCAAAGCTAAAAAGCTCTGTTCCACCTTGTGATGTCATAAAGTGGTAGTTTTCAAGTTAACAGCTATGTTTTATCTTTTGTTCAGTAGAGATTGGCAATTCCAGGTCTGCAATTATCCAAATGATTCTAGTGAAGGTGTATGGAGTTTAAAAACACAGTAGAGGACTTCCTGTATTACCACATGACATCACAAGGTGGAACAGAATCTTTTCAGAACTCCAGAACTCAAGCCTAAATATGCAGGATTTGATTTAAACATGTGTGAATGAAATTAAGAACGTATAAAAATGCACCATTAAAAAGTAACTCCAGTACAGATCAGTATAGGAAATATACATTTATAACATTTCAGGTATCACGCAGCTCTAGTTGTCTATACTTTATAAAATAATCATGTTATTACTGGATAAATATGTTCCTTTTCTAAATGGTATTCATGGTGAATATCAAGAAGAAGATTGTTAGAGACATTCCATTTCTGTGCTGTACCGAGGGCCCTCACCGCCAGCTCAGTCCTTGTTATCTTATCCTGCATCAACAGAGGTAATCCTCCCCACAATGGCAGCATAGCCAGACTGGACAGTACTGGACTAGGATGGATGATCAGAGTGTTTTTAGGGTTCATGTCTCCGGGTGCTGGGTCCTGTTATGATGGTAAATAAACTTCTCCCGCGTTATAAATCCAGTGCCATGCCTCTTCTTTTTCACGTTACTACAGTTTATTCTACAACAGATATTACATTTTCTTTTCAAGGAATGGGCAAATAAAAATGTAACATTCATGGAAATAGTTGCACAATTTATATGGAAAAAAAAAACATTCATACATTTTACCAACAGTCTCCATGAACCAGGACTATGTTGCAATGCCATGAGGTGCTAGCATAGCGGTATGCCAGTGCTCCACGCGGCTGGTATATTTAGCAGTGTTAAGCCCGTGGTAACTTGACACGCAGCTCTGACTGTTTCCTGACAGCAGGAATCTCCAGCGTCCAAGGACATTTCAAAGACAAGCTCAAGTTCACAGTGGATCATTAGCTTGGCACAATAAATGGATCGTTGTGACACATTGCAAAAAGAGTCAATATTGTAACTTAAAAGGAGCTGTGTGTAGCCTGTTGTCTTATAGTTTCAAAAATGGTATAACAATCACAACTGAACCTGTGTAAAAGCCTTAA